>NC_059175.1:65723897-66034917 GCF_019923935.1 Bubalus bubalis | reverse complement strand
GTCGCTGCAGTCGTGTCCGACTCTGTGCGACCCCATAGACGGCAGCCCACCAGGCTCCCCCGTCCCTGGGATTCTCCAGGCAAGAACACTGGAGTGGGTTGCCATTTCCTTCTCCAATGCATGAAAGTGTATAGTGAAAGGGAAGTCACTCAGTCGTGTCCGACTCTTAGCTGCAGGACCCCAAATGTGTTTGGGACACAGGGCCTGGGTGACGTTTGTTTTGTTTTGCAAAAATTCTTCTATTAAAATAACACATGTATGAGTTAAATAAGTAGCATAGCATTTTCCGAAATTCTAAGTGTTTACTGTGGTTGAATGAAGAGTGGAGAGTGTGGCAATAAATGCAGATCAAGATATAGATGACAGGTAAGTAGATGACTTTATTGACAATAGCTTTATTGACTATGCCAAAGCCTTTGACTGTGTGGATCACAATAAACTGTGGAAAATTCTTCAAGAGATGGGAATACCAGACCACCTGATCTGCCTCTTGAGAAATTTGTATGCAGGTCAGGAAGCAACAGTTAGAACTGGACATGGAACAACAGACTGGTTCCAAATAGGAAAAGGAGTTCGTCAAGGCTGTATATTGTCACCCTGCTTATTTAACTTCTATGCAGAGTACATCATGAGAAACGCTGGGCTGGAAGAAGCACAAGCTGGAATCAAGATTGCCGGGAGAAATATCAATAACCTCAGATATGCAGATGACACCACCCTTATGGCAGAAAGTGAAGAGGAACTCAAAAGCCTCTTGATGAAAGTGAAAGTGGAGAGTGAAAAAGTTGGCTTAAAGCTCAACATTCAGAAAATGACGATCATGGCATCCGGTCCCATCACTTCATGGGAAATAGATGGGGAAACAGTGGAAACAGTGTCAGACTTTATTTTTCTGGGCTCCAAAATCACTGCAGATGGTGACTGCAGCCATGAAATTAAAAGACGCTTACTCCTTGGAAGGAAAGTCATGACTAACCTAGATAGCATATTCAAAAGCAGAGACATTACTTTGCCAACAAAGGTTCGTCTAGTCAAGGCTATGGTTTTTCCTGTAGTCATGTATGGATGTGAGAGTTGGACTGTGAAGAAGGCTGAGCGCCAAAGAATTGATGCTTTTGAACTGTGATGTTGGAGAAGACTCTTGAGAGTCCCTTGGACTGCAAGGAGATCCAGCCAGTCCATTCTGAAGGAGATCAGCCCTTGGATTTCTTTGGAAGGAATGATGCTAAAGCTGAAACTCCAGTACTTTGGCCACCTCATGCGAAGAGTTGACTCATTGGAAAAGACTGATGCTGGGAGGGATTGGGGGCAGGAGGAGAAGGAGATGACAGAGGATGAGATGGCTGGATGGCATCACTGACTCAATGGATGTGAGTCTCAGTGAACTCCAGGAGTTGGTGATGGACAGGGAGGCCTGGCGTGCTGTGATTCATGGGGTCGCAAAGAGTCGGACACGACTGAGCGACTGAAATGAACTGAAGTGAAGTAGATGATGGAGAGATGGATGATGACTAGATTTTGAGATAAACGATAGATCTATATATAGAGATATAGATACAGATATCGGTATTTTATTGGTCTATTCCTCTGGAGAACTCTGGCTGTTATAAGCAGTTTATCATAGAGGTGAACACTCAAAGCAGAAAGGTGAACCCCATGGACTGTAGCCCACCAGTTTCTTCTGTCCATGGAATTCTCCAGGCAAGAATACTGGAGTGGGTAACCATTCCCTTCTCCAGGGGATCTTCTGGACCCAGCGATCAAACCCTGGTCTCCTGCATTGCAGGTGGATTCTTTACCATCTGAGCCACCAGGGAAGCTCATAGATATTCTGTTGGTTCTATTCCTCTGGAGAACCCTGGGTGATATGAGTGGTTTATCATAGAGGGGAACACTCAAAGCAGATTGTTTGTATATGAATTGGATGATATTGGAGCGAATGTGAGAAAGTTACCTAATCTCTTTCTTTATCAGCTTCTTCATCTGTACAATGGAGGTAGTATTAGCATCTACCTCATAATTTTTGTGAGGATCAAATAAGCTCACACATTTAAAATTCTTAGAACAATTGTGGGCCCAGAGTAAACATTTAAATGTCTGTTAACTATCTATATTAATGTTGATAAATGCTGTTGCTTATTAATAACTCTGAGTAATACACAAAATTGAATATTTTGTGAAATAAAATTGATGTCCTTAAGCAATCAACTTCAGGAACTCTTAGCAGGCTCCAATAACCTCTAAGACTGATAAGTCACATAAGAGTTACTTTAAGGTGCTGATTCCTGTATTTTTTAAAATCTGATGTGAGATATTTTAGTTTCTGGAAATCCTATTATTGAAATACCTGTGCAGTTGTGTGATGATACAGATAAAGGTTTTGAGATGGGCCTAAAGCCTCAATACCATTTTGAAAAGAAGTCGGCATGATATAAAAAGTTGTTACCTTGAAATTTTCCACCTTATCCAAAAGATCCCTGCTTAGGAGCATCATGGATCACTTGCAGGTAGATGTCTTTGATGGTTTATGCCAGACCTTGGCACGTGTGGGCTTCCCTGGAGTCTCAGCTGGTAAAGAATCCTCCTGCAATGCGGGAGACCTGAGTTCGATTCCTGGGTTGGGAAGATCCCCTGGAGAAGGGGAAGGCTACCCGCTCTAGTAGTCTGGCCTGGAGAATTCCATGGACTGTATAGTCCACGGGGTCACAAAGAGTCAGACACGGCTGAGTGACTTTCACTTTGGCATGTGTACCCCTCTGCTATATTCTCATTCATTCCAAGAAGTCAGATATGCTTTAGAATGAGGTTGCCTTTTTTCCCTTTCTAAAAGTTATAGAAAACTTAGGGAAATTTGATAAGTGTAGAAAATTTGAAGGAAGAAATATTAAAGCATTCCTATCTTTTTCTATTTTAATTTTGAATGATATTTTCAGAGTAGTATATCTTAAGTTAAACATCATATCAGCTTTTCTAATTATGAATGATGTATGCCACTGTAGAAAATTGGAAACATGTAGAAAAATGTATCGAAAGTTACTTGGAAGTTCATAACAATAGAAAACCCAGTTTTAAGGGGGATATAACATTTAGTTTTTCCTATGAATTTAACAATTTTAGAATTTGTAATAAATATACTGACTATCAGGAAGGTTAATACAGAATGAAGCACAGATTATTGATAAGAAGAACCATGAAAGGGATGTTTGTGTCAGAGTGTAAGCCCTTTCACTCTCTATAAAAACATATTTATTCAATCCAGCAAAGTGTTTTTTGATTGTGTTTATGCTCCTGGCTTCTTTGTAATTGTTCTGGTTTCCTCTATGAAAGCAATCTACAATTCTCAGCTTGGAAAATGTCAGAGTGTGAAAATACTCTGTGTGGCAGTATAATGACGGATACATGCCATTATATGCTTGTCTAAACCCACAGGGTGTGTGGCGCTGAGGGGAACCACGATGTAAACTGTGGACTTTGAGTGACTGTGCTGGGTGACGTAGGTACGTCAGTTGTTAACAAATACACTAGTCTTCTAGGGGATGTTGATAGTCAGGGAGCTTATGCGTCTGTAGGGCTAGGAGGTGCGGAAGAAAATTCTGTGCCTTCCACTCAGTTTCGCTGTGAACCTAAAACAAAAACCTGCATGCAGATGCTCACAGAACCTTTTATGTATAATTGCAAAGCAACCAAGATTTCTTCAGTAGGTGAATCAGTAAATAAACTGTGGTATATCCAGACAATGGAATATTATCCAGTGCTTTAAAAAAGTCTTTTTTGAAAAATAAAGTCTTTAAAAGAAATAAATGTCAAAAGAAAAAAGTCACATTCCCCCCTTATGATCTCTGTAGGATTAAGACATATTTTCTTTGTCTTCCAGTTTTGACCAGGAATTTCCAAATGCTGGCCTTCCAAGGTTTAATAAGTAAATTCATGTTCATCTTCTGCATCAACTTTGTTGTTTTGTAACGTTTGACCATGAGTCAAGGTATGGCTCCTGAGATGCCTATAGTAAAATTTCTTAATGTTTCTGATCCAAATTTGCAAAGAGAGTGTGTCACTTGCTTCTGTAGGTGGCTGAGACCAGTGGTACACGAATGCCCCCCCACCCCATACACACCCAGCAGGCGCTCTGTAAGTTCCACAGTCTGTGGTCAGTCACTGTGGTCTGCTGTGGGCATTAATTAGATTTTCAAGTGCTGAGTGGTTGATGGGAATCAGGGAAGGGAGTTTGCTCTGCTGAAATGTTTTTATAGGGTCAGAAAGAGACAGAATTAAGCTCACAAAAACAGAGTATAATGAGAAAAGGCTGTTTATTTTGAACTAAGGGGACTTCAGTTGAGTTTTGGAACCCTCTGAGAATAACTCTCACCCAACTTAGATGCTGATGCTGGTGCTCACTTTTGATACAAACATTTCTGATGGTACCCTGCTGCCTTTGTGATGCTGAACACACCAGCAGGGAATGTTTTTGTGGCCAAATTCTAAGCAGGACCCTATATCTGAACTGCTTTTCTTTTGTCTGTCGTATGACTGTGACTTGTCTGTAATACTGTCTAAGGTCAGATAGTTCTATAAAAGGACAAAATTAAATAAATATCCCCAAGAAGAAAAAGGAGATAGTTTGGGGCCTTTTTGTTAGCTATGAATTAAAATCTTGATTGTCCAGGCCATTACAGAAAACTATAAATTGTGGTTTATAGGTTTAACTCCAGTGAAGCAAACTTAGACGGTTGAATTGTTTATAAAAGAGAAAATGGGAGAAATCCAGAAGGTACATTTATGCCAAGCTTAAAAGTCTGGGAAAAATAAAAGTATAGTTTACAATTATACTTAAGAAATCTAAAGTGTACAGAAATCTAAAATTGACAGATTTTCAAATTTTCTCCCAAAAGGATTGTAAAAGTGTCTTGGGCATCTACTTGACATGACTTTTGCCATGTACAATAAATCTGATAGTGTTGGTTTAGTGATTTGATGAAAAGAAAGCAAATGAGTCAAAATAATGTGGGGTTTAGAGTGTTCCACTGGCCATGGATCTAACTGTCCTTGCAGAGGTTTTATTTTGCAACTCTGTAGAATCCTAATGAGATATGAAGAAAGAAAGCCTAGAAAACAAGTGAATTTCCATACTGGCATGGACACAGGAATGTCAGCTGAAAGGAGGTAAGACCTCAAGCCTCACTGAGCTTTTCCTGACCCAGCATCTTAAAATGTCCTTATTTTAAAGCATCCAATCACAGACTGTTAGAAACTCGCCATGGCATATCTTCCAGAAGAGAATATACAACAGGACAGCAGGGTGACCAAGGTAAAGAAACTCGATTAACTTAGATCAAAACGTATTTTCTTTTGTTCGATGGTCTTCAGTGCTCACAAGGGAAAAGACTGGATAATATAGAAAGACATTTTGTAAAACCAAATAACCCTTGACACACTGGCTGAAAAAAGCAAAGCAAGAAAAACCAGTAATGGTGTTAACCAAAGAAAAAAGGGTGGAGAAGGAAATGGCAACTCACTCCAGTATTCCCCTCCATGGACAGTGGAGTCTGGTGGGCTACACTCTGGTTGCAGAGTCAGACACGACTTAGCATCTGAGCGTGCATGCAAAAACAAAGGAAAATAAAATATTTTTACAGAGAGAGCTCAAATAAACTAACACAGCACAGGTACATAGCCTGTCCACACATGTTATGATTTATGGTGGTGCTTTTTCTGGTTAGGGGAAGAAAAACTCACATTTTTCATCTTATGTATTATGTGGACTTCTCTTGTGGCTCAGATGGTAAAGCGTCTGCCTGCAATGTGGGAGACCCAGGTTCAATTCTTGGATCAGGAAAATCTCCTGGAGAAGAGAATGTCTACTCACTTCAGTATACTTGCCTGGGGAATTCCATGGACAGAGGAGCCTGGTGGGCTGCAGTCCCTGGGGTCACAAAGAGTCACACGACTTAGCATCTGAGCATGCATGCATGCAAGAAAAAAGGAAAATAATTTTCTTTTTTTTTAAAAAAGAGAGCTCATAGAAACTAACACAGCACAGGTACATAGCCTGTCCACACATGTTATGATTTAAGATGGTGCTTTTTCTGGTTAGGGGAAGAAAAGCTTGCATTTTTCATCTTATGTACTATGTGGGCTTCTCTGGTAGCTCAAATGGTAAAGAATCCACCTGCAATGTGGGCAGAGAAGAGAATGTCTGCTCACTCCAGCATTCTTGTCTGGAGAATTCCATAGGCAGAGGAGCCTGGTGGGCTACAGTCCACGGGGTCACAAAGAGTCAAACACAACTGAGCAACTAACACTTTCACTTTTTCAAGGTGTGTGCACATCCAGGCAGTTCATTAGCTCCTCTCACAATCCCTGTCATGCAGTCATGCAGGCCCACTTTTTACAGATAAAGCTGCTGAGATGCCCCGAGTTCTAGAACCATGTAGGACCACACCTTCAATGGTGGTGGAGTTGGTCTCTGTCTGGGACACCCTCTTTGTTGGAAAGTGACTCTTGAGAGACTGGCATGACCAGGTTGGTGCAGTCAGGGTTAGTCAAGGCACCATTTGGGCAGTAGATCCTCTATGTATAGGCTGGGGCCATCTTGGTGGGATTAATGCTGCTGCTGCTGCTAAGTCGCTTCAGTCGTGTCTGACTCTGTGCAACCCCATAGACGGCAGTCCACCAGGCTCCCCCATCCCTGGGATTCTCCAGGCAAGAACACTGGAGTGGGTTGCCATTTCCTTCTCCAATGCATGAAAGTGAAAAGTGAAAGGGAAGTCGCTCAGTCGTGTCTGACTCTTAGCGACCCCATGGACTGCAGCCTTCCAGGCTCCTCCATCCATGGGGTTTTCCAGGCAGGAGTACTGGAGTGGGGTGCCATTGCCTTCTCCGGGTGGGATTACTGAGGTTCTTTTAAATCCTACTTGGCTTCCCTGGTGGCTCAGCTGCTAAAGAATCCGCCTGCAATGCGGGACACCTGGGTTCCATCCCTGGGTGGGGAAGATCCCCTGGAGAAGGGAAAGGCTACCCACTCCAGTATTCTAGCCTGGAGAAATCCAAGGACTGTATAGTCCATGGGGTCACAAGAGTTGGACACGACTGAGCGCCTTTCACTTCACTAAGAATCTCCTTTCAAAGAACACAGATTCCTTCCTCTTCCCTCCCAGGAAATGTTGGTTCTAGATGTCTATGTTGTGGTCCAGGAACATGTGTTTTTGAAAGTCTTCTGGAATTGACCTCGGGGAAGCAGGGCATGTCTGGTCTTTTTTGCACATTGCTGTTGTGATTTGCATCTGGTTTTCATGCCTGTGGTCATCATAGTTCTCTATCCTCCTAATCTTCTTCATCTTGTTCTTCTCACTGTCCTTTTTTTAAAAATACGAAAGTAAAGAGGATAACAAAGCAAACAGTCATGCACCTATGACTTTAAATGTCTCCTTTGCATATTTGTATTTTATATTCATTTGAACATGAAGAGCACAGCATTGGCAATGAAGTTGAAATTTTCTGCAGTTTGCTACCTGTTTTTGCTCTTTCTTGTCCTGAGTTGTGTTCTTGGCATTGTTGTACAACCATTTCAACTGAAAAAAAAAAAAAAAAAAAGAAAGAAAAAGATCATGTGATTTGTCTAAGAATCAGTGTCCTTCCTTAAGCCTCATTTGACTGCTCTGACCTGCAAAGCAATGGAAGCAACTACAAAAGATCTCCCTTTACCCAAAGTAGTCACTACCAAGAATTGGCTCATCACGAGATAATTAAACCTTCTTCCTGTTTCCTGGAGGAGACAGAGAGCAAATAGAGAACCCAAAGATGATTCTCCTTCCTAGCTGGAGGAATAGATTTCTGAAATTATGTGAGACTGAAACAGTCCTCCATACTCAGTTCTTAGAAAATTAATTGTGGATTGCTGTTAAGTATACACTTGCAAGCACATGCATTCTTCAAACAGCATCACACAACTCAGGCTGAAGTTCCTAGTCCTTCAAAATATGACCTTGAAAAAATCAGCACAATTTTGTGTTACCTCCCATGGTCAGCCCAAATTCACAGAAATTGCTTTTGATGATACCCTGTGGTCACTGAAAATTGCCCACTGTTAACCTTCCTTACCAATAAATCACTAGACTCACCGAAGGTAATTTCAGAGACACACGGGGGGCCAAAAGTAATAAAACTTGAATAAAGTGCCAACATTTTCACAAGCGGTCCCTCAATGCAGATTTCTTCTATGAGTTCTAAAGGGATCCCATTTTTAAAATCTCAAGCATGTCACTACTTAACTTACAAGAAAGTGATGAGCACTGCATTCAGAGACAAATGAGGCATCTGCACT
The DNA here is from genome assembly GCF_019923935.1 of Bubalus bubalis. Classification (NCBI taxonomy): domain Eukaryota; kingdom Metazoa; phylum Chordata; class Mammalia; order Artiodactyla; family Bovidae; genus Bubalus; species Bubalus bubalis. The sequence continues at coordinate 66,026,597 of NC_059175.1, read as the reverse complement.
TTCATTTACATCATGGCTTTTATTTTTCAGTGTAAATCTCATGTTATCTCTACAGCACCCATGTGGATGGAGAAAGGCGGCGGGGGAGGAGGGGGGATGTTTTCATCCCTCCAAGTCCATCAAGAATGTAAAGAGTAGAGAAGAAAAATAACTTGGCTGAGAGCATAATTAATACATGTAAATCTGCAGCAGGACCTAAATGTCCCCCACTTGACACTTGTAAATCTGAACTTTGCCCCTCTCTCCCAAAGTGCAGCTCCCCTGAGATCCCCCCAAAGGAGAAATAGCCACACTGTTCCTTAGGCTTCCTGAGAGTTAAATCATGTTCTTCATCGAAGTGCCTCTCCCCCCACCACTGTGAGCTAGTTATAGCCTGGAGTGTTTCTTTATTTTGTGCTTTTCACATAGTACACTGCCCTACACTTAATAGGTTCTTAATCAATGGGTTGTTGGGTGAATGAGATTTACCCATAATGACTTGAAAAAGGCTGGGCACTGGCCATGTTATTTCAGAAGAAGACAGCAGAGACAGTGAAGGAACCATATGCATGATTGTCTGCTCAGTTGTGCCTGACTCTTTGAGACCCCCAAGGACTGCAGCCTGCCAGGCTTCTTTGTCCATTGGATTCTCCAGGCAAGAATACTGGAGTGGGTAGCCATTCCCTTCTCCAGGGGATCTTCCCAACCCCAGGAATAGAACCCAGGTCTCCTTCTTTGGCAGGCAGAGTCTCTACTACTGAGACACGTGGGAAGCCCCAAGTAGCCATGCCCATGAACAATATTTAATCTGCAAATTAAGACTGGAAACCACAATTTACTCTTGGAGTTTATTTTAAAGGTATTACACAGGGCTTCAGAGTGTGGCCATGCATCATTAGGAAGGAAGTCTATATCTACCAGCCAAAAGCAATGGTCTACCTTGTAAGACAGTTATGAAATATGTTGCATTATTCCTTCTTTGTTTTGTAGAGGGAGAATGCTGGAAAATGTGAAATATGACAATTTATATACCACATACTTACTATGCTGGTACTTTGTCACTAGTTGGAAACCGTTTGTTTTGTGTAGGTGGTAATATGGCTTTGTGGGGTAAGTAGATAAAAATACAATGGATTCAGGCATTTGCAGTGGTCCAGTCTCAAACTTCTCCCAGGAGATCTTTGTTTTGGTTAAGAAATTCAATCTGAAGGAAATGCCAGCATTTGCTCATCTTGCTCAAACTCTGCCCTAAATCAATTTCTAGATGAACTTGACAAGATTCACAGAGAAATTTGTTAGGTAGAAACAAAATACATCCCTGATATTATTTGTTTGGAGTTGCATTATTCAGAATTTTAAAAAGAGATTTAAAGAGAAGCAGGCATATAGCAAGACTCAGGTAAATCAATATAATTTTGTTTCACCTCTCACTTTCTCAGTGTCCATGAATTCTATTGGATGAGAAATTCTGTAAAGAATGCATACACAAATATCCTTTTACTTAAAATTACCACAATCAGAGAATGCTACCATTAGGTTATCTACCTCAGCTCTTTCATATATTTAAGCATGAAGAAATTTAGTTCTAAAATGTTCAATCAAAAGCTGCTAAGGGAGGAAGCGGGAAGGTGAATCTCACACCTGCCTTCTCTTGAATATGTCTTTCTCTCCAACCTACCTCCAGGATTGCTGATAGGAAGTCAGTTTCCAGATAACTGACATGGCCCAACTTGGAGGAAATTTTAGGCATAAAATCCAGTATGATAAGCCATTACTCCCTCAGAACTCCCACTCCTAGGCATGTATCTGGAGAAAAACATGGTCCCACAGGATACATGCATCCCAATGTTCACTGTAGCATTATTTACAGTACCCAAGACATGGAAGCAACCTAAATGCCCATCGACAGATGAATGGTTAAAGAAGTTGTGGCACGTATACACAAGGGAATATTAGTCATTAAAAAGAATGAAATAATGCCTTTTGCAGCAACATGGATGGGCCTAGAGATTGTCATACTGAGTGAAGTAAGTCAGATGAAGAAAAGTATCACTTATATGTGGAACTTTTCAAAAATGATAGACATGAACTCATTTACAAAACAGAAACAGACTCAGAGAATGAACTTGCGGTTACCAGGGAGGAAGGAGGAGGATAGATTGGGAGTTTAGGATTGAGATGTACATGCTTCTGTATTTAAAATCAATAACCAACAAGGACAATAAAAAGAAATATAAAGGCAAAAAAATTCACATGGTATTCACCTAATTTACTATTATTTTGCAGTGGTAAGATTTTAGGTGATATATGTCCCATTTTAACCTTTCTGTATTGCTTGAAATTTTTAAAATGGGGATGAACCTTAATAGAACACTTTAAAAGTAAAAAAATATTAAATATTTAAATTTGTATAGCAATCTGCATCCAGTTTATCTCAAAGAGAATCTTCACCAAAGCCCAGAGGCTCTACTAGAGGTTACTAATGAACACATACTTAAAAATTGTTGGGCAACAAGGAATTGGGTCAGTTCAGTTCAGTTCAGCCACTCAGTCGTGTCCAGCTCTTTGTGACTCCATGGACTGCAGCCCGCCAGGCCTCCCTGTCCATCACCAACTCCCAGAGTTTACTCAGACTTTTGTCCATCAAGTTGGTGATGCCATCCAACCATCTCATCCTCTGTTGTCCCCTTCTCCTCCTGCCTTCAATCTTTCCCAGCATCAGGGTCTTTTCAAATGAGTCAGTTCTTTGCATCAGGTGGCCAAAATATTGGAGTTTCAGCTTCAGCATCAGTTCTTCCAATGAATATCCAGGACTGATCTCCTTTAGGATGGACTGGTTGGATCTCCTTGCAGTCCATGGTACTCTCAAGAATCTTCTCCAACACCACAGTTAAAGGAGTCTGGTACCACAGGGCATAGGAACTGGCCATATGATGCTATAAAAGAGACCAGGAGTCCTCACTGCTACGGAGCCTGCTCAGTCGTGTCTGACTCTTTGCGACCCCATGGACTGTAGCCTACCAGGCTCCTCCATCCATGGGATTTTCCAGGCAAGAGTACTGGAGTGGGCTGCCATCTCCTTCTCCAAAAGATCTTCCCAACCCAGAGATCGAACCCAGGTCTACTGCATTGTAGCAGACATTTTACCGTCTGAGCCACCAGGGAAGCCCTTGTAAATAAGTTCATGTCTATCATTTTTAAAAGTTCCACATATAAGTGATACTTTTCTTCATCTGACTTACTTCACTCAGTATGACAATCTCTAGGCCCATCCATGTTGCTGCAAAAGGCATTATTTCATGCCAGTACCATACTGTCTTGATAACTGTGGCTTTGTAGTAGAGCCTGAAGTCAGGTAGGTTGATTCCTCCAGTTCCATTCTTCTTTCTCAAGATCGCTTTGGCTATTCGAGGTTTTTTGTATTTCCATACAAATTGTGAAATTATTTGTTCTAGCCCTGTGAAGAATGCTCTTGGTAGCTTGATAGGGATTGCATTGAATCTATAGATTGCTTTGGGTAGTATACTCATTTTCACTATATTGATTCTTCCAATCCATGAACATGGTATATTTCTCCATCTGTTAGTGTCCTCTTTGATTTCTTTCACCAGTGTTTTATAGTTTTCTATATATAGGTCTTTAGTTTCTTTAGGTAGATATATTCCTAAGTATTTTATTCTTTCCATTGCAATGGTGAATGGAATTGTTTCCTTAATTTCTCTTTCTGTTTTCTCATTATTAGTGTATAGGAATGCAAGGGATTTCTGTGTGTTGATTTTATATCCTGCAACTTTACTATAGTCATTGATTAGTTCTAGTAATTTTCTGGTGGAGTCTTTAGGGTTTTCTATGTAGAGGATCACGTCATCTGCAAACAGTGAGAGCTTTACTTCCTCTTTTCCAATTTGGATTCCTTTTATTTCTTTTTCTGCTCTGATTGCTGTGTCAAAACTTCCAAAACTATGTTGAATAGTAATGGTGAAAGTGGGCACCCTTGTCTTGTTCCTGACTTTAGAGGAAATGCTTTCAATTTTTTACCCTTGAGGATAATGTTTGCTGTGGGTTTGTCATATATAGCTTTGATTATGTTGAGGTATGTTCCTTCTATTCCTGCTTTCTGGAGAGTTTTGATCATAAATGGATGTTGAATTTTGTCAAAGGCTTTCTCTGCATCTACTGAGATAATCATATGGTTTTTATTTTTCAATTTGTTAATGTGGTGTATTACATTGATTGATTTGCGGATATTGAAGAATCCTTGCATCCCTGGGATAAAGCCCACTTGGTCATGGTGTATGATCTTTTTAATGTGTTGTTGGATTCTGATTGCTAGAATTTTGTTAAGGATTTTTGCATCTATGTTCCTCAGTGATATTGGCCTGTAGTTTTCTTTTTTTGTGGGATCTTTGTCAGGTTTTGGTATTAGGGTGATGGTGGCCTCATAGAATGAGTTTGGAATTTTACCTTCCTCTGCAGTTTTCTGGAAGAGTTTGAGCAGGATAGGTGTTAGCTCTTCTCTAAATTTTTGGTAGAATTCAGCTGTGAAGCCGTCTGGACCTGGGCTTTTGTTTGCTGGAAGATTTTTGATTACAGTTTCAATTTCCGTGCTTGTGATGGGTCTGTTAAGATTTTCTATTTCTTTCTGGTCCAGTTTTGGAAAGTTGTACTTTTCTAAGAATTTGTCCATTTCTTCCACGTTGTCCATTTTATTGGCATATAATTGTTGATAGTAGTCTCTTATGATCCTTTGTATTTCTGTGTTGTCTGTTGTGATCTCTCCATTTTCATTTCTAATTTTATTGATTTGATTTTTCTCCCTTTGTTTCTTGATGAGTATGGCTCAATGGAACAAAATAGAAAGCCCAGAGATAAATCCACGCACATATGGACACCTTATCTTTGACAAAGGAGGCAAGAATATACAATGGATTAAAGACAATCTCTTTAACAAGTGGTGCTGGGAAATCTGGTCAACCACTTGTAAAAGAATGAAACTAGAACACTTTCTAACACCATACACAAAAATAAACTCAAAATGGATTAAAGATCTCAACGTAAGACCAGAAACTATAAAACTCCTAGAGGAGAACATAGGCAAAACACTCTCTGACATACATCACAGCAGGATCCTCTAGGACCCACCTCCCAGAATATTGGAAATAAAAGCAAAAATAAACAAATGGGACCTAATTAACCTTAAAAGCTTCTGCACATCAAAGGAAACTATTAGCAAGGTGAAAAGACAGCCTTCAGAATGGGAGAAGATAATAGCAAATGAAGCAACTGACAAACAACTAATCTCGAGAATATACAAGCAACTTCTACAGCTCAACTCCAGAAAAATAAATGACCCACTCAAAAAATGGGCCAAAGAACTAAATAGACATTTCTCCAAAGAAGACATACAGATGGCTAACAAACACATGAAAAGATGCTCAACATCACTCATTATCAGAGAAATGCAAATCAAAACCACTATGAGGTACCATTTCACACCAGTCAGAATGGCTGCGATCCAAAAGTCTACAAGTAATAAATGCTGGAGAGGGTGTGGAGAAAAGGGAACCCTCTTACACTGTTGGTGGGAATGCAAACTAGTACAGCCACTATGGAGAACAGTGTGGAGATTCCTTAAAAACCTGGAAATAGACCTGCCTTATGATTCAGCAATCCCACTGCTGGGCATACACACTGAGGAAACCAGAAGGGAAAGAGACACGTGTACCCGAATGTTCATCGCAGCACTGTTTATAATAGCCAGGACATGGAAGCAACCTAGATGTCCATCAGCAGATGAATGGATAAGAAAGCAGTGGTACATATACACAATGCAGTACTACTCAGCCATTAAAAAGAATACATTTGAATCAGTTCTAATGAGGTGGATGAAACTGGAGCCTATTATACAGAGTGAAGTAAGCCAGAAAGAAAAACACCAATACAGTATACTAATGCATATTTATGGAATTTAGAAAGATGGTAACAATAACCCTGTATACGAGACAGCAAAAGAGACACTGATGTATAGAACAGTCTTATGGACTTTGTGGGAGAGGGAGAGGATGGGAAGATTTGGGAGAATGGCATTGAAACATGTGTAATATCATGTATGAAACGAGTTGCCAGTCCAGGTTCGATGCAGGATACTGGATGCTTGGGGCTGGTGCACTGGGACGACCCAGAGGGATGGAATGGGGAGGGAGGAGGGAGGAGGGTTCAGGATGGGGAACACATGTATACCTGTGGTGGATTCATTTTGATATTTGGCAAAACTAATACAATTATGTAAAGTTTAAAAATAAAATAAAATTGAAGAACAAAAAAAAAAGGCATTATTTCATTCTTTTTAATGACTAATATTCCCTTGTGTATACATGCCACAACTTCTTTAACCATTCATCTGCCGATGTGCATTTAGGTTGCTTCCATGTCTTGGGTACTGTAAATAATGCTACAGTGAACATTGGGATGCATGTATCCTGTGGGACCATATTTTTCTCCAGATACATGCCTAGGAGTGGGATTTCAGGATCATATGGTAGCTCAAAATAAACAAATGAGACCTAATTAAACTCAAAGCTTTTGCACAGCGAAGGAAACTATAAACAAAATAAAAAGAAAACCAACAGATTGGAAGAAAATACTTGCAAGTGATGTGACCAACAAGGGATTAGTCTTCAAAATTTATAAACAGCTTATGTAGGTTAATATCATCAAACAAACAATGCAGTCAGAAAATGGGCAGAAAACCTAAACAGTCATTTCTCCAAAGAAGACACACAGATGGCCCACAGACTCATGAAAAGGTGTTTGGCATCACTGATTATTAGAGAATGCAAATCAAAACTACAATGAGGTATCACCTCACACAAGTTAGAATGGCCATCATCAAAAAATCCACAAACAACAGATGATGAAGAGGGTGTAGAAAGAATGGAAGGCTCCTACACTGTTGGTGGGAATGTAAATTGGTTCAACCACTATGGAGAACAATACAGAGATTCCTTAAAAAACACACCCTTGATCCTAAAGCCAGGCTTGGTGCTCTTCTTCAATACCTTATAGCTTTTCTTTTTCCTTTTTCCAGTTTCGTTTCCTTTTGGATGAGCTTACAGCTACCCAGCGAGTCTAATAAACGTCCATGGTTAAGTATTTCTAGAATTTCTGAGTGTGGATTTGCTGCCAAAATGTATCATGCCTTTATCTGACTATTGGCACTCTGCTTTGGAAGTGGAGGGTAATGATGGAGGTGACAGTCCTTACTACCAGGGATCCTGCACTATTATAAATGGATTTTTTTTGGTGGGGGGTATAACCTGTCTAGCAGGACTTCCCTGGTGGCTAAGATGGTAAAGCATCTGCCCGCAGTGCAGGAGACCCAGGTTCGATCCCTGGGTTGGGAAGATCCCCTGGAGAAGGAAATGGCAACCCACTCCAGTACTCTTGCCTGGAAAATTCCATGGACTGAGGAGCCTGGTGGGCTACAGTCCATGGGGCTGCAAAGAACTGGACACGACTGAGTGACTTCACTCACTCAACCTGTCTAGTAGGAGCCAAGGAGATTCAAACAGGAGTCAGAACAAGAAGAGCCAGGAAAGCGGTGATTCACTGAGGCGTTCCTGACCTTAACAGCATCCAGTCCTGGGGAGGGAAGTTGAATGTGATGCAACCAACCAGCAGGAGTGGCAGGGTGCTGACAAGGGTGACTTGGATGCCCAGTTACATGCTGGTATGAGCAAAAGGTAGCCGGCATAGTCTGGCAGCCCCCCTCCCAGAGAGGAACACGGTTCATCTCTGTCTCTGAGGCCCCCCACCCTCCCACGGATACCCTCTCCTAAAGCATCATCTCATCTCATGTCACATTTATTTCCTTTGAGGGAGCAAAGTCCTCCCTTCAAGGAGTTTTGCCTGGCTGAATTCACCCTACACTGATCACTTCTTTCTTTTTCTTTTTTCTCATTCTTCTGTATAAATTCCTCTTGCTCTACTTTATATTTCTAGTGGTTTCTTTCAGGTGAAGCATAGCCTTCCTTTCAGACTGAAATCTGTGCCCAAGATTATATTGTGTGTGTTCTGATTTGCTTCTTCTGATTCTCCCTAAAAAGTCTGATAACTCTGCCAGGTGTTCCTAGGATGCATATTCAATGCTGTTCATGCTGCCCTTCCACCAGCTCCCCAGGGGGAGCGAGCAAGACTGTCTGCTTGGGTCACTGCTACACAGTGACCCCAAGGTAAGCCATCAACACGCTTTTTTGTTGCATGAGTGACTGAATGAAACATGTGCAGATGAGCTAAACACTGGGATTATCACCAGAGGGCACCACTCTGCCATACAAATCTCTCTTCCTGGCCACGCCACACCTCCCATCTTAACCATCATTGAAAGCCCAGTTCACTTGGCCAGCTTCCTAACTCTTTATAATTAAAATGAATTCCAGCAGTTGATCCAGAAAAGACTGGAAAAAACCTTGTAATGCTTGAAAATGAACATAGTAGCTTGGTTTGCATTTTCTCTTTTGGGATAAATTACCCTGAATATTCATTGGAAGGACTGATGCTGAAGCTTTAATATGTTGGCCACCTGATGTGAAGAGCTGACTCATTGGAAAAGAGCCCGACACTGGGAAAGACTGAAGACAGGAGAAGGGGACAACAGAGGGGATGGTTGGATGGCATCACTGACTCAACGGACATGAGTTTGAGCAAACTCTGTGAGATGGTGAAGGACAGGGAAGCCTGGTGTGCTGCAGTCCGTGGGGTCACAGAGTCAGATACAACTTAGTCACTGAACAGCAACAACAACACTGTTGTTTAGTCTTTCAGTTGTGTCTGACTCTCTGCGACCCCATAGAATGTAGCCCACCATGGACGTCTCTGTCCATGGGACTCCCCAGGCAAAAATACTGGAGTGGGTTGCCATTTCCTTCTTCAGAGGATCTTCCCAACTGAGAGACTGAACCCTAAACTCATGAACTGGCAGGCAGATTCTTTACTGCTGAGCCACCAGGGAAGCCCATGCTCACAGCAGGCAGAATTTAAATAACACGGACATTGACTATAATTTGATGATACAGACTTAACAATGATTCATGTTTCACATTCCTGGTGAGTTTCCTTTCAGTCTTTTTTTCTGTGTTTATACTCATTTGCAGGCTTGGTGTCATTCCATGGAGGAATTCTTGGATTCTTTTGCCACTCGTCATGTGGTCTTCCAAATTGCTTGTAGCTGTGTTAAAATACTAGGTTAATGCTGGACATGTCAATGCATCCATTGATTAAATTTTGTTTGGAGTCTGAACTCTGAAAGGCATGGATGTGCCCTAAAGGCTGCCATCTTCCCTAAAGGAGACCATCCAAAATCTGACAGCCAGAGCATCTTGTGTGAACCTGCTGGACCAACCTCAGAGAACAAGCAGGTCCCACCACCTGAGATGCAGATAATGTGCTTAGCCAGAAATATTAAAGCTCTTATCTGTTGTAATTCTGGTTGCATGCTCAGTCGCTCAGTCAGGTCCAACTCTTTGTGATCCCATGGACTGTAGCCCGCCAGGCTCCTCTGCCCATGGGATTTTCCAAGCAAGAATACTGGGGTGGGTTGCCATTTCCTTTTCCAGGGGATCTTTCTGAGCTAGAGATTGAACCCAAGTCTCCTGCATTGGCAGGCGGATTCTTCACCACTGAGCCTCCTGGGAAGCCAATTCTGGTTCCAGGAATAAATAGTACACTCCTTCCCCTCTGCACAGTCTGCTCACCAAAGAACAGACTCCTACAATATACATCCACTTTCCTGACACGTTCCTGAGGCGCCTCTAGTTGTTAAGTTGGAGAGAATGTAAACGCATGCTGATTTTATCAGTAAAATTTTGACAGGTCCTTTCCCTTTCACTCAGTGGGGAAAACAACCGTCTTTGATCCTCTTCCTGTTGTTTTAGGAGGTGTTTTTTGTTTGTGCCCACAATTAGACAGTCTTGTTTTAAATACTGTGTCCTATTTTTATAACAACACTAGACTGCATTCCAGAAACACCCATTACAGTATTATGCTGGCAATTCCATTGGGTACATTTTCTGCAAATTTGGCAAAATGGTCCTGGCCAAATGCTTTCATTTTTAGAAAAGTGTCTTCATTAAAGTATGATGCAATCTCTTGTATAAATTCTGCTAGCAAGTTTGGTTTAGCTTCTTCTCTTTTCCTGGCATCCCTTCTTTTTAGAAAAAAAGACATTGCTTTTTATTCCAATGTTGCTTTCATCTTTAACTTTCATTTTGGAAAACAATATATCAGTTTTTGACAGCTAAGAGAAACTGCAGTAAGAGAAGATACTAAGAAGGAGAATGGAGTAGAGAAAAGGAGTAATAATAATTTATGGCTCTCCAGGGGTGAATATGAAGTTTAAGCAATTCATAATGTATAAGCCAAACAAAAAAAGTCAGTGGCAGAAGGTAGGTCCTGGTCTGTGGGTTATTCCACTTAGGAGGTAAGCTGATACTTCAGCCATCAAGAAGCATGGTCTCTGCCCACCTGAGGATTGAACCTCAGTCTCCTACATCGCAAGAAGATTCTTTACTATCTGAGCCACCAGAGAAGCCCATCTGAGCAACAGGTCAACTCAAAGTAGAGAAGGAAAATCATTTCTTCGTGTGTTTTAGGTTTACCAAAGTATACAGCAAATGCTTCTTTAAGAGGCTGCAAAGAACAAGACATGAATGGACGTACAAGCAAGGAAGTACCAATAAGTACATGGCCATGGAACACCATGGGTCTTGTGGAAGCTGCCTGCTGGTCCCAAGAATCCTGGATCAATTCCATTACCTTTTGAAAGTGAAAGTGTTTTGGACTGTAGCCCACTAGACTCCTCTGTCCATGGAACTCTCAAGACAAGAATACCAGAGTGGGTTTCCATTTCCTTCTCCAGGGGATCTTCCTGACCCAGGGGTTGAACCCAGGTCTGCTGCATTGCAGGGAGATTCTTTACTGTCTGAGCCACCAGGGAAGCCCCTCGTTACCTTTGGAGGAGTGGAAACCAACAGTCCTTCGATGACATCACATCTGTTTAATTTGGTACTGTTGCTAACAGTTACCTCTTGGAGAACTAGTGGAAAATGGGAGTTAGTCTTTGCAGGTTCTGCTGGCTCCCTTTCTTGAAGGCTCAGCCTCAGAATTCAGGGCAATTTCAGCAAAGAATCACTTTTAGATGTTTTCCCGTGAATTCATTCCTCTAGGAACAGCTATTTAGTGATTGCCATCCTTTGAATTGTTTCCATTTTTTAAAAGTTTTTAGATTAGGAGTAAACCAAAATGAGAGGCCACTCTGACAGCTCCATAGGTTCCCTTATCAATTCTAGTTAAACCATAAGGCACCTGGGGCTTCCCAGGTGGCACTGGTGGTAAAGACTTGCCTGCCAATGCAAGCGACATAAGAGGTACAGGTTCGATCCCTGGCTCAGGAAGATCCTCTGGAAGAGGGCAAGGCAACCCACTCCAGTATTCTTGCCTGGAAAATCCCATGGACAGAGGAGCCTGGCAGGCTACAGTCCATGGGAGTCACAAAAAGTCGGACATGACTGAAGCGACTTAGCATGCATAGGTCACCTAGTATGTGTAAAGCACTCGGCATAGTGTTTGGGTGAGGAGAGCGGTCAAAAATCCATCATAAACTTTTCTGAGAACTTCAAAGTCGGCTGTTTTCATTGCTTGTGATGAAATCAACCTTCCTTGTGTCGTCAGTTCCCCGACACTGGACTTTCCCCAGAAACAAGGGGGAACAGGCAGCCCTTCCTGTGAGAGCAGAGAGGGTGCTTCAGGGGGGAGCGGGGTTTGGGGAGCACTCCCATCCCTCCATCCTGCACACATCTCCAGGGGGACAGGGGGGTGGAAGCAGCTTCTTCTCCATCTCCCTAAAACAGTGTCCCCTCCTGTGCCCCCATGAAGGACTCAGCTGTGAGCAAGGCCTCCCTGCTGCCTGACGGGCAGCTTTTCTGTAAGGGAGGTGGGAAAAAAGAGGGAACTTGTTCTCAGCAAGGAGCAGGTGCTCCATAGAAAATCTAATCTAAGTGGACAGCCAGAGTGGGAGGGGCTATTTTACTTAGACAAGGAGGGGCTGTCTCAGTAGATGATGTGGGCAAGGGACCCTGAGTTCTGAGAAGAAGTGACTGTGTAGGGGTCTGGGGACCCCCCCACCCCACCTCAAGCAAGAGGGCAGAGCAAGTGCCAAGCCCCTGCAGCTGCAGAAACACAGGAAAGGGCAGGGCTTTGCTGCGGTCCCTGGGAGAGGACTTAATATCACCTCCTTAGAAATCCTGCTCCTTATGCAAAGCAATGGGAGGGTAAACATCCTGAAGAGTCCATAAGCTCCCAGACGGAAACAGCAAACGTGCTCCTGCTGTTTCAAGAACAGCCTGTCAGGTATGCATTTGCCAGTGAGAACCAGCCAAGAGGATCAGCCACATTTCAGATGGTTTTCGTAAACGTTGCCCCCTTGAACGTAGTAGGGTCTCTCCCCCCTGCTTCTGCGCGGTGAGCTGTTAGGAGGTTTTTGTCTTTCAAAGTGCATGTGACCCACTTACCAGCGCATTAAACTCCTCTTAGCACTCAGCAATGTTTTCCATGAGGCAGGACGTGTGACCTAGTAGTCTCCACGTGCGGGGAGTGAGTGGACAGAGGGAGTTCCATGCCAGTGATGCAACCGTTTTCTTCTCCTGGGTGGGCTTGACAGTGAGGAGCAGGTGCTGACTCCTAGGTACATGCACAGGATGCTGTTAAGTTTCGGGGCTTCTGAGCAGGTGTCACAGGGCCCCGGCCCGATCCTGTGTCTTACAACTGGTGGACTCGGGCAGAAAATGCTCCCAGTAGCCACCTCCCCACAACCTGTACACCTGCCCTCCTCCCACCGAGCCAGGTGGGACTGGTGACTTTGCCCTCTGCAGTCATGTCACCGGCAAGCCCCCGGTCACGCGGTTCCAAGAAGCCAGCCTTTGCCACGCTGCTCCCGGGCCTCCAGGAAAACCCATTATAGTGACTGATCTTAGGAGGAGCCAGCCTCCCACTTGCTTCCTGGCCACTAGGATTGCACCTGAGAGCAGACCCAGGGGGCAGCCGCTGCTCTGAACCTCCCCAGCCCGACCCAGGACCCAGCTGGCCTCGGGTGTGTCTGGGCCAGCGAGGGGGTTGCCTAGGGCAACTGAAGAAATAATGAAGCTCCATCAGTTGCTAGGTTAGCAATTTCTTCACGTCCACAGAGCAGCGGCTCCCTCTTCCTGGCCCCAGGGGAACTCCAAACATAGCCAGACGCTTGCGGTGTTCCAATGTCCTCTCCATATTCACTCCTTCTGTTGCTGTGATTAGACTTTGAAAGTGCTTTGTGGGTGCTGGCCAGGAGCATTGCACTGCAAAGTAAGTAGTTTGTTCCTACTCATCAATTCAACAAAGAACCTTTTGGGTACTGAGCACTGTGCTGGGGGGAGGTGGGGACGAGACCCCCCCGCCCTCCACCTGCCTCTGTGGAACTCGCAGAGTAGAGCAGGAGGGCGGCACAGACCCCTTCCACCCCAACCAACCCCTGGCATAGTAATTGCGTTTGCCAGCGTGGACAGAGTGACACAGGGGAGGAAGGAAGCCTAGAATTCTGATCCCGACGTGCTCAAAGGAAAATGGGATCTTCACTCCTTTGTGTCTCATGATGACAGCTGGGCTGGAGGGCCGTGAATTTAAAGTAGAGAATAAACAACTCCACTGAACACTATAATGCTATTCATGTGATTAGCACACAAGCCCTGCCCACTGCTCTACCTTTAGTCGTTTGATACGTTTGAAAAAAATCTTTGCTCTTCTTTCACACTGTTGCATGCTCAAGGCCACAGAAAAGTGGGAAATTTGTGGCAGGAAGTACACAAACATCCATACCTTCACACTTAGGATGATTCAAGTTCAACCAGCTGGATACCTAAAATTCTTATTTCAAGTGTTCATTTTTTACCTGCAAATTGTCAGCTTTCTGCTGCCCAAGGGCATATGTTTGGACTTCAGGTATACATTTGGAGATAATTGAAATAGAAGTTAAAACAGAAATTTACAAAGTTTCCCATTATCATAAATTTTTGTCTGACATACTGAGTTTCTTAACATAGGTCTATAATTTTCCATTTCACTGAATATTTTCTTGGTTATTAGGGCTCCTGGTAATAGGCATAAGGCCTATGGTAGTTTTATCGTGTATGTGTGCTCAGTCGGTTCAGTTGTGTCTGACTCTTTGCGACCTTTTGGACTGTAGCCCGCCAGGCTCCGCCGTCCATGGATTCTCCAGGCAAGAATACTGGAGTGGGTTGCCATGCCCTTCTCCAGGTGATCTTTCCGACCCAGGGATTGAACCTGCATCTTTTATGTTGCCTGCATTGGCTGGTGGGTTCTTTACCACTAGCGCCACCTAGAGTTTGTAACACATTCTTTTACAGCCTGAGTTAGCTTCGAGACCTGGTGACGCCATGGCGAGGGTTCTGCTTTCCTTGCTGTCCTCTTCTCAGGGTGTTTGAATCCTCCCCTGAGCTACCATGGTGCTGAGGAGTGGGAGTCCTGTCCAGGTTTTGGAGGCAGCAGTTTTCCGGAAAGGAGGCACAATTCTAATAGCGAGAGGAGTCTGTCCTTCCCTCCCCAACATGGCGCCCTTGAAACAATGGAGCACGTCTGCTCACGTGTTCAGCTGCTGTGTCAACCTCACTAGGCAGCCAGCGACCTTCTACCTGGGAGTGATGCTCAACCAACAGCATCTGAAATCACAGCAGCGTTATCCCACCAATGAGTGCTGGGTACAGCCGGCATTCCTTCTCTGATGATGTCCTATATCCAAATAGAAATGAGGAGTGAGGAATACAGCCAGTACCCCAATTTAAAATTCTCTTAGGAGGGGAGACTTGACTTCGAAGTTCTTCAAAAACACAGTCAATATGTGTCAAAATGTTCAACTTGTCATTGTAAGTTGAATGGTGTTAAAAGAACTGATTTAGTTTGTGAATACTTAGGACATTTGAGATTTGTTATGTATCTCTGATGGCTCAGATGGTAAAGAATCTGCCTGCAATGCAAGAGACCTGGATTTGATCCCTGGGTCGAGAGGATCCCCTGGAGAAGGGAATGGCCACCCACTCCAGTATTCTTGCCTGGAGAATCTCAAGGACAGAGGAGCCTGGCAGGCTACAGCCTGTGGGGTCACAAAAAGTCAGACACGACTGAGCGACTACCACGTTAACACTTTATAATTTTAATTTTTTTCTGTAAAGGACCAGATGGTAAAAATTTGACCCTTCTTGGGTCATTCGGTTTCTGTTTCAACTACTCACCTTTCTCACTGGACCTCAAAAGCCGCCATTGGTAACATGTAAATAAATCTGTGCACTCATGTTCCAACATGATTTTACTTACAAAAACAGACAGCATGATGGGTATGATCCATGGGCCAGAATTTGCTAATTGTTGATTTTAAGCTTGCCCAGTTATTGGAAATATTTAAATTGAATATGCACCATTAACTTATTAATACATTAATATTTTAAGGAAATTCAATTAAATAAATTCAATTAAGGGAGTTCAGTTGGGTCAAGACTTGAGTTGGTCTAACATTAATCATCATAATAATAATCAATCACAATCAGAAAGTGATTGTTTTATTTTCTTAGTTTTGGTGGTCTAATCAGATCTATGATAGAAACTTAAAAGGAAGAAAAAACTTATTTTCAAAATGTATCCACTTTAGTCATTGGACATTGATTTACACCCCAATTAGCTATAATTAATCTTCTCTGCACCCAATTCTAGCATATCAAAAGTTCACACCCATATAGACTAAGGTAAGGCATTTGGGTTCATTTAAAGTAAATCTGTAAGTTATCAGAGAGTTTTATCAGGCGCACAACAACTGGATTTAGATTAGTTGGGAACATTGCTCCGCTGCTAAGTGGAGAATGGATTTGAGGATGGGAGATAATTTGGAGGTCACTGAAGCAAGAAAACATGAAATGACGGTGACAAGGATTCAAGGTGTAATTTGACCAAATGTGAGACATGAAGCAAAGACAGCTTCCCAGTCTTTGGCTTGAGCCCCCAGGTGGATATAAAGACTATTAACAGATGGCAGCCCAAAGGAGGAACAGTTCTGAATCTCTGTCCATGGGATTTCCCAGGCAAGAATACTGGAGTGCCTTGCTGCTTTCTTTTTCAGGGGATCTTCCTGACCAAGGGATCGGCCCTGGGTCTCCTACACTGCAGGCAGCAGATGCTTTACCATCTGAGTCACCAGGGAAGCCCTGACTTCTGCCAAATTGGACACAAATAACAGCCCAGGGGTGGCCTCAGAGGTCCTGAGGGTGGGTTGGGAGTCCAAGATGGGCAGCTGTGTCCTGTGAACCTCCAGGGACCAGGCTCCTCCTCCTTTGCTGCTCTGCTGTCCTTTGAGAGTTTGGGTTGTTTTCTCCTGTGTCTGTGCTGTAACCTTGGTCTGTGTTATAGGAAGGAAAGAGCGGAAGCAAAGCTCCATCATACATGCTTCAACCCCATTACCTACAGGTAGTCATGTGACCAGAACTACCTTCAAGGGAGGCTAAAACGGGCGTTCTCAGGTGGATGTCCATGCCCCCAGATACAAGTTGGAGGTTTCTCCAACTAGGTGTTCTGAGATCAATCAACAGCTTTCATTTCAGGACTTCCCTGGCGGTCCAGTGGTTAGGATTCTGTGCTTCCACTGGAGGGGGCCCAGGTTCAATCCCTGGTCAGGGAACTAAGATCCTGCATGCTGCATGATGTGGCCAAAAAACCAATATTATAATTTTCTTTTTGAGATCCAAAATAAATATAGAGTTGGCAGTTGGATGTATAAAGCTGCAGTTACGGGAGAGTTTCAGGTTGGAGAGAAACAGGTGCTCTGTAAGAATATTGAAGAGAGAGGCATGTAATGAGACTTAGAGATTACCCACTATATATTTCTTGGTTCTCATTTTAGAAATGACTGTTCCTTTCTGGCCATTACAGAGTCCTTCAGAATAAAGGAATATCCAGGTGTTCTCCACTGATAAACAGACCAGCTTGTGAGCTTTGCCCTTCTGGTGGCAGAGGACAGCCAGGTAAGGCTAGGTGGGCTGTGATTACTCTGTAAGCCTCACCTCTGTGCCAGGGACCCTGCAGCAATCAGCAGATGAAAACATAATAAAGAGATCAAAGGATGTACAGGGACCTGGGATATGAAATAAGAGAGTCACAAAAGACAGTTTGGAGAAAATTATGATAAAGAGCAGCCTTGGGATAGTAATATTCCATCTGAATCTACCTTCAGTTCAGTTCAGTTGCTCAGTCATGTCCAACTCTTTGCAAACCCATGGACTGCAGCATGCCAGATCTCCCTGTCCATCACCAACTCCCGGAGTTTATTCAAACTCATGTCCATTGAGTCAGTGATGCCATCCAACCATCTCATCTTCTGTCGTCCCCTTCTCCTCCCACCTTCAATCTTTCCCAGTGTCAGGGTCTTTGCTAATGAGTCGGTTCTTCGCATCAGGTGGCCAAAGAATTGGAGTTTCAGCTTCAGCATCTGTCCTTCCAAAGAATATTCAGGACTGATTTCCTTTAGGATGAACTGGTTGGACCTCCTTGCAGTCCAAGGGACTCTCAAGAGTCTTCTCCAACAGCACAGTTTAATCTACCTTAGTTCATTTTTTTTGCATAATTATAAATAATGATGTGACTAATTATGACCTAAAAGCCCAAACCAAAACTTTTTACGTGTTTGGTGGCCATTCTGCAGGGAACAGGTGGAGCCTTTGTCCAAATCTCAATTTGGGTGTTGAGGATATTCTATACATCAGGAGAATCTGGGGGAAAGATACTGCCAGGCACACCCAGTGTGGGTGGACTTAGGCAGAAAGGATGATTTCCCTTTAGATGGCTCAGGGGCAGAACTGGGGGAAAGTTCCCATGTGTAGGAGGTTCACATTTCCCACCAGTGCCTAAAAGATGAGGTGCAAACCTGGACTTTCTTCTCATTGGTCTGTCCAGACATGGGCAAAAGGGGAAAGTTACAGTGGAGCCTGGGCTTCCCTGATAGCTCAGTTGTAAAGAATCCGCCTGCAATACAGGAGACTCCAATTTGATTCCTGGATCGGGAAGATCCACTGAAGAAGGGATAGGCTACCCACTCCAGTATTGTTGGGCTTCCCTTGTGGCTCAGCTGGTAAAGAATCCGCCTGCAATGAGGGAGACCTGGGTTTGATCCCTGGGTTGGGAAGATTCCCTGGAGAAGGGAAAGGCTACCCACTCCAGTATTCTGGCCTGGAGAATTCCATGGACTATAACCCTAACCCTAATTGCACTCATCTCACACGCTAGTAAAGTAATGCTCAAAAGTGTCCAAGCCAGACTTCAGCAGTATGTGAACCGTGAACTTCCTGATGTTCAAGCTGGTTTTAGAAAAGGCAGAGGAACCAGAGATCAAATTGCCAACATCCACTGGATCATGGAAAAAGCGAGAGAGTTCAAGAAAAACATCTATTTCTGCTTTATTGACTATGCCAAAGCCTTTGACTGTGTGGATCACAATAAACTGTGGAAAATTCTTCAAGAGATGGGAATACCAGACCACCTGACCTGCCTCTTGAGAAATCTATATGCAGGTCAGGAAGCAACAGTTAGAACTGGACATGGAACAACAGACTGGTTCCAAATAGGAAAAGGAGTACGTCAAGGCTGTATATTGTCACCCTGCTTATTTAACTTCTATGCAGAGTACATCATGAGAAACGCTGGACTGGAAGAAACACAAGCTGGAATCAAGATTGCTGGGAGAAATATCAATAACCTCAGATATGCAGATGACACCACCCTTATGGCAAAAAGTGAAGAGGAACTCAAAAGCCTCTTGATGAAAGTGAAAGTGGCGAGTGAAAAAGTTGGCTTAAAGCTCAACATTCAGAAAACGAAGATCATGGCCTCTGGTCCCATCACTTCATGGGAAATAGATGGGGAAACAGTGGAAACAGTGTCAGACTTTATTTTTCTGGGCTCCAAAATCACTGCAGATGGTGACTGCAGCCATGAAATTAAAAGACGCTTAGTCCTTGGAAGGAAAGTTATGACCAACGTAGATAGCATATTCAAAAGCAGAGGCATTACTTTGCCAACAAAGGTCTGTCTAGTCAAGGCTATGGTTTTTCCAGTAGTCATGTATGGATGTGAGAGTTGGACTGTGAAGAAGGCTGAGCACCAAAGAATTGATGCTTTTGAACTGTGGTGTTGGAGAAGACTCTTGAGAGTCCCTTGGACTGCAAGGAGATCCAAGCAGTCCATCCTGAAGGTGATCAGTCCTGGGTGTTCTTTGGAAGGAATGACACTAAAGCTGAAACTCCAGTACTTTGGCCACTTCATGGGAAGAGTTGACTCATTGGAAAAGACTCTGATGCTGGGAGGAATTGGGGGCAGGAGGAGAAGGGGACGACAGAGGATGTGATGGCTGGATGGCATCACTGACTCGATAGATGTGAGGCTGGATGAACTCCGGGAGTTGGTGATGGACAGGGAGGCCTGGAATGCTGCGATTTATGGGGTCACAAAGAGTTGGACACGACTGAGAGACTGAACTGAACTGAACTGATACAGTCCATGGGGTGGCAGAGAGTGAGACACAGCTGAGCAACTTTCACTTTCATTTTCACTTTCATGGTGGGGCCCAGAAAGAAGAAATCAATCACACATTAATGATGGAGACAAAATCTTTACTACATTAAAGCTAGTTAGAAATAAGGCAGGAGACAGAAATGGCAACCCACTCCAGTATCCTTGCCTGGAGTATCCCATGGACAGAGGAGGCTGGCGGGCTCCAAACCATAGAATCTCAAAGAGTCAGACACAAATGAGCACATAGGACTCCATATTGTTGTTGTTAAGTTGCTAAGTCACATCTGACTCTTTGCAGCCCCATGGACTGTTGCCCACCAGGCTCCTCTGTCCGTGGGATTCTCCAGGCAAGAGTACCAGAGTGAGTTGCTATTTCCTAGTCAAGGGGATCTGCCAAGCTCAGGAATCGATCCTGTGTCTCCTAGGCCTCCTGCATTGGTAGGCAGATTCTTTACCACTAGTACTGCCTAAGTTTGGTATGCTGTGCTTAAAAATTATAAAATGATATATCCCATAATAATGATGCTCTTATGTTAGGAAAGGTCTCCTCTGTGGGAGTGTTAGAAGAAACATAAAGTGTTAGGAGCAAGCAAAAAAAAAAGACCCAGTTAAAAGTTGTTCTTTCACTGGCTCTGCATGCGTGTGTGTGTGTGTGTGTGTGTGCGCACGTGTGCTCAGTCGTGCAAGACTCTGCGACCCCATGTTTCCAGGGAATTTTCCTGGCAAAAATCACTGGCTCTGTGACCCTAGTTAAGTAATTATTCCATTTGTCTTAACCTCAGTTTCCCCAAATGTAAAATGTTGATGATAAATGTACACAATTCACAAAGCTGAACAGACTTTCTAGGTGGGTATACATAAGGTATTTCATGTTTGACATATTTTAGCACTTCATGTATATTATACAGTATTGCTGTTACTAAAATAATCTTTTAAATACAAAGTCAATGGTCATCTTTAGACGCTTTCAAGGTGTCCCACAAAGAGAAGTGGTTCAAAGCCAATACATAAAGGATTTGGCTGAGGATTCCATTAAATTACAGATTTCATCCCCTTTTAGAAAATCTTAGAGACAGCCTTGAACTCAGCATATCTCTGTATAAAAATCTAGAAAGGGCCTGGGAGTCCTGCCTGGAAAAGGGTGAGTGTCCTTGAGAGAAGGACCTCCTTCTAGCAGCCAGAGCAAGGCTCGCCAGATGGCCAATTTCTATTGTAGACAAGCAATCACTCAGTTTTATTGGTACAGTGTAATTTCAAAGTAGCATCCCTTTAAAGGCAAGCACTCTGGAGAGGCATATAGAAACCAAGCCAGTGATAAGAAACTTCAAATGCTCTATGCCAGTGGAAATACACAAGGAAACATACCTAAAGTGTGAGCTCAACATAGAACAATGTGGATAGTATCAGAGTCCTTTCTTGCTGGGGACAGACACATTAGGGGCAGGGAGAAGAGGAGGTGCTTCTCCCAGAAGGTACCGGGGGCCATTATTCCTCATCCAGGTAGAGAGGGGAGCTGTGGCCCCCAGCAGACCCAGGATGGCCTCCCCCAGGGTGGACTTGGTGAGCAGAGTCCCCAGCCAGACCTCGCTCTCCGGAAGGTGGAGGACACGCCCACAGCTCCGCATCCAGCTTGTTCACTGTCCGCCTCATCTGGGGTCATAACCCCAGCCTCTCACCAAGGAACACGAGTCGGCAGTGGTATGCGGGAGGTTTTGTTTCATACATACATAAGTGAAAGTGAAAGTGTTAGTCACTCCATTGTGTCTGACTGTTTGAGACTCCATCAGACTCCTCAGGCTGTGGGATTTCCCAGGCAAGAATACTGGAGTGGGTTGCTCTTTCCTCCTTGAGGGGATCTTTGCAATCCAGGGATTAAACCTGGGTCTCCCACATTGCAGGCAGATTCTTTATTGTCTGAGCTACCATAGCAGAATGTCAAATTTTGTGGGAGAGGGAGGGAAGGGGGGAAGGTTTTTCTTTAAAAAATGAAAACAAAGTCGTCTAATAATAAGAACCAAAAAGAGATAAGGAACACTAGTTGATTTGCCCACCTTTCTTATTTGTTATGTACCTAGTTGAAACTGTGATTGTATATCACTTGGCTCCAAAGAACAATAGGACTCAACCCTAACGGAACTTACAATCAAAAAGAAGCATGAATATCTATTACTCAAACACTCAGGTGCCTAAGACCCTTTTGGAAACATGAGGTCAGATCTCACCATGAAGTGTAACCTTGGAGTCACTTTGCAAAGCTAATTGCCTAAACATCCCTCCACATGTTAAATACAAAATGTATATTGTGCAGTTCTCATACCCATGTGTTGCTGAATGACTGAATGCTCAGTTGCTAAGTCGTGTCTGACTCTTTGCAAGCCCGTGGACTGTAGCCCACCAGGCTCCTCTGTCCATGGGGTTCTCCAGGCAAGAATACTGGAGTGGTTCGCCATTTCCTCCTCCAGGGGATCTTCCCCACCCTGGGATCGAATCCGCATCCCTTGTGCATCTCTTCCTGCATTGACAGGCAGGTTCTTTACCGCTGAGCCACCTGGGAAGCCCAAATGACTTGTACTATATAATAATAGCAATAATATATATAATATATAAATATATAATAATATATATAATATATATAATATATATTTTACTGAAAATGATAATATGTGGTACCACATATATAATAATATCTTGTATTATGTTTTTGTGTTATATATGCTAAAGGGCTTCCCTTGTGGCTCAGCTGGTAAAGAATCCACCTGCGGTGGAGGAGACCTGGGTTCGATCCCTGGGTTGGGAAGATCCCCTGGAGAAGGGAAAGGCTACCCAGTCCAGTATTCTGGCCTGGAGAATTCCATGGACTGTATAGTCCATGGGGTCGCAAAGAGTAGGACACTACTGAGTGACTTTTTCACTTTCATTTTCTTTCATAGATTATAAAATCACACAATAATATTATTTACTAATATACCATAAAAATTATATCATATATTACCATCATTACTTTATATGGCTAAATAATGTCAATACAAATAGATAATAACATGTAATATATTATAATGTATTGTTGCATATGTATCAGTTCAGTTCAGTCCCTCAGTCATGTCCAACTCTTTGTGACCCCATAGATTGCAGCATGCCGGTCCTCTCTGTCCATCACCAACTCCCGGAGTTTACTCAAACTCATGTCCATTGAGTCAGTGATGCCATCCAACCATCTCATCCTCTGTTGTCCCTTTCTCCTCCCACCTTCAATCTTTCCTACCATCAGGGTCTTTTCCAGTGACTCGGTTCTTCGCGTCAGGTGGGCAAAGTATTGGAGTTGCAAATAACTATATTTTAGACTTGCCAGGTAGTCGAGTGTAAACATTTTTTAAAAATTCATTTAATTATAAATCTCCAGATGCTTCATGTCATTTTTGTTCTTTGGTCTGTGATGCCAAAAATTCACTTGGGAACTTCTCATGTAATTATTTGAAAAATAACATGAGGTGATATGAGTGAAGAAGATTTGAAGGTCAGACCAGGGTGTGTAGTTATTGCTAACAATTTAGAGAATTATCTTCTGAACTTAGCAGAAAGGAGCAACCAAAATTTATTCTATTAGGAAAAAGGAAAGAACAACAAAGTAAATGAATTACCTTCCTTAGCTTGCTGGAAGGTCACCATGTCCCACTTTGATATTCCCTTAATGTTTAATTCGTCTGGATGCCAAGCAAAAACTGGCTGAAACTCTTCATCAACAAGATCCAAGCCAGTGCAGTGGGCCAAACAGGACGGTTAAAATTAAATCTGAGTAGGAGGACATTTAGTGGTTGCCAGGGGACAGAGACGGGTGGGGCGTATACAGTGACAGAACAGACCTGCATCTTGACTGTGATGGGGTCACTCACGGAATCAGGTTGACTAGAACTGCACAGACAGACAGACAGACAGACACACACACGAGTGCATGTAAATACTGGTGGAAACTGAACACAGTCTGTCGTCTGGCCAACAGGATTCTACCCACGCCAGTTCCTGGGTTTTGACATTGTCCTACATTCATATAAGATGTCACTACTGGTTCATGAGACTGTTTTTTGTAACTGCTTATGAGTCTATGCTTCTTTCAAAAGAAAGGTTTAAAAGCTAATATTCAAAGAAGGTAATGGTATTGAACCCTATTGAATATGGCTTTTAACAAAAGGATGCCAGCCTTCCATCCAATTTAAAGAACTCTGACCATGGAAATTGCTGTCTGTTGGAAATAATTATGAATAGGTGAAACTTAAATGCTTAAGTTCCATTATTTTCTTCTTTACTTCTTTAGATCATTTTATTTGTTTCAGTTTTTTTATTGCTTAGGTCATCAGTAGCTTAAAAGTTATTTATAACCCACCATAGTATTAATTATCTGCTATTTTAAAGCAGAGAGTTGACAATTTCAATAGAACCTTCATGGATTATGAGTGTTTATAATTTTTACAAATTATATTGTGTTTATATTATTATTTATACTATATTATTTACAAATAATATTTGTTTTGTATTATTTACAAATAATATTTAAAGTAGTAGAGATCGATTTTATACTGATAGTATAAGATACTCTAAGAATAGCATGATAAAATTTCAACATTCAGTTCTCTAATGCAAATAGAACTTCTTAAACTGAAACTCCTGGTCCATCATCATTCACAAGCACCTTGAACAAGCTTCACCTGCTAGGTGTTCACTTTTGGGGGTAAGGACACTTAAGCTATATGTATTTTTTGATTTCCAGCCCCCAGCATAGGACCAGGCTCAGGATGCAGGCTGCATGTGGTGCATTTGCTGGCTCAACAACATACACCCTCCTGACACACACGGCCCAGCAGCGCTGTGCTCCCTGTGCCGTGGGGAACCCATCCTCGCTGGTAAATGGTAAGGGTAAAGAAAAGAGACTTTCTGTATTGCTCAGAGAGGTAACGGCATTAGAAATGATCAATTTCCCATTTCTAGCAGACTCTAAAAGTGACTTTGCTGGGAGTCAGTTTTATAAATAGAAGGGCAAAGGTGACCCGTCTCTCCAGGCACAGAAAGCAAACACTCTGTGGCACTCAGCCTGACAGTTATTTCTGCATCTGATCCTCTATTTTCTGCCTGATTCTTCCTTCTGAAGCTAATTTCCCGCAAGTGAGTGAATGCTGTCTGACTTTCATTTAAACACGTAAACTTAAAAATTTCATCTGACCTCCTGGTGGCTATAGAGAAGCAGGCAATTTCCCCTTCCTCCCTTGTGAGTCCTATGAAGTCTAGGTGAGCTCATCTGGGAGTGAGTTATGGAGCCGACTCCATGAAGGGCAATCGCCTGTCAACCCGAGTTGAGGGAAACGAGGGAATTCTACGGGGTTCACTGCTAGCTACACCATTAGACAAGGTCCTCAGATCTCATCTCTGCCGTGGGTCACTCTTACTAAGATGCCTCCTTGGAACAAGGGTGACTCACAGAGACCAAAGCTCTGCCATGACCTCTGGTTTGGATCTGAGTGGGAGAGAGTGTGTCCCAGGCTTGACCCCCAAAAGGAACAATTAAAAACTCGTAAACTTGGTGCACATCAAACAACCATCTCTTCCTTTTTATTCCCCAGATGCAAGATGGTCCTGCAACAAAATGTTGCAGATTGGAAAAAAGCAGAATTTGTTCCTGAAGTTTTAAATATCTATGGAGATATGTTCTATGAGAGAGGTAGCTTGCCTGTCCTCAGCCTTGAGGAATTTGGAATAAGATGGAGAAATGGGTCAACTGGTCACCCTGAGCTGCAGGTGGGGCATTTTTCTCTCTGGCCATGGAAACTTCAAGCAGTGAGACTTGGACCATCCACACTCCTCTGGAGTGGACATGAATAAAGAGTTTCAGATGTCAGCTAAAATCAGAGCAATGAGCCCCTCTGACCTGCCCTTTGCTTGCCCCTTTGTCATCTTCAGAGGTTCGCTGAGTCCAATAAGACAAGGCAAACTCAGGGTGGATCTGGAGGGGTCACTGTACAGAGGGAAGAGCTGCTGAGGCGTGTGTGGCTAGGGGGTCCTCAGGTTGATTGCTTTCATGGGGACAGCTGCTGGCTTGGCCAGGCATGTAGGCTGAGCAGGACCCCTGGGGAGAGAGAGCCCCTGTCAGGAAACCCGGAAGAGTTCCGATCAGACAGAGGTGGGTTGAGGGGCAGAAGGCAGTGATGAAAGAGCCCAGCTAAGCAGAAAGCTGGGGCTGAGGACGAGTCCCTGCAGGCTTGACTGACAGCTCAAGGAATGCATTTGACTCATTTGATGAAGAAATTCTGCTTCATGGTAAATACGTAGTACTGCCCAGGTCAGACCAAGTCTCCTGCATCACGGAGCTTACATTCTAGTGCCATTGACAAATACATCCATGAAGGAGGGAGCCACTTTAGATGCTGATGGGGTGGTGAGAGGAGAACAGAGAAGGGAGGGAGGGTGCCCCAGGGGCATCATTTCAGCCGGGTTGTGGTAGGGGAGGGTCTCTGAGGAGGGGCTGAGGAGCTGCTGCTGGAGATCTTGGGCAGAACTTGTAGGGAGCTAGAAGAGCTGGAGGCAAAGCTGGTGGGAAAGGCTATGGCATTTTTGAGAGCCAGTGAGAATGCCTGTGTGTCTGGATGTCGGTCAGCTGTGACCCCCATGACACTGGAAAGAAGCCTTGGGACCCTGAGGAATGACCTAGATCCCACCATATAGATAAACAGAGGATGTTACAGTCATCTGTAATGGCGGATGGTGAGCTGACGAGCCCTGAGGGGACTCAGGAAGGACTCAGGACTAATGCCTGCCATCTAGCAGCCAGGAGACCTCAGCCGCTTCCTACTGTGAGCCCTGAGAAAACTCAGAAAGTGAAAACACAGGACACTGACCCCAGACAGCTGAGATGCATATCAAAGGAATGGTTTCAGTGAGCCCAGACTCTGGAATCTTCCCATACATAGGAAAGCACTAAATTCCTTAACTTGAGGTATCTGGTTTTCCTTTAGTTAACAATAATCTTTTGACTTTAGACTACATGCTCTTAGTTGCAGAACTTCTACATAACCTGTCACCAGCCCCTCCCCTCCACCCCAACCTCCTTGGAGCAGCCCTCTCAGGGTTACTTGAGATGCTGTGTCCTGGCCTTGAATGCGCAAAATTCTCACTGAATAAAATATAACTCTCGATATTTTAGGTTGTAGGTATTTTCTAAGTTGACAACCCAAATAAACTTTTTCCCCTTTGGTTTCAGGTTCAGGGTGTTTATAGAATCTATGCCTCTCTCTCTAGTGCTGTAAGTACTTCGGGGGTGGGCTTCTGGTTTCTAATATTTGCTTACACTCTGGATACAAAGGAAGAGGGATTCTATAATGCAATTTCCATTCTCCATGTTAAGTTGCAAGTTCATGTTAATAGCAAACCTCCAATGTCCTTATTAAAAAAAAATTCTTATAACTTTGTCTTTTGGCATCTTTTTGCAGGATTAGCTGATTTTGTTTTCAATTTGTTTTTAAATCCAGTGATGCCTTTTTGGTTCCATAGTTAACAAAGACTCCCCAGCTCCTACAGAACACTTAGCATACAAAGCAACAGGAGAGAAGAGACATTACTTTGGCCAGATATGCCTCCTTCCTGCCATGTCCTTAGGCCACAGAGGACCAGATAGCAACCCTAAACCCAGACCTCATACTGGAAGCTCAGGTGGAAAAGCAAATCTGCCCTGGATTTGGCAGGAAGTGGGTCAACACCAGCATCATATCAGAGCAAGGAGGATGTATTGGCTCAGCTGGTTCATCCAGAGCAGGATAAAGAGAATTCTACAGGAAGTCTGATCTCTGGTGGCCCTGGCCTGCAGCAGCCTGAAGCGGGGCTTGGGTTCCCAGCCAGAGACTGAGACTGGGTCGAGGCGGTGAGAGCAACAAATCTCAGCCACTAGTCCAGTGCGGTCAGTGACAAGGCCCTGGATTTTCAGCTTTGCAGAAAAGAATTCCCACAAGGACGGAAAGTAGTGAAGCAAGTACAGTATTTATTAGGAGGAAAAAGAGTGCAGTACGTGTGGACAGACACACTGGCAGACTCAGGGAGAGACAGTTACTGAGTTGCACTCACATAGCAGTTTGGATTACTTTAATGGGATGTTTCTTCCAGGTTTTCTTTGGCCAATCATTTTGATTTGCCTGGTTCACAGTCTTTATTTGGTATATCTCAGGATTCTCCTGTGTGACAGAATGTGTCTCTTAGCCAAGATGGATTCTTCTGCAGAGGGCTATGGGTAATAAGCATCTCTTGGCATCAGTCCCCTTTGACCTTCAAGGAGCCTTTGGGCACATGTGTGATCGAGGAGATGTCCTGACTTCAAGAATGAGAACTATGTCATCTGGCAGGACCCAGCCTCCTCTCTCAATTGTTCTGCTATTCTTGTCTCGAAGTTTCATCCATAGGGAATGAATCTCCTATTGCTTCACTGTAGGTCAGGGTGGGCGGGGGTGGGGGGGGTGGGCGGGTGGGCTCATCTACCTCCTCCCTCAAGTTCACAATCACAGTTCATCACACATCACACCAGAAAGGAGCACTCCTAGTAAATGACAGACTAGGAAGGCAAAAGGAAAACAAAATTCAAGGAGCATGAAGGAATCTGTCACAGTTGTTTCCAGCAAGTTAATGAGTTATGCATTTAAAGAAATAACAGCTCAAAGACCATATGAATAAACAAGCAAATGGGATGGAAAGGGAGAGGATGTGCCCAAGAAGACACATTTGAAGAACAAAATATTCTTAGTGAATTAGGAAGTAAAACAGTGAGGAAGAGTATGGGACCCAGACTATAGTCAAATAATTCACTAAGAAAACTGGAGATGATCAAAGTACAGATAATTAAAGCAATATTTTGTTTTATAATCAGAGAAACTAGTAGATATGGAAAACAGACTAAAATGATCTGATATACTTGCTAGCCCTGAGGATGAAATCACATACACTTCAAAAGGACCTTGAAAAAGTCCCTGAGTTTGTAAAAGAACCAAATCAACAGTTGGAAAGTCACACTAGGTTCACAAAAAATGATACACAGCCTTCAACATGAAAACAATTCTGGGGAGAAATTCAAGGACAAAGGACAGGAGAACAAGTCAACCCTGACTACTGAGTGCAATGAAGATCTGACATTGTCCAGGAAACAAAATACTGGAAGAATATTAGTGTCTGCTGGAACATCACTGATGAATAAAGACATATAAACATGAATGGAGTAGGATATACAATCCCTACCATCCCTTCTGGGACTTCACGTTACTTAACCTCATTCTTTCTCTGTAACAAGGTCCTTGTTCCTTCTATCTACAGCACTGTGCTCTTTTCCTGGGCCTGGCTTCTACATCAGCCCCTCATACCCTTAGCTGATCTCTGGTTTCAGCTCTGCAACCTCCCCTTGTCTCTTATGGTTCTCCCACCCCAAGGTGATTGCCTAAGGTTTCCACGTATCTTCTTTCACATTTCTGAAAGGGAGGGGAGAAACCTTAATGGTACATCTGCTCTTATAATACCATCTGGAATTACAAAGATTTAATGGTCTACCCACTAAAGAAGGGATTTAATAATTCAAAGAGAATTACAGTATTGAAATCAAAGCTACTTTAAAACTTCCAAATTCTTATGCAAAGGTTCTCATCAGTTCTTTGTTGTCCCAAGTCCATGTTCAAGACAACAACAGGCAAAGTTGACTGGATCTCTTGACCGCAGAGAGTGGCTACTTTAGGACTTTCTACACCTACCACATTTCCTATATTGACATTTAATTATGACACATCTCTGAATTATAATTTAATAGAGTGTGTAGTAACAATCTGATGGTTAGGATAGGCTTAGGGAGACAGCTAAGATTTCTCTAGACTCCTTAATAGAAGTTCTAGTAAGTGAAGAATAATAAGAAAACATCTCATGAAATCCCAAATGGTTAAATTCATATTTTTTTCAATCACATTTAGTGTGAGTTAAGGGTATTTCCACACCACACTGTATTTATTTATTTATTCATTCATTTAATGAACATTTATTGAGAATTTACTGTATATTAGGCATGGGGGATATTTATTTAAGAGGAATTGCCTTTGTTCTAGGAGGCTTAGAATCTAACATGAAGACCAAAGCACAAAGTTGAAGGCTTCAGATAGACTCATCTTTGGATTATAAAGGTCAGTCTCTCTAGTTCAAATTCAGATGTCACCTTAACTGTGTACATGACTTTAAGAAAGTTATGTCACTTCTCTGTGCTGTAGATTTCTTACTTTTAAAGTCAGGACAATTTTAAAGTCAACCCTCAAAGGGTTGTTGAAAGAATGAAATAAGATAATACCTGTGTACCACTTAATATAATGCCTGGCATAGCAAAAACTCAAAAATATTTAAAAATAAATAGTATTATGTGAATCTCTGCATAGTACATTTTAGAATTACTTCAGAGACAGGACAAACATTTGAGATCATTGAGTTTAGCTCCTTTAATTGATAATGAAAGAAGCTGGAGTTCAGAGACCATGAATGATTTGCTCAACATATGTTGATTCATTCAGTTAGCAAATACTCAGTAATCAGCTACTCTGCCTCAGCTGCTAGAGGTGGAGTGGAGTATAGATAAGAATTAGACAGCCCTTGCCCTCATGGGTTACAGTCTTGATATGAGCTGATTTCTACTCGAAGTTACTCTGATTCTATTGTAGAGGCACCACCTGGAGAAGATAATAATTACTATGTATTTGCATAAACCATTCCGTTGTCCCAGGGATTGCACAAACATCAACTCATCGAATCTTCATATTTATTCTGTAAGGTGACATGTCTTGTTGTCTAGTTATCTATGACTATGTAATACATACTCCAAAACTTAGTGGCTTAAAACTATACACATTTATTATCGCACAGTTTCTGTGGATCAGGAATTTGGGAGTGGCTAACCTGGATGGTTCAGGCACAGAGTCTCTAACGAGACAGTCAAAATGTTGGTGGGGGCTGCAATCATCTGAAGATTTCACTCAGGCTGAAAGGGCCATTTCTAAGACAGTTCACTCCCAGAGCAGTTAATGGGAGACCTCAAAGCCTTTGACTGTGTGGATCACAATAAACTGTGGGAAATTCTGAAAGAGATGGGAATACTAGACCACCTGACTTGCCTCTTGAGAAATTTGTATGCAGGTCAGGAAGAACCAGTTAGAACTGGACATGGAACAACAGACTGGTTCCAAATAGGAAAAGGAGTATGTCAAGGCTGTATATTGTCACCCTGTTTATTTAATTTATATGCAGAGTACATCATGAGAAATGCTGGAATGGAAGAAACACAAGCTGGAATCAAGATTGCTGGGAGAAATATCAATAACCTCAGATATGCAGATGACACCACCCTTATGGCAGAAAGTGAAGAGGAACTAAAAGGCCTCTTGATGAAAGTGAAAGTGGAGAGTGAAAAAGTTGGCTTAAAGCTCAACATTCAGAAAACGAAGATCATGGCATCCGGTCCCATCACTTCATGGGAAATAGATGGGGAAACAGTGGAAACAGCATCAGACTTTATTTTTCTGGGCTCCAAAATCACTGCAGATGGTGACTGCAGCCATGAAATTAAAAGACGCTTACTCCTTGGAAGGAAAGTTATGACCAACCAAGATAGCATATTCAAAAGCAGAGACATTACTTTGCCAACAAAGGTCCATCTAGTCAAGGCTATGGTTTTTCCTGTGGTCATGTATGGATGTGAGAGTTGGATTGTGAAGAAGGCTGAGTGCCAAAGAATTGATGCTTTTGAACTGTGGTGTTGGAGAAGACTCTTGAGAGTCCCTTGGACTGCAAGGAGATCCAAGCAGTCCATCCTGAAGGTGATCAGCCCTGGGATTTCTTTGGAAGGAATGATGCTAAAGCTGAAACTCCAGTACTTTGGCCACCTCATGTGAAGAGTTGACTCATTGGAAAAGACTCTGATGCTGGGAGGGATTGGGGGCAAGAGGAGAAGGGGACGACAGAGGATGAGATGGCTGGATGACATCACTGACTCGATGGACGTGAGTCTCAGTGAACTCCGGGAGCTGGTGTTGGACAGGGAGGCCTGGCGTGCTGCGATTCATGGGGTCACAAAGAGTGGGACACGACTGAGCGACTGATCTGATCAGTTCCATGTCATTGGACAGCTCCAGAAGACTCCTTGGGCATCTCCACAACATGGCATAACTTCCCCAGAATAAGGCATTCCAGAGAGACCAAAGAGTAAACTTTCATGATCTCATCTCAGAAACCACAGACCATCCTCTACACCACATACTATTTGTTAGAAGCAAGTCATTAAGCCCAGTCTTCACTCCAGTGAAGAACGCTTGACTTTTGGAAGGAAGCACCACTGAAGACTTAATTCAGTTCAGTTCAGTCACTCAGACATGTCCAACTCATTGCGACCCCATGAACTGCAGCATGCCAGGCTTCTCTGTCCTTCACTATCTCCCAGAGTTTGCTCAAATTCATTTCCATTGAGTTGGTGATGCCATCCAACTATCTCATCCCCTGTTAGCTCCTTCTCCTCCCACCTTCAATCTTTCCCAGCATCAGGGTCTTTGCAAATGTGTCAGTTCTTCGCATCAGTTGGCCAAAGGATTGGAGTTTCAGCTTCAGCATAAGTCCTTCTAATGAATATTCAGGACTGATTTCCTTTCGGATGGACTGGTTGGATCTCCTTGCAGTCCAAGGGACTCTCAAGAGTCTTCTCCAACACCACCATTCAAAAGCATCAATTCTTCTGTGCTCAGCTTTCTTTATAGTCCAACTCTCACATCCATACATGACTACTGGAAAAACCATAGCTTTAACTAGATGGATCTTTGTTGGTAAAGATCTCTGCTTTTTAACATGCTGTCTAAGTTGGTCATAGCTTTTCTTCCAACGAGCAAGTGTCTTTTAATTTCATGCCCGCAGTCACCATCTGCAGTGATTTTGGAGCCCCCCCAAAATAAAGTCTGGAAAAACCGTAGCTTTAACTAGATGGATCTTTGTTGGCAAAGATCTCTGTTTTTTAGCATGCTGTCTAAGTTGGTCATAGCTTTTCTTCCAAGGAGCAAGTGTCTTTTAATTTCATGCCTGCAGTCACCATCTGCAGTGATTTTGGAGCCCCCCCAAAATAAAGTCTCTCACTGTTTCCCCACCTATTTGCCATGAAGTGATGGGACCAGATGCCATGATCTTAGTAGACACATTTCACTGTATTTTTTATTTAGTTTTGGCTGCCCTGGCTCTCCATTGTGGTGTGTGAGCTTCTCTTTTGCTGAGCACAGGCTCTAGGTCTCATGGGCCCAGTCGCTGCAGCACATGGCCTCTTCACTGCAGCACATGGGTTGTGGTGCATGGGCTACTTGCCCTGTGGCATGTGGGGATTTAGTTTCCTGACCGGGGATCAAACCCTCATCCCTTGCATTGAAAGGTGGATTCTTAACCTCTGAACCACCAAGGAAATCCCTGTAGACATATTTTCAAACAATACTCACAGTTTTTTCAATAAGCAGGTTAGACAACAGGAACTCAGAACATTCGCTCCATTTCACTCCAGTCACATGGAAGCTTCAGAACTCTTCGCTCCAGGCTTGACTTTTCCCGCTCCCTCTACATGCTGGACACTCTCATTAGAGGTATGTGGTATTTCTTTCTGTTCCAAAGAATCTGGTATTTATCCTCTCCATTGCTCTTAGGGAAGATTCTTCTAAACACATTTTTCTCCTTCAACATGGCTGTGCCTTCAAACTTTCCTACTCTAAGGCAAATATAAAAACAATGTGTTTAAACTTTGCCATTTAATTTTCTTCAACTCTTTTAGACATTTTTCCACCCCAGGTGTAAAACTTTCTTCCATTGCCCATCTTCTCTCACCCTCTTAGGTTAGCTTTTAAGAAGATTGTGGTGGCAGTGGATTATTCTTATTGCCAGAGATATTTGAGTTTCTTTGGGAGAGAATTTTAATACACTTCCTGTTGTGTACCTGCAGGATGAGGATTCACTTTTTTATATACTCGAGAAAAAAATGAGTTAGGATTCAAAGAAAGAAGAAATAGAATGTTCAGTTATAATCTGGACATTTCCTACTTGAAAGAGTTCTTAATTGACATGAAGATAATGCAACAGAAAAACTCCAGATCTTAGGCTGGGGACTGTCTCCAAGGGTCCCATCTTTCCGCTCCTCAGCCTGAATGGGGTCTCTTCTTCTTCACAGAGGAAGGAGCTTGGGCAGTCTTTAAGGGTTTGTCTATACCCTGCTGACTTCTGTCTTTATGATCCATCTGGTTTTTCTCATCTCCTGTCTTCAACATGTGAAGAGAGAGAAAGATAATCTATACTATTTCCTAATTTATTTAGCTTGACTTTAAAGTCTCAACGTATAGGCATTCTCTGTATATATGAGCTACTCAGTCATGTCCAACTCTTTGTGACCCCATGAAGCCCACCAGGCTCTTCTGTCCTTGGAATTCTCCTGGCGAGAATATGGGAGTGGGTTGCCATTTCCTTCTCCAGTGGGTCTTTCTGACCCAGGGATTGAACCCTGGTCTCCTGAATTGCAAGCAGATTCTTTACCACCTGAGCCATCAGGGAAGCCCAGGGAATCTCTAGCTTTCAATCGTATCTCAATCTATGTCTGTTTTGTTCATGTCTGTGGTTTATCTAAGACTCTAATTCCCGCCCTCCATTCTATTAGCTTTGTTTTTGTGGCTCTAAAACTATTAATATATAAACTAAGGGAAGACACTTGTCTCTAAGACACTTTTTTTTTAACCCCCTGGAAAATCCCATGGACGGAGGAGCCTGGTGGGCTGCAGTCCATGGGGTCGCTAGGAGTCGGACACGACTGAGCAACTTCACTTTCACTTTTCACTTTCATGCATTGGACAAGGAAATGGCAACCCACTCCAGTGTCCTTGCCTGGAGAATCCCAGGGATGGGGGAGCCTGGTGGGCTGCCGTCTCTGGGGTCACACAGAGTCGGACACGACTGAAGCGACTTAGTAGCAGCAGCAGCAGCAGTGGCAACAGAGTCTTGTCATTTATCTCCACTTTCCGTCACTTGGGTAACACAGCTAATGTGGGAGAACTTGGGAAATAATATGAGGCATTTCAGAGGGTGTAAACTTAACTCAGAGATGACTCTGGATGCAGTTCAAAGTCTTTCCATTTCTGGATTTTTCTTTGTTCTCTTTTACTTAATTTACATAAATTTCCAGACACCACTTCTTTTTGAGTACAACTGAAATGACCAATATTCTCTTCCCACTGAAGTCCCTATAGAGGATGTCCTTGATTTAGAACAGAGGAACATATGTAATAGATCCTCTATGATTAATCTGCATTTTAGTAGAAAGCATGACTCCATTATTTGCAACATTTTTGTGGTGGAGGATATTATCAGATCACACATGTAATCAATGAATCAGGTGCTGAAATATGCTTAAACTATCTGGCAGTTTTTTTTTTAAGTCAAGAAGAGGGGATGTCTAGTTCTTTTTATTTCTCTCAGAATATAAAGGGGGCAGACATAAGAAATTGAAGTTGTGATGAAGAAGTGGTTAAAAATCTTTCCTTTTCTTGTTGGTTTCTTGGTTTTGTGGAAAACGACTTCTTCAGCCTCCTGCGTGCCTTTGATTTCCTTGTCACATTTCCACACACTGAACACAAACACGCCGCATGTGTATTTGATTATCTTTGGGAATCAGCCGTCCCCCCAGTCCAGAGCCCAAATGTGAGGCTGCAGCTTCCAGCTGCTTGCTCAGTCAGTCTCTCCTGAAGTGGTTTCCTGGGAAGCAGTCTCCTGTCTGGATCCTGAGCACCCTGGTTTTCCAGCCCCCCCTCCTTCACCACTTCCACCGGGTCCTCTCCCCTGCGCTAATGCAGGGCTCATTTCTCCTGCCTCACATCAGGAGGGAGGCTGCCCTTTTGTCTGGAGCCTCTTGCCCTTCTCCTCAAGACTTGTCCTCACACTCAGCTGGACACACCGCGCTCGCGGTTACTGCCAACACACCGTTCTCTCTGACTCTCATGCCCCAGTTTACGCGTGCGTCCTCATCTCAGACAAAATATCCTCCCTGCACACAGAATTCTGGTCTCTGTATTCTTTCAGGGCTTAGCATGACTTAAGCTTTTCCAGAAAGTTTTCTAACACGAGTACTTATTCAATTGATATTTATTCTATTTCTCTGTCCATTATGTATCTGGATTCCCAGGCGACGCTAGTGGTAAAGAACCTGCCTGCCAATGCAGGAGACATAGGAGACATGGGTTTGCTTCCTGGGTTGGAAAGATATCCTGGAGAAGGTCATGGCAACCCATAATTATTCAATATATGCCCATAATTATTCAAATATGATATATTTCAGATAATATGTAACTTATATAATGTATTTTAGTTAAACATTTATATAATTAATTTAATTTAGTATACAATAAGTATTCAATATGTATTATATCCAACAAAAGAGTCCACAATGCAGTACTTGAGTTCAGTCTCAAAAACTACAGAATGATCTCCGTTCATTTCCAAGGCAAACTATTCAACATCACAAAAATCCAAGTCTATGCCCTAACCACTGATACCAAAGAAGCTAAGTTGACCAGTTCTATGGAGACTTACAAAACCATCTAGAACTGGCATCAGAAAAAGATGCCCTCTTCATTATATGGGATTGGAATGTAAAAGTAGGAAGTCAAGAGATACCTGGAGTAACAGGCAAGGTTGGCCTTGGAGTAAGTACAAAATCAAGCAGGGTAAAGGCTAACAGAATTTTGCCAAAATAATGCACAGGTCATAGCAAACACTCTTTTCCAACAACACAAGAGATAACTTTTCACACAGATATCACCAAATGGTCAATACCAAAATCAGATTGATTATATTCTTTGGAGTCAAAGATGGAGACACTCTATACAGTCAGCAAAAACAAGAACTGAAGGTGACTGTGGCTCAGATCATGAACTTCTTACTGCAAAATTAAGGCTTATAATGAAGGAAGTAGGGAAAATCACTAGGTAGGATCTAAATCATTCAGGTAGGACCTAAATCAAATCCCTATGATTATACAGTGGAAGTGACAAATAGATTCAAGGAATTAGATCTGGTAGACAGAGTGCCTGAAGAACTAAGAACAGAGGTTTGAAACATTGTACAGGAGGCATTGACCAAAATCATCCCAAAGTGGGGGAAAAATGCGAGAAGGCAAAATGGCTGTCTGAGGAGGCTTTACAAATAGATGAGGAAAGAAGAGAAATGAAAAGCAAGGGAGAAAGGGAAATATATATCCAACTGAATGCAGAATTCCAGAGAATAGCCAGAAGAGATAAGAAGGCGTTCCTAAATAAACTGTGCAAAGAAGTAGAGGGAAAACAGTAGAATGGGAAAGATTCGAGACACCAAGGAAACATTTCTTGCAAAGATGGGCATGATAAAAGACAGAAACGGTAAGGGCTTAATAGAAGCAGAAGCTATTAAGAAAAATTGACAAAAATATATAGAAGAACTATACAAAAAAGTCTTAATGACCCAGATAACCATAATCGTGTGGACACTCACCTAGAGCCAGACATCCTGGAGAGTGAAGTCAAGTGGGCCTTAGGAAGCATCACTACACACAAAGTTAGTGGAATTGATGGAATTTCAGGTGAGCTATTTAAAATCTTAAAAAATGATACTGTAAACATGCCCTCTCCATATGCCAGCAGATTTGGAAAACTCAGTAGTGGCCACAGGACTGGAAAAGGTTACTTTTCATTCCGATCCCAAAGAAGGGCAATGCCAAAGAATGTACAAACTACTGTACTGTTGCCTTCATTTTGCACGCCTATAATGTTACTCTCAAAATCCTCCAAGCTAGGCTTAAGCAATATGTGAACTGAGAATTTCCAGATGTACACGCTGGATTTAGAAAAGGCAGAAGAACCAGAAATCAAATTGCCAACATTCATTGGCTTATAAGGAAAGCAAGAGAATTCCAGAAAAAATATCCACTTCTGCTTCATTGATTATACTAAAGCCTTTGACTGTGTGAGTGAGTGAGTGAAGTCACTCAGTTGTGTCTGACTCTTTGCGACCCCACGGACTGTAGCATACCAGGCTCTTCTGTCCATGGGATTTTCCAGGTAAGGGTACTAGAGTGGGTTGCCATTTCCTTCTCCAGAGGATCTTCCCGACCCAGGGATCGAACCCTGGTCTCCCACATTGCAGGCAGACAGACGCTTTACTGTCTGAGCCACCAGGGAAGCCTTATTGACTATATGGATCACAACAAAGTGTGGAAATTCTTACAGAGAAGGGAATACTGGACCACCTTACCCATATGCAGGTCAAGAAACAACAGTTAGAACCTTACACAGAACCATTGACTGGTTCAGAATTAGAAAAGGGGTAAACTAGGCTATATATTGTCACTCTATTTATTTAACTTCTTTGCAGAATACAAAAATGATCTTCACGACCAAGATAATCACAATGGTGTGATCACTCACCTAGAGCCAGACATCCTGGAATGTGAAGTCAAGTGGGCCTTAGAAAGCATCACTATGAACAAAGCTAGTGGAGGTGATGGAATTCCAGTTGAGCTCTTTCAAATCCTGAAAGATGATGCTATGAAAGTGTTGCACTCAATATGCCAGAAAATTTGGAAAACTCAGCAGTGGCCACAGGACTGGAAAAGGTCAGTTTTCATTCCAATCTCAAAGAAAAACAATGGCAAAGAATGCTCAAACTACCACACAATTGCACTCATCTCACACGCTAGTAAAGTAATGCTCAAAATTCTCCAAGCCAGGCTTCAGCAGTGTGTGAACCATGAACTTCTAAATGTTCAAGCTGGTTTTAGAAAAGGCAGAGGAACCAGAGATCAAATTGCCAACATCCGCTGGATCATGGAAAAAGCAAGAGAGTCCCGGAAAAACATCTATTTCTGCTTTATTGCCTATGCCAAAGCCTTTGACTGTGTGGATCACAATAAACTGTGGGAAATTCTGAAAGAGATGGGAATACTAGACCACCTGACCTGCCTCTTGAGAAATTTGTATGCAGGTCAGGAAGAAACAGTTAGAACTGGACATGGAACAACAGACTGGTTTCAAATAGGAAAAGGAGTTCGTCAAGGCTGTATATTGTCACCCTGCTTATTTAACTTATATGCAGAGTACATCATGAGAAATGCTGGACTGGAAGAAACACAAGCTGGAATCAAGATTGCCGGGAGAAATATCACTAACCTCAGATATGCAGATGACACCACCCTTATGGCAGAAAGTGAAGAGGAACTAAAAGGCCTCTTGATGAAATAGAAAGAGGAGAGTGAAAAAGTTGGCTTAAAACTCAACATTCAGAAAATGAAGATCATGGCATCTCGTCCCATTACTTCATGGCAAATAGATGGGGAAACAGTGGAAACTGTCAGACTTTATTTTTGGGGGCTCCAAAATCACCGCAGATGGTGATTGCAGCCATGAAATTAAAAGACACTTACTCCTTGGAAGGAAAGTTATTACCAACCAAGATAGCATATTCAAAAGCAGAGACATTACTTGGCCAACAAAGGTGCATCTAGTCAAGGCTATGGTTTTTCCTGTGGTCATGTATGGATGTGAGAGTTGGACTGTGAAGAAGGCTGAGCACCGAAGAATTGATGCTTTTGAACTGTGGTGTTGGAGAAGACTCTTGAGAGTCCCTTGGACCGAAAGGAGATCCAGCCAGTCCATTCTGAAGGAGATCAGCCCTGGGATTTCTTTGGAAGGAATGATGCTAAAGCTGAAACTCCAGTACTTTGGCCACCTCATGCGAAGAGTTGACTCGTTGGAAAAGACTCTGATGCTGGGGGGATTGGGGGCAGGAGGAAAAGGGGACAGAGGATGAGATGGCTGGATGGCATCACCGACTGGATGGACGTGAGTTTGAGTGAACTCTTGGAGTTGGTGATGGACAGGGAGGCCTGGCGTGCTGCAATTCATGGGGTCGCAAAGAGTCGGACACGACTGAGCAACTGAACTGAACTGAACTTGCAGAATATATCATGCAAAGTCCCGGGCTAAATGAATCACAAGCTGGAATCAAGACTGTTGTTTTTGGTGTTCAGTTGCTAAGTCCTGTCCAACCCTTTGAGACCCCATGGACTGCAGCACACCAGGCCTCCCTGTCCTCCACTGTCCCCCAGAGGCTGCTCAAACTCATGTCCATTGAGTTAGTGGTGCCATCCAACCATCTCATCCTCTCTTACCCTCTTCTTTTCCTGCCCTCAATCTTTCCCACCATCAGGGTCTTTTCCAATGAGTTGGCTCTTCACATCAGGTGGCCAAAGTATTGAAGGCTCAGCTTCAGCATCAGTCCTTCCAATGAATATTCAGGGTTGATTTCCTTTAGTATTGATGGATTTGATCTCCTTACTGTCCAAGGGACTCTCAAGAGTCTTCTCCAGCACCAAATTTGAAAGCGTCAATTCTTTGGCACTTTCAGGAGAAATATAAACAACCTCACATATGTAGATGATAACACTCAAGTGGCAGAAAATGAGGAGGAACCAAAAAGCCTTTTGATGAGAGTGAAAAGCAGAGTGAAGAAGTTGGCTTAAAACTCTACATTCAAAAAACCAAGATCATGGCATCTGGTCCCATCACTTCATGGCAAATAAAAGGGAGGGAAAGTGGAAGCAGTGACAGATTTTATTTTCTTGAGCTCCCAAATCACTGCAGATGGTGACTGCAGCCATGAAGTTAAAAGGCACTTTGAAGGAAGGCTATGACAAACCTAGACAGCATATTAAAAAGCAGAGACATAACTTTGCTGACAAAGGTCCATATGGTCAAAGCTGTGGCTTTGCCAGTAGTCATGAATGGATGTGAGAGTTGGCTCATAAAGAAGGCTGAGAGCCAAAGAATTGATGCTTCAAATTGTGGTGTTGCAGAGTCCCTTGGTGGAGAAGGCAATGGCACCCCACTCCAGTACTCTTTCCTGGAAAATCCCATGGATGGAGGAGCCTGATAGGCTGCAGTCCATGAGATCGCTAAGAGTCGGACATGACTGAGTGACTTCACTTTCACTTTTCACTTTCATTGGAGAAGGAAATGGCAACCCACTCCAGTGTTCTTGCCTGAAGAATCCCAGGGACAGAGGAGCCTGGTAGGAGGCCGTCTATGGGGTCACACAGAGTCGGACACGACTGAAGTGACTTAGCAGCCACAGAGTCCCTTGGACTGCAAGAAGACCAAACCAATCAATCCCCAAAGGAAACCCACCCTAAACATTCATTTGAAGGACCATTTGAAGGACTGATGCTGAAGGTTGAAGCTCCAATATTTTGGCCACCTGATGCAAAGAGCCAATTCATCTCATCATAAAAGACTCTGATGCTGGCAAAGATGGAGGGCAGGAGGAGAAGGGAGTGACAGAGGATGAGATGGTTAGATGGCATCACTTACTCAATGGACATGAGTTTGAGCAAACTCCGGGAGATAGTGAATGACAGGGAAGCCTGGCATGCTGTAGTCCATGGGGTCACAATGAGTCAGACACCACTTAGTAACCGAACAATAACTGCAACATATATTTAATATGCTAGATAATATATTTTAACACATATTTTTAATAAGTATACGTTGAATTGAATTTGTTTCTCTTACAGAACAATTTAACCCCCTAATGTAACATTTCTTAAACTTTTATTTTCATTATAATTCCCCTAAGGAATTTTTAGACACATTTCCTCTAATTGCCCTTATGAAATCTTAATCCCACAGATATACATTATAGATGTTCTTTATTCTGTGTATATATGTGTTTTATATACGAGAGTAAGACTCCCCCCCCAACATAATTTTCAACCTCTTCAGGAAAACCTTCATTTTTCATATTGACTAAAATTCAGTTATTATTAATTATATGTTTCATAATTATGACAAGGGCCTCTCCTATAAGTTTTAAGATATATTAGTAATTTACATTTTCTCTTTAAAATCTTTTTCTATTATTCTTTCCTCTTTCAAGTATTAAGATATTAGATTAATAATATCTGGGATAACTTTTCCTACCTTTAAAAAATAATAGTGAACTACATTATCCAGGCAATTTCTAATTTTTTGTTTTAAATAGCCCATTACAAAAGCAGACACCACAGTCCTAATGCTATCTTTGCTTCTTCTGGGAAGTCCAAATAAGTTCCCTACAGGGCTATATACATCTCACTGAATGTTCAGAATTTCTTGAAAATAATCTTTGAGCTACTTGACAGCTTGTCTCTTCATGTGAAAGAGTTTTCATTCTAGAACCATAAAATCAGACTACTATACTCAAGATAATAGACTCATATTTCTCTTTTGCTAGGGGAGATGGAAATGCTTATAGCCATTTTCCCACTAGCTACTAAATGTCCACCAGTCGTATCACAAATCCAGTCGATTTACTATGCCTATCTGTTGCTATAGGTGCAGAAAACTAAATTTAGGAGTGGGAATAATTTGTCTTGCTGGATTTTATGCTTCCTGGAGGCTTCTACTGTGACTTGTAACCCTCTCAGGCAAGAAAATCCCTAACTGGGCAGCTTTCTCTAGATTATTCTATTAATGCTCCCAAACTGGGGGGGCCCACTTATTTATTTATATCTATTTGTATATTTGGCTTGGCCAAAAAGTTTGATTGAATTTTTCCATAACATCTTACAGAAAAACCCAAATGATCTTTTTAGCCAACTCAGTAAATGTGGTTTTACACAACAACCCATGAATAATACAATACTGCCTTGATGTTAACATCCAATTCCTATTGTCCATGAGTTGGTCCAAAAAAAAAAAAAAAAAAAAAGCAGCAATAAAAGCTAAAGCAAATCGTACTGAATTTGTCTTTGAACATCCAGATTCTATGGAAGCTTTCTAGTTCAGAAAAAATGGTGTTTTAACCAAGTGCCTTTAGAAAGACAGAACCTGAAACAAAGCGTGTGTGTACCTACATGTTAGTTGCTCAGCTGTGTCCAACTCTGTGTCCAACCAATGGCTGCTTCTCAGGACCGGCAGGGCTGGCTGTGTCTGTGCTCACTCAGAGTTCCAATTTTAACAGGAGACTTTAATTGCATCCAGTCAATAAAGCCCAGGGAGGCTTTGCCATCTTCCCAAGCACTCACCAAAATTCCTGCCACCTGGCAGCTTCTCTCAGTGGTCTTGACTTTCTCTTATTCTCTGAGATTTTTCTAGACTTTGAGCAGTTCAGGATCAGAGACTGTATCTTGTCCCCCTTCCTCCACTGCACACTCTGGGAAGGATATGCAGAGCTCATTGAATAAATGAGGAAATGGGGGAATAAGCAGCATTCTTTGCAGTCTCTCCACTCTGCTCCCCCCACCCTCCGTCACATTACAGTGGTTGTCTTGCACCTCATTACTTTAGATCTTCACCTGAAGTGGAAGTGAAAGTGGTAGCCACTCAGTTGTGCCCCACTCTTTGCAACCCCATGGACTGTAGCCTGCCAGGGTCCTCTGTCCATGGAATTTTCCAGACAAGAATACTGGAGGAGGTTGCCATTCCCTTCTCCAGGGGATCATCCCAACCCAGGGGTGGAACCTCAGTCTTTTGAATTGCAGATGGATTCTTTACTGTCTGAGCCACCAGGAAAGCCTACTTTAAATATTCACCTAAACCTATGCCAAATAGGATTCTTCATCATGGAGCGCTGTAGACATCATGATATTCACAATAGCATTAAACAAAGTCTCTGGATGCAGTCTGCTGCTTATTGTTAGGAATAATGATGGCTATTGTCTATTACCTGCTTATTATAATCCAAGCATTGTGTTAAGTGCTTCACATGAATGGTCCAAATTATTTCTCAAAGTGACCTTGTGAGACAGGTAGTCTTTGTTTTCCATGTGAGCAAACAGGCTAAATGATGTGAAGTAACTTGACTTGTTCAGTAATCATAATCTATGTACCATGTAAATGTGAGGTGTTATTTGAACCCAGGTACGGCTGACTCAAACTTGTTATGGGAATCACTCCTCTGTACTATTAATACCTGGCATGAAGCATAAAAACGTAGCATTATTTTACAGCAATGATTCTCAACCCGGGGCAATTCTGCTCCTGCGGGGGACAGTTGTCAGTGCCTGGAGACATTTCTGGTTGTCATAACTGATGTCTCTGTGGGGTTGCTGCTGGCATGTAGTACATTAAAACCATGCACACTGCTGAACACCCTACAATATCCAGGGCAGCCGCATCAGGAGAATTATCCAGCCCCACCTGTCAACAGGGCTGAGGTCTGTAAACCCTGATCAACAAGAGAATGCAGGCAAATAATTCAAACTCAAGAATGGATGCAGCTTAAAGATCATCAGAACCTGTTTTAAAATTTATACACAAGTTTTCCTAGTGGCTCAGACAGCAAACAATCTGCCTGCAATGCAGGGAAGATACCCTGCAGGAGGGAATGGCTACCCACTCACACATACTCGCCTGGAAAATTCCACGGACAGAAGAACTTGGCAGGCTACAGTCCACGGGATTGCAAAGAACTGGACACAGCTGTGTGACTGACGCACGCATGTGCACGTTCACAGAGTCTAAAAACTGTCTGCTGTAAATGGTCCTTGCATGTGGACTATTTTGAGGACAAAATTCATTTTCATTGTTGTCATCTCTTTTTCGGGCCCATGCTGATTTTTCTCTTTTATAAACCTGAATTTACTTTTGTTCTCTAAATACACATGATACATGCTGTATCTTTGCCTGGGCTCTTAGATCACCTAACGGTGATTTGTTGGCCATCAACTACAAAATCAGCACACTAGCTGTGTAATGGCCACTCAGCAACGCAGGGATGCTGCAGACCTCGGCAGCATCTGGAGAGGTTGGCCCTGCACAACGGGGAGGGTGTGGGTAGTCAGAGGATGTGGCGTTCCAGCAGAGGGAAGTGTAACCGGGGAAGATCCCAAAGTAAGTGAGGTTACAGTCTGCAGGACATCAAAAGAGCATCCAAGGTCAACAGATGGGACACTGTGAGGGTGAATGAAGCCAAGGGAAGGTTTGAACCAAATTACAGATGTTCTTGCAAATCAGACTTAAGAATTCATGTCGGGCCCCATGCACACTAAGAGCCCCTGTGTGTCTCGTCTCACTGGCAGCAGGCCCCCGGGAAGCATGAGTTTCTGACTATGGAAAGTCTCCCCTTGG
Source organism: Bubalus bubalis (assembly GCF_019923935.1). Taxonomy (NCBI): domain Eukaryota; kingdom Metazoa; phylum Chordata; class Mammalia; order Artiodactyla; family Bovidae; genus Bubalus; species Bubalus bubalis. The sequence continues at coordinate 65,981,790 of NC_059175.1, read as the reverse complement.
AATTCTGATTTGAGATGCACAGAGAGGGGATGTGGCTTCTCCAACCCCCAGGCGTTGCAGCCCAGCCCCTCTCCCCTAGCATATGGAGCCCTGTTTAATATTAGGATGTCCTAGTTCATTACAGAGGAGAAGCAGAGAGAAGATGTCTCTTCATGCTTAAAGTAACTAACATAATCCTTAGTCTTTACTTCTGGCCTGCAGTTCCAGAAAACCACTCCTGGGATGTGAAATTCCACTTTCCACAAGCTTAGGGGAAGTGTTAATTTTCTAATACTTTCTCCTAACTTTCTAACTAATCAACTTTCTAACACCCTTGACTCTTTCGGTCACTCTTTCATGAGAAGCCATGCTAAGCCTTTCTGGGAGATGGAATCCCCTTCTCAAGAGCAGGACCAAAGATTGCAAGTGCACTCCAACCCCACATCATGCAACATGCATCCTTTGCTGTTCCCATCCATCCTGCTGCGTGCTAAGTCACTTCACTCATGTCTGACTCTTTGCAACCCTGTGGACTGTAGCCCACCAGGCTCCTCTGTCCATGGGATTCTCCAGGCAAGAATATTGGAGTCAGTTGTTATTTCCTCCTCCAAGGGATCTTCCCAACCCAGCAATCAAACCCACGTCTCTTGTGTCTGCAACATTGGCAGGCAGGTTCTTTACCACTAGAGTCACGTGGGAAGCCCATCCTTCTCTGAGGCTCATTCCTGACAACCTCTAGACCAAAGGAAGCCCCGTCCACAGACATACTGACCCTAAGAGAAGTAAATACCTTTTGGATACCTCCTAGCCAGGAAAGGAATAAAGAATATTTGCATTAGACTAATATTTCCTCATCACCTATTTTTTAAATTTATTTTTATTGAAGGATAATTGCTTTACAGAATTTTGTTTTTTTCTGTCAAACCCCAGCATGAATCCGCCAGAGGTATACATACATCCCCTCCCTTTTGAACTTCCCTCCCATCTCCCTCCCGATCCCACTCCTCTAGGTTGATACAGAGCCCTGTTTGAGTTTCCTGATCACCGATCATAAGCCAGGCTCCGAGCTGATCACACGGAGTTGTGTTAATCTATGTAATGCTCTCAACAGCCCAGTAAATGTGAGTTTCTAGTATTGTCATTATTTAAAAATTGTCTTACCGAAAAGAGCGTAAAACTTCCGCCCACCTAAGAATCTGCACATGAATGTTTGTAGCAGCTTTATGATACATTATTGCTAAGAATTAGAAACAGCCAAGGTGTCCTTCAGTAGGTGAAAGGATAAATAAACTTTGCAGTCTAGACAATGGAATGTTTTTTCAATGCTAAAAATAGATGAGCAACCAAGTCATGAAAAGATCTTAAATGTTTTTTTCGCATGGAGGAATCTTGAATGCATATTATCAATACTAAGTCAAAGAAGCCAGTCTGAAAAGAGTATATACAATGTGATTCCAATATGTGATATTCTGGAAACAGGGCAGCTATGGAGACAGGAGAAATGACAGTGGTTGTCAGAGGTTAGGGGAATGCGGGTGACGAACAGATGGATTTTTAGGGCAATGGAAGCACCCTGTATGATACTATGATGGCAGATACATGTGGTTACACAGCCAAACCTGTAGAACACACAGTGCAAAGAGTAAACCCTGATATAATTATGGCCTTTGGGTAATTATATCAATGTGGGTTCATCAGTTGTAACCAATACACCACTCCAGCGGGGCTCTTGATCATGGCGGAGTCTGTGCACATGTGGGAGCAGGAGGTCCAGGGAAACCCTTGTCCATTCTGCTCAAATTTGCAGTGAATCTAAAGCTGCTCTACAAATGTTTTTAAGTTAAAAGAAAAAAATAGCTGGTGTTGAAAAGCAGTCAATAAAAATTGTTTTGGAAGTATTAATTGGGAACTAAATGGAGACATTTGTCCTCAAAGTGTATCTTAATGTTGTTCTGGTTTTGTTAAGAATCTATGCAATGCTCAATAGTTAGCAATGTAATATCCATAAGGTTTTTTTTTTTTTTTTTTTTTTTTTGGTCTGTGGTAATCTGCAGAGAATTTTACAATTCCATAGCAATATGCTTTATATTAATAGCATTTGTTGAGCAGCTCATTTCCCTCCTATCTGTGATTGTTTTCATCTGCTAGTTCTTGCCTGGAAAATCCCGTGGACGGAGGAGCCTGGTAGGCTGCAGTCCAAGGGGTCACTGAGAGTCGGACACAACTGAGCGACTTCACTTTCACTTTTCACTTTCATGCATTGGAGAAGGAAATGGCAACCCACTCCAGTGTTCTTGCCTGGAGAATCCCAGTGACGGGGGAGCCTGGTGGGCTGCCGTCTATGGGGTCGCACAGAGTTGGACAGGACTGAAGCAACTTAGCAGCATCAGTTTCCTAGGGTTTTGGAGATTTGGGGATTCACTTTGTAAGAATTCTCTCAAGTAGTTTGAGAGACATTAAGTTCAAGATAATTTCCTTTACTTCCAACAATATGTTTAAAAAAGTCACTCTCATGTTTGTGACAGTTTAATCAATGATTCGAACCAATGGCAGCATGCTTCCTACTGTGTAATGTATGGAGAGGATAGATTCCCAAACAGCAGTAAAAACATTAATAAACACATGATAACTCATCCTTCATATGTCAATTTCATACAAGAGATGAGATAATTCTGTCCAAAAGACTGTCTGCCTTAGCCATCACTGTTCCTAAGCTAGGGTTCTTCCTGGATCATTCCAATGGCATCTTTCTGTCACAAAGATCCAGAGGACCACTCAAGTATCCAGGGAAGTTCCCCAAGAGTGAGAATGATTTTCCATGCTGGGGGATGGATAGTTTTGCCAGTTGATCTGGTCTACCTATATTTCTTCTTTGTGACTTCATCTTTTCTCCAAATTATCAAATGGCTTCAGTGTTTTGAAAATGGTTTATTCTCCCTCTTTACACTGTCATAGTTTTTTACTGTCCTTCATTTGCCTTTTAAAAAATGATCAGTCTAACAATTTGTTCATTCTAAGTTTGGGTTTCAGGTTGATCCATTTTAAGATGTGAATAATGGTGTTTCTTATTTGGAAGGCAATCCTTTTTTTTTTTTTTTTTTTTAATTTTCTCCCAACTTTCTGAGCATTTTTCTAATCCTTTTCTCATTTCATGTGAGCTTTTATCCAGAGAAAAGATGGCTAAGGGATCTTTCATTGGTAGCTTTCTTTTACCCCTGTTTGGATATGAATTGAGGTAAGAGGATACAGATTTGGGGTTAATATATTATAACAAGATAAGATTCTTGAGAGTCCCTTGAACAGGAAGAGATCAAACCAATCAACCCTAAAGGAAATCAACCATGAATATTCATTGGAAGGACTGATGCTGAAACTGAAGCTCCAATACTTTGGCCACCTGATAGGAAGAGCTGACTCACTGGAAAAGACCCTGACGCTGGGAAAGATTGAAGGCAGGAGGAGAAGGGTCATCAGAGGATGAGATGGTTGGATGGCATCACCAACTCAATGGACATGAGTTTGAGCAAACTCTGGGAGATAGTGAAGGACAGAGAAGTTTGGTGTGCTGCAGTTCATGGGGTTGTAGAGTCAGACACAACTTAGCAACTGAACAAGGAACAACAACAGAGGTAAAGCCTCAACTTCCCAGCAGGTGAGATGAATCTGTGAAGTGGCCTTATGTAACAGCTGTATCACAGGTTTGGGATGCTAAGGTCAAATAACAGACGGGACTGCGTTGGTCTGGGGGTGGTCAGAGAAACTTCCCTTGGGGGTGACTTTTATCAGGAGGAACTAGGATGGGGCAATAGGGGCAGGGAGATCACCAGCAGTGGATCTTGCCTGCCCACAGGATGGGGGCGTGGACTTAGAGGGAAGAAAACAAGGAAGGGAAGAGCTGATCAAAATGAATCTTCCCAGGGTTTGGCCTTGGGCTGATCTGGTTGGTGGTGGTGGGCTGGGGCTCTGCAGGACACCATGGAGTGGTCCCCTTAAAGGCCAAAGAGCAGTCCTTCTGATCCTGTACCTGTCAGTCATTGTCTGTGGGCCTCCTGGGAGTGGGGGCTTCCATCACCCATGGACAGGAAATTCTCCAAGCTTGAAAGCCTTGGACTTAGAAGTCTGCAGGCATTCTCTTCATATTTTGGATATTAAATACCTAGATACTTATCTGCCATTAGTATGAATATTTCCTCCCAGGCTCTTAGATTTAGAATGTCCTCTCTTGTCACACAAATGATTTCAACTTTCATCTTGCACAATGTGTCAGCCTTTACTTTTACTGTTCCTGGGCTTTGTGACCTGCTTAGAAATACTTTTCCTTGCCAAAAGATTGTTAAAAAATATTTTCTCATGTCTTTGAGAATTAACACACCCATTCTATCTTAAGCTCTTTGTTTGTAGTTGGAGTTTATTTTTGTGTCTTAGGCCCTAACTTCATTGTTTCCCAAATGTATAACTGATCATATGGAACCATTTATTGAATTATTTGCTGTCTACTGTTTTTTATTTGTTTAGATTTTTTTTTGAAGTGGACTATTTTTAAAGTCTTCTTTGAATTTATTACAATATTGCTTCTGCTTATGTGTTGGTATTTTGGCCGAGAGTTGCGTAGGATCTTACCTCCCTACATGATCAGGGATTGAACCCACATCTGCTGCATTGGAAGGCAAAGTCTTTACTTGCCTGGACCACAGGAAAGTCTCTGTTGTCTACTGATTTTAAATGTGGCCTTTATTCTACAGTAAATGCTTTCCATGTATGTGTGTGTATAATATACTGATTGTTGTTTAGTCTCTAAGTCCTGTCTGGCTCCTTTGTGATTCCCATGGACTGAAGCCCTCCAGGCTTCTCTGTCCACAGGATTTTCCAGACAGGGACACTGGAGTGGGTTGCCATGTCCTCCTCCAGGAGATCTTCCCGACCCAGGGATCGAACTCCTGTCTACTGCATGGGCAGGCAGATTCTTTACCACTGAGCCACCAGGGAAGCCCCATAATACATGTGTATGATGCATAGGTTATCTATACACACACACACACACACATATATGTGTGTGTGTGTGTGTGTGTGTGTGTGCGTGCTCTGGACTCTTCTCTTTCATGGGCTCATTTGTCCATTCTGGTCCCAATAGCACACATTTTTATCACTGCCATTTTACAGGTTGCTTTGTTATTTAGGAGGCAAATTCTTCATTGCTGTTCTTCTTTTCAAACATGACTTTGCTTTTGGGGTGCAGTTTTTCTCCGTTCCAGTCCTGTGTATTACTGCTTTCTTGCCCGGGGTTCATTGCTCTCTTTACCCTCCCTAATTGAAAGCTGTCGGCTTTCACTCAGCCGTCTCTGCCTCCTCTCCACCATGCAGGTCCTGTCCCTCAGCACAAACCATCAGCTGTTGTTGCTGCTGTTGTTGTTCAGTTGCCAAGTTGCGTCCGCCTCTCCACAAATCTGTGGATTGGAGCATGCCAGGCTCCTCTGTCCATCACTATCTCCCGGAGTGTGCTCAAATTCATGGCCAATGAGTCAGTGATACCATCCAACCACCTCATCCTCTGCCGCGCCCCCTTCTGTTTTTGTCTTCAATCTTTCCCAGCATCAGCGTCTTTTCCAAAGAGTTAGCTCTGCCCATTCACTGGTCAAAGTATTGGAGCTTCAGCTTCAGCATTGGCCCTTACAATCAATATTCAAGGTTGATTTACTTTAGGATGGACTGGTTTGAACTCCTTGTTGTCCAAGGGACTCTCAAAAGTCTTCTCCAGCACCACGATTTGAAAGCATCAATTATTCAGTGCTCAGCCTTCTCTATGATCCAACTCTCACATCCATACATGACTACTGGAAAAACCATAGCTTTGACAGAGCTCCAGACCTAGGATTAATTGAGGTCACTGATTGAGGCCCAGGAATTGGCACAAGCACGTGCCCCTGTGCAGGCCAAGCCTGGATGACAGACTGCCAGGGAGCTCTAGGGGCAGAACTTCTGTGTCTTTAGGAGAAAGAGACTCACTCCCATGAGAAGTGTTCCTTCCTGCACTAGACCACCAGTGCTTTCTGCTACGGAGCTGGTGCAGCAACATGAATTTTGCACTCAGGGGAGCCAGGATGGAGATGAAGACAACAGAGAGAAGGAAATACGGCCCAGCAACCCAAAGCACCAAACACCCTAATCTACTGAAATAAACCAGTCTAAAGCAGTTTCATCATTGGACTTCCCAGGTACACGACCGAAGGAGTAGCCCTTTCCCCTGAACAACTTTGGGTGGTCTGTTAACATGCTAAAACATGTTAACATAAGGGCAGACCCATTGCAAACTTAGAGGCTCAGATTCCATGAAAGTTTCCTTTGGGATTTTGATTAATGTGGCATCAAATTTATAGATGAGTTTGGAGAGAAGTTCCATGTTTACAATGATAGTTTCTATCAAGACACAAGCGTTTTCTATCTATGAAAAGGATTTAGCTCCATGTTTTCATGATTTACCATCTAGGTGCCTATTGTTGGGGTGATCTCATTCAAGCTCATTTGTATGTGGATGGTTTCTAAATTTTTATCTCTAGTTTCCACCTTGTTGTCTGAATTTTGGCTCATAAATCTAACAGGCAACTTATGACCTCAGCCTGGGTATTTAATAGGCATTTTAAACTTATTCTGTATAAAAATCCTTTGATTTCCTTTTGAAAAGCTGTTACTGTTCATCTCAATAAATATCAGCTCCATTATCTTGACACCCCACATTTGACCCACCAGCTGGGTTTGTTGGCTGTATCTTCATGACATATTCCAAATAAGATCATATTTTACCACCTTCATTTCTGCCACCTGAACCCACCTCTTTGCTTCTACTCTTGTCCCTGCAAAACCTAGAATGATTCTTCAATTTTTTAAATTTATTTTGTATTGGAGTATAGCTGATTTACAATGTCGTGAGTTTCAGTTGGACAGTGAAGGGACTCAGTCACACATATACATGTATCCATTCTCTCCCAAACTCCCCTCCCATCCAGGCTGCCACATAACACTGAGCAGAGTTCCCTGTGCTGTACAGTAGGCCCTTGCTGGTGATCCATTTAAAATATAGCAGAGTGTACATGTCCATCCCAAACTCCTTAACTATCCCTTCCTCCTTCCTTCCCCACCAGCAACCATAAGTTCATTCTCTATGTCTGCCGATCTGTTTCTGTTCTGTAAATAATTATTTGTTTCATTTCTTTTTAGATTCCACAAATAAGTGATGTCATGAAATATTTCTACTTCTCTCCCTGACTTACTTCACTCAGTATGACACCCTCTAGGTCCATTTATTCTGCTGCAAATGGAATCATTTCATTCATTTTAGTGGCTGAGTAAATAGAATGATCCTTTTAAATCAGATAATGTCACTCCAAGGAAAATCAACCTGCCCATGAATTTTCATCACATTGGAAATAAAATCTAAAGTCTCTTCCTTGGATGAATGAATCCCTCAAGATCTGTCTCCTGGCTTCATGATCGCAGCCTCCTCCCTTGGAGCTCTTTTCCTTATGGCCTGAACCACGCTGACCTTCGCCTTGTTCTCCCAACACTGCAGACATGTGTTGCTCTTCCTTAGATGGCCCAGAACAGCATATGAGGCACAGGACCAGAGTCACGAGATGAATAGATGAACGTTATCCCACAAACTCTGACACTGTTAGTCTTGTAAATGCTAGTTGCTAATGACATTTTAATTAAAATTTAAAATAAAATCAAGTTCAATTAAAATAAAAATCTATCCAATAATTAAAAAATGAAGTAATGAGAAGAAATTCACACTGCATTGGGAAATGGGGGCTTTGTGATTCAAGTGCCTGTGGAAGCAGCTTTCTCTGCTCCCGTATCACACTTCATCCCACCCAAGCATTCACACTTGTTTGCCTGCCACAGGGACCAACTGATTAGTTGATGTGAAGGAGGAAACAGACAGAACATGCTCCATCTTGGACCGGACTGTGGACTATGAGCTGTATGCCCAGTATCTATGGAAACGACATACCAACTGGAAAACCAGGCCCCCCGGATGGAAGAGCCCCAGGGCTCATACCTAGAATTTCTACCTAAGAGAATACCCTAATTATCTGTGTAACCCAATAGAATCATACATTCTATTATGCTTATTGGGGTATGAACACAGGCCTATTGATAATTGTCCACTCTTAACTACCTAGGCTTAAGGCATATAAATCATGGGTTAACTTTGATTGTATCTTTCTTTTCCTTTGTTCAGACTAGTTTCAGGGAATTTGGGGAGGTGGGTTTGGGCAAACCTTATAGGGTATATAAGGTTTTCACAAAAACTGGTAGGGGTCCTTGGCTAAGAGGAGACTCTGCCTTGGGCCCTGGTGTAATAAACTGCACTCCACTCTCTGCATTGTCCCTCTGAGTGGCTACAACAGATGCCTTCAAACTGTGGTGCTGGAGAAGACCCCTGAAAGTCCCTTGGACAGCAATGAGATCAAGCCAGTCAATCTTAAAGGAAATCAACCCTGAATATTCCCTGGAAGGACTGATGCTGAAGCTGAGGTTCCAGCATTTTGGTCATCTGATGTGAACAGATGGCGTATACCTGTGGCAGATTCATTTTGATATATGCCAAAACCAATACAATATTGTAAAGTTAAATAAAATAAATTAAAAAAAAAAAAGAAAAGTCCCAGATGGGGAAGATTGAGGGCAGAAAGAGAAGATGGTGTCAGAGGATGAGATGGCTAGAAGGCATCATCGATATAATGAACATGAACTTGGGCAGTCTCTGGGAGATGGTGAGGGACAGGAAAGCCTGGCATGCTGCAGTCTATGGGGTCACAAAGAGTCAGACATGGCTGGGCGATTGAACAACAATAACAACTCCTACTTGCAAACAAGTTTCCTTCCAAGAGCTTGTTTTTTTCCAAGAGCACCAACTCATTTGGTAAGTCTAGTGACGTTAGCCTAGGTACCCGACTAACACAATCAGCTTTATAGTTGTTGTTAGTCACTTAGTTGTGCACGATTGCACTTTTGAAAGTTCACAACTTGAAAGTTTGTATCAGGATGTAGGGGGCTTACTGTAATTAATTTTTGGTGGGATTTTGACTTATTTTTTTCCTGTCTGCAATACATTTTGTTCTGAATGTGTCATCATAAACTTCAAAACTGACTGATGTATTCCTCTTCCACGATGTATTTTTTTTTTTTTTTTTTTTACCACTAGGCTCTTGCCTGTGATTTGGATTTTTATAACTTAAACACCCTCCACAAAATCCTTTGTGGTTTTTGAACCTCTCCAGACGTTAAACCACACTCCCCTGCTCTCATGTTGGCCCATTAGAGTGTTTCTGGGTATTCTGGGCCCTTATCTGTTGCTCTGTGTTCCCCGAGGAAGAATTCAATCATCTGGTATTTAGAACGTCAAGTGCATTGGAAAAGCATTGATTCTGTTTGCATTGGACGCCCTGTTCTCTGTTTTCCTTTTTATGTTTTAATTATATGTGCTCTTTTAATGATGCTTGTAGCTTTTAAAAAGGTGTGTGACACATTATATGAAGCCAACCATGTGGATTTAGTATCTTTTCCTTCCCAATTAAGAGCAGATGACTGCTCTTCAAATAGTGAGGCGGCAGTAACGCATTTTAAAAACGTTCTCACCCCCTCCCAGCTCTGCCACAGAATATGTACATGTACATTTAGAGTTAGTACAAACTCAAATGGGTTCTCTTTTTCTTTGCTGTTTTCTTGTATGTGCGTCTACTTGCGCAAATGTTCACGTTATATCAGGACTTTGGAAACATAGAGGTGTAAAAAAGAATAGAAAAATCTTGCATCATCCTGCCATCAAAATACAATCACAGCTGTATTATGTCCTGTACTGATGACAAGCTTATTTTAAATAAACTCCTCATCATGTTGTCAATCCTAAAGGAAATCAAACCTGAATATTCATTGGAAGGACTGATGCTAAAACTGAAGCTTCAGTACTTTGGGCCACCTGGTGCAAAAAGCCATTGGAAAAGACTCTGAGGCTGGAAAAGCTCGAGGGCAGGAGGAGAAGCAGGTGACAGAGGATGAAATGGTTGGATGGCATCACTGACTCGATGGACACGTTTAAGCAAACTCTGGGAGACATGAAGGACAGAGGAGCCTGTTTTGCCTGCTGCAGTCTATGGGGTCACAAAGAGTCAGACATGACTTAGTGACGGAAAAACAACAGCAACAAACAATCGTGGTATAATATTGCCTATTTTACCATACTTTTATCAACTTGGGAACTTTTGTTAAAAATAAAATTAATTGATAAACAGGGGAGGAGGAGAGGGTGGGATGTATGGAGAGAGTAACATGGAAACATTCATTACCAAATGTAAAATAGTGAATGGGAATTTGCAATATGACTCAAGGAACTCAAACAGGGGCGCTGTAACAATCTATGGGAGTGGGATGGGGAGGAAGGTGGGAGGGAGGTTCAGGAGGCAGGGGACACATGTATACCTATGGCTGATTCATGTTGAAATTTGGCAGAAAACAACAAAATTCTGTAAAGCAATTATCCTTCAATTAAAAGAAAAAAATTAATTGATAAACCTATACTTCTTTGTTCAAATTAGAAATACATTTTTAGAGTTAATCACTTTCACACACACACACATATATATATACACATATGTTTCCAATTTACTGCTCAGATTCATGTCCACTGAATTGGTGATGCTATCTGACCATCTCATCCTCTGCCCCCCTCTTCTCCTTTTGCCATCAATCTTTCCCAGCATCAGAGTCTTTTCCAATGAGTGAGCTCTTTGCATCAGGTGGCCAAAGTATTGGAGCTTCAGCTTCAGCATCAGTCCTTCCAGTGAATATTTGAAGGTCGATTTCCTTTAGGATTGACTGGTTTCATCTCCTTGAAATCCAAGGAACTCTCAAAAGTCTTCTCCAACACCACAGTTCAAAAGCATCAATTCTTTGACATTCAGCCTTCTTTATGGTTCAACTCTTACATCCATACATGACTATTGGAAAAACCACAGCTTTGACTACAAGCATCTTTGTCTGCAAAGTGATGTCTCTGCTTTTTAATATGCTGTTTAGGTTTGTCATAGCTTTTTTCCTAAGAAACTAGTGTCTTTTAATTTCATGACTGCAGTCACATTCTGCAGTGATTTTGAAGCCCAAGAACATAAAATTTGTCTCTGCTTCTGCTTTTTCTCCTTCTCTTTGCCATGAAATGATGGGACTGGATGCCATGATCTTAGTAAACTTAAAGAAACTTACATGGCATTTTAAAACCATTGTTTTCTAAACCCAGTACTAGTAGATCTGGATAGCAGTTAGTCTAAGGAATCTTTTTTTCTTCTTTTATTGCTTTTGTAATTCTCAAGATTAACCTTTTGAATTCCTAAATTTCTTCTTGCCATTGTATTATGATTTTGCTTAAAAAAACTCATCAGAAATGTTCTCCACATTGTTATGTCAGTTTCCATTTTTGGTGGTTAGCTGTTGGAGATATCTCCTATTGCAAAGAGTGTGCTCAGTAACGGACTCAAACCACTTGCCACATACTTGTAACAGTGCATTTCGTCTAGGAAAAAGCTTTGACAATTTAGTAAAGATTTCTCGCCTTTTCCAGATATTAGTACTTGAGTTGTGCAGTCTGAGTCTTTTTTTTTTTAAATTTAATTTAATTTAATTTTTAAACGTATATGTTTTAAAACATGAACTTTAACCAACACAACACTGTAAAGCAATTATCCTCCAATTAAAAATTTTAAAAAGAAAAAAACTGAACTTAATCTTCTCTGTAAACAAAGTCAATTTGATAGGCTCTTTATCTGTTTGCTTGTTTTCTGATAAAATCAAGTCAATGTGAACTGGTTCAACTGTAATTATCACAGTATTCTCTTCTTTGCTTTATACTAAATGCTAGAAGATGAATTAACCAGCCAAGTACTGCTCATTCAGAAGATAAAAGCTTCATTAATTAATTGAATTAATTAATTCAATTAATTTTCATTACGAGGTCTTATGAATATGTACTTGAAGGTTAAAACCAGCACTGCATGTCCTGAGAAGTGTGGATATCTTTTGTCTTTAAAACCCATGGTGGATTTCCCTGGGGGTCCAGTGGCTAAGAATCTGCCTGCCAGTGGAGGGGACACAGGTTTGATGTCTGGTCTGGAAAGATGCCACATGCTACAGGGCAACTAAGCCTGTGCACCACACGCTTGAGCCCATTTGCCGCAAGAACTGAAGCCTGAGTGCCTAGAGCCCTTTCTCTGCAACAAGAGAAGACACCACAATGAGAAAACCACACACCACAACTAGAGGCTGGCCTCTGCTCACCAGAACTAGAAAAAGCCCATGTGCAGCAACTAAGACCCAGCACATCCAGAAATAAATGAACCAATAAAACCTTTTAGAAAAATTTAATTTTCTTAAAAAAAAATAATAAAATAAAGCCATTGATTGTTTGATTTGTTGAAGCCTCATTTTCCAAGCCAGGGAAGCCTGGCATGCTGCAGTCTGTGCTAAGTCACTTAAGTTGTGTCTGTCTCTGCTACCCCGTGGGCTGTAGCGCACCAGGCTCCTCTGGCCCTGGGATTCTCCAGGCAAGGATCCTGGAGTGGGTTGCTGTTTTCTTCTCCAGGGGATCTTCTGGACCCAGGGATCAAATCTGAGTCTCTGTGTCTCCTGCACTGGCAGGTGTGTCCTTTGCCACTAGTGCCGCCTGGGGTCACAAAGAGTCGGACATGACTGAGCAACTGAACAGCAGCAACAACACTTTCCCATCTGCTGTAACACATAGGGGGCTGCTGTGCAAATTTCGTTTCGCACTTCACTATGCACATATGTGGGCTTCCCTGATAGCTCATTTAGTCAAGAATCTGCCTGCAATTCAGGAGACCCTGGTTCGATTCCTGGGTGGGGAAGATCCACTGGAGAAGGGATAGGCTACCCTGCTCCAGTATTCTTGGGCTTCCCTTGTGGCTCAGCTGGTAAAGAATCCACCTGCAATGTAGGAGACCTGGATTCAATCCCTGGGTTGGGAAGATCCCCTGGAGAAGGGAAAGGCTACCCACTCCGGTATTCTGGCCAGGAGAATTCCACGTACTGTATAGTCCCTGGGGTCACAAAGAATCAAACAGGACTGAACGACTTTCACATTCATGCACATATGACTTTCTATATGATCTCTTCTTTTTCAATTATTTTGCTTTTGTATTAATCATTGAAACAACTCTGCAATTGCAATGCCAACTTGCTACTGAATGTACTTCTGAATGCTTATTTAACTTTTTGGAAATGACCTTAAAGTGTCTATATGTAATTATATGTTATATTTTTTGAGCATAGCCAGAACAGTGCTTTCCAAAATGTCATTGGGTCACTTTTCACTATACTTAAAGTAGGATAAAGATTTAACATCAATGATCTAAACATTCATCCTAAAGTGCAGCAAAAAAAAAAAAAAAAAAAGCCTGCAAAAGTACCCAATAGATATTAGAAGTAAAGAAACAGTAGGGAGAAGAACAGAGGTCTATGATCCAGAAAGCGTACGTAGAGTATGCATGGTCAGCAAGAACTACGGTTGCTTCTTTAAAAAGAAATGAAACTGATCAATCATAGCTAAGAGTTTTTTCATGTAACATTTAAAAATGATTTCCAGATGTTTCAGATTTGAATTAAAACTATATATATATATTAATTAATATTTCAGTTCAGTTCAGTTCAGTCACTCAGTCGTGTCTGACTCTTTGCAACCCCATGAATTGCAGCACACCAGGCCTCCCTGTCCATCATCAACTCCCGGAGTTCACTGACACTCACGTCCGTCGAGTCAGTGATGCCATCCAGCCATCTCATCCTCTGTTCCCTTCTCCTCTTGCCCCCAATCCCTCCCAGCATCAGAGTCTTTTCCAATGAGTCAACTCTTCACATGAAGTGGCCAAAGTACTGGAGTTTCAGCTTTAACATCAGTCCTTCCAAAGAAATCCCAGGGCTGATCTCCTTCAGAATGGACTGGTTGGATCTCCTTGCAGTCCAAGGGACTCTCAAGAGTCTTCTCCAACACCACAGTTCAAAAGCATCAATTCTTCAGCACTCAGCTTTCTTCACAGTCCAACTCTCACATCCATACATGACCACAGGAAAAACCATAGCCTTGACTAGACGAACATTTGTTGGCAAAGTAATGTCTCTGCTTTTGAATATGCTATCTGGGTTGGTCATAACTTTCCTTCCAAGGAGTAAGCGTCTTTTAATTTCATGGCTTCAGTCACCATCTGCAGTGATTTTGGGGCCCAAAAAAATAAAGTCTGAGACTGTTTCCACTGTTTCCCCATCTATTTCCCATGAAGTGATGGGACCAGATGCCATGATCTTCGTTTTCTGAATGTTGAGCTTTAAGCCAACTTTTTCACTCTCCACTTTCAACTTCATCAAGAGGCTTTTTAGTTCCTCTTCACTTTCTGCCATAAGGGTGGTGTCATCCGCATATCTGAAGTTATTGATATTTCCCCTGGCAATCTTGATTCCAGCTTGTGTTTCTTCCAGCCCAGCGTTTCTCATGATGTACTCTGCATATAAGTTAAATAAGCAGGGTGACAATATACAGCCTTGACGTACTCCTTTTCCTATTTGGAACCAGTCTGTTGTTCCATGTCCAGTTCTAACTGTTGCTTCCTGACCTGCAGACAAATTTCTCAAGAGGCAGGTCAAGTGGTCTGGTATTCCCATCTCTTGAAGAATTTTCCACAGTTGATTGTGATCCACACAGTCAAAGGCTTTGGCATAGTCAATAAAGCAGAAATAGATGTTTTTCTGGAACTCTCTTGCTTTTTCCATGATCAAGTGGATGTTGACAATTTGATCTCTGGTTCCTCTGCCTTTTCTAAAACCAGCTTGAACATCAGGAAGTTCACGGTTCACGTATTGCTGGAGCCTGGCTTGGAGAATTTTGAGCATTACTTTACTAACATGTGAGATGAGTGCAATTGTGCGGTAGTTTGAGCATTCTTTGGCATTGCCTTTCTTTGGGATTGGAATGAAAACTGACCTTTTCCAGTCCTGTGGCCACTGCTGAGTTTTCCAAATTTGCTGGCATGTTGAGTGCAGCACTTTCACAGCATCATCCTTCAGGATTTGGAATAGCTCAACTGGAATTCCATCACCTCCACTAGCTTTGTTCATAGTGATGCTTTCTAAGGCCCACTTGACTTCACATTCCAGGATGTCTGGCTATAGGTCGGTGATCACACCATCATGATTATCTGGGTTGTGAAAATCTTTTTTGTATAGTTCTTCTGCGTATTCTTGCCACCTCTTCTTAATATCTTGAAAAAGGGCAACTCAGCACAAATCTACATGTCTTAGAAAAGATCACAGGAGGACATTACAAACTGCTCTAACAAATTTAGCTTTTGGACATAATGAAGTGAAAGTGTTAGTCACTCAGTTATGTCCAACTCTTTGTGACCTCATGGACTGTAGCCGGCCAGGCTCCTCATCCATGGGATTTTTCAGGCAAGAATACTGGAGTGGGTAGCCATTCCCTTCTCCAGGGGATCCTCCAAACCCAGGGATCAAACCCAGGTCTCCTTCATTGCAGACAGATTCTTTACTGTCTGAGCCACCAGGGAAGCCCATTGGACATAACAGACACATTCATAAAAGACACAAATTACCAAAATGGACTAAGAAATTCCCAAGCCCAAATGGCAGCACCACTAAATTCTATCCAATATTTAAGAAAGAAAGAATACCAATTTTATACACTTTGTTTTCCAAAACGGAAAAACAAAGTATAACATTCATATACCATTTTTGAAGTCTTTTGTACATAAACACACACTTAAAAACAACCATATTTTTGAAACATGATTTTAGAAATCATAAATATATATGACTACTGAATATATATGAACATATGACATATGAACATATGACATTTAATATATGGTCCCCTGGTCTTTCCATGCAACCCCATGGAGGCCAGGTGGGCCTTGGCTCACCGCTGTACTGATGGTAACAGTGACCCATCCACGTAGTATGGCTCTTTTCACAAGGTTAAAAATGGGCGAAACCCAACCACAGTATTATGGTGCAGACCCAGGAGGCAAATGAATATATGCACATTTTAAATTAAGAAAACAATCTGAAGAATTAATACAAAATTCAGAAAAGTTTTATCTGTACACAAGGCTTTTGGGGATACTGGAAGTTGTATTTCTCAACCTGGGGGTAAGTACAGGAGTGCTTGCTTTATTACTTTCTTGTCTGTTGCTTTTCTAGATTTTATATTCCACATTAAAGAAATCTGAACACGAGTAGAAGAGAAAAGGAAAGTTAGTAATTTATAGAAATTCACTACAATTCTGTTCTAGTTTCCCAGACTTACTGTGACAAAATACCACAAACCAGGTGGCTTAAAACAGCAGACGTTGGTGTAGTCTATCCTCGTCCTGGACCTGGGAGTCCACAGTTGGGGTGTGGGAAGGGCCATGCACTGACCTGAAGCTCCAGACGTCAGATTCTCTCTGCTATGCAGTGCCAGGGGTCCTCTGACTTGTGGCAGCATCATGCCTGTCTCTCTGTCCCCTCAGGGTCTGTGTCTTCTCTCTGTTCAGGTCTGTGTTTTAATTTCCTTTTCTTATAAGGACACAGTCATACTGGAGTAACTCATACCCTGAAAAACTCATATTAACTTGATTCCATCTCTAAAGATTTTATATTCCATAGTACCAGAGATTAAATTGCCAACATCTGTTGGATCATAGAAAAAGGAAGAGAGTTCCAGAAAAACATTACTTCCGCTTTATTGACCACTCCAAAGCCTTTGACTGTCTGGATCACAATAAACTGTGGAAAATTCTGAAAGACATGGGAATACCAGACCATCTGACCTGCCTCCTGAGAAATCTGTATGCAGGTCAAGAAGTAACAGTTAGAATTGGACATGGAACAACAGACTGGTTCCAAATTGGGAAAGGAGTACGTCCAGCCTGTATATTGTCACCCTGTTTATTTAACTTATATGCAGAGTACATCATGAGAAATGTCAGGCTGGATGAAGCACAAGCTGGAATCAAGATTACAGGAAGAAATATCAATAACCTAAAATATGCACAGGACACCACCTTATGGCAGAAAGCGAAGAAGAACTAAAAAGCCTCTTGATGAAAATGAAAGACAAGAGTGAAAAAGTTGGCTTAAAACTCAACATTCAGAAAACGAAGATCATGGCACCCGGTCCCATCACTTCATGGCAAATAGATGGGGAAACAATAGACACAGTGAGAGACTTTATTTTTTGGGCTCCAAAATCACTGAAGATGGTGACTGCAGCCATGAAATTAAAAGACTCTTGCTCCTTGGAAGAAAAGCTATGACCAACCTAGACAGCTTAAAAAGCAGAGACATTGCTTTGCCAACAAAGCTTTGCCGTCTAGTCAAAGGTATGGTTTTTCCAGTAGTCATGTATGAATGTGAAAGTAGGACCATAAAGAAAACTGAGAGCTGAAGAATTGATGCTTTTGAACTGTGGTGTTGGAGACGACTCTTGAGAGTCCCTTGGACTGCAAGGAGATCCAATCAGTAAATTCTAAAGGAAATTAGTCCTGAATATTCATTGGAAGAACTGATGCTGAAGCTGAAACCCCAATCCTTTGGCCATCTGATGAGAACTGACTCATTTGAAAAGACCCTGAAGCTGGGAAAGATTGAAGGCAGGAGGAAAAGGGGATTACAGAGGATGAGATGGTTGGATGGCATCACCAACTTAATGGACATGAATTTGAGCAAGCTCCTGGAGTCAGTGATGGACAGGGAAGCCTGGCCTGCTACAGTCCATGGGGTGGCAAAGAGTTGGACACGACTGAGCAATTGAATTGATCTCTCAAGACCCAGTGGGGCTTCCTAGGTCATGCTAGTGATAAAGAACATGCCTGCCAATACAGGAGATATAAGAGACGAGGGTTGGATCCCTGTGTCAGGAAGATCCCCTGGAGGAGGGCATGGCAACTCACTCCAATATTCTTGCCTGGAGAATCCTGGATGGAGGAGCCTTGTGGGATATAGTCTGTAGTGTTTCAAAGAGTCGAAGATGACTAAAGCAATTTAGCAGGCAGCATGTAAAGACCAAATAAGGTCACATTCACAGGTACTGGGGGTTAGGACTTCATCCTGTCTTTGTGATAGAATTCAAGTCAACCCATAATAGTCTCCAGATATACGTGTAGGTTCTTTAATGACAGGGCTTCCTGGTGGCTCAGACAGTAAAGAATTCGCCTGCAATATAAGGGCCCAAACACGGCATTGTACGTCAACTGTACTTCGTGGTGGCTCAGATGGTAAAGAATCTGCCCTCAATGCAGGAAACCTGGATTCAATCCTTGGGTCAGGAAGATCACCTGGAAAGAGGAACGGCTACCCACTCCAGTATTCTTACCTGGAGAATTCCATGGACAGAGGAGGCTGGTGGGCTACAGTCCATGGGGTGATAGAGTCAGAAATGACTGAGTGACTAACACTTTCACTTTCTGAGACTGAGTCCCTGGTGCTTGCTAGCAAAGTGTATCTTTGAGTATATTCCTTTCAGTGTTCATTGTCTTTTTCTACAAAATGGGGATACCATCTCAGATGATGTTCTCAGATTTTTTTTTAAAGATGTAATATTTATAAATATCTAAGAAGAGGAACTAAAAAGCCTCTTGATGAAAGTGAAAGTGGAGAGTGAAAAAGTTGGCTTAAAGCTCAACATTCAGAAAACGAAGATCATGGCATCTGGTCTCATCACTTCATAGGAAATAGATGGGGAAACGGTGGAAAAAGTGTCAGACTTTATTTTTTGGGGCTCCAAAATCACTGCAGATGGTGATTGCAGCCATGAAATTAAAAGACGTTTACTCCTTGGAAGGAAAGTTATGACCAACCGAGATAACATATTCAAAAGCAGAGATATTACTTTGCCAACAAAGGTTCGTCTAGTCAAGGCTATGGTTTTTCCTGTAGTCATGTATGGATGTGAAAGTTGGACTGTGAAGAAAGCTGAGTGCCGAAGAATTGATGCTTTTGAACTGTGGTGTTGGAGAAGACTCTTGAGAGTCCCTTGGATTTCAAGGAGATCCAACCAGCCCATTCTAAAGGAGATCAGTCCTGGGTGTTCTTTGGAAGGACTGATGCTAAAGCTGAAACTCCAGTACTTTGGCTACCTCATGTGAAGAATTGACTCACTGGAAAAGACTGTGATACTAGGAGGGATTGGGGGCAGGAGGAGAAGGGAACGACAGAGGATGAGATGGCTGGATGGCATCACCGACTCGATGGATGTGAGTCTGAGTGAACTCCGGGAGTTGGTGATGGACAGGGAGGCCTGGCGTGCTGCGATTCATGGGGTCGCAAAGAGTCGGACACGACTGAGCGACTGAACTGAACTGAACTGAAGCTACTTAGAACAGTTCTTAGAACAAAGTAAGTGCTACATTAATGTTTGCTATTATTTTTATTTACACCATGATTATCAACATCATCATTGTCTTTACTGTGCAGGCAGGTACAAGAGCAAACCTGAGCCTAGAGGATGGAATGGCTGGAAGGAGATTGGGGCAGACTCAACTTTTCACCTTAGTATGCTCTGCAGTTTCTGTTCCAGGTAGGGGTATGTGAAAACCACACTGCATTAAGGGAAACATTTTTGTTCCCCAGGATTCCCAGGTGGTGCAGCGGTAAAAAATTTGCCTGCCAATGCAAGAGAGGTAGGTTCCATCCCTGGGTCAGGAAAGTCCTCTAGGAGGAAATGGTGAATCATTCCAGTATTTTTGCCTGGAGAATCCCATAGACTGAGGATCTGGTAGTCTATAGCACATCTTATTTGCTAATATGGGACAAGATGGACCATCTTCAGAATTTATGTTTCTCTTTAGGATGTGTGGAGGATATTTGACTGACTGGTGACTCAGTCTACTCCATCGAGGTCCAGGTCTACAGAGAGAAGTGGTCCATGCTTGATGCTAGAGCACTTATTTCAAGATCAGACTTGTCCTTCTGTGGGCTATTCTTTGCTGACCCTTAAACATCAAGCCCTCAGTTTCCTCCCATCAATGTTAGCCTGACCCAGACTAAATAACACAGATTTGGGGTATTTTAGTTTCTTGAGTCTGAAACAGGTGAGCACAAAATTGGTGGCTTAAAACAACAGAAATTTATCCTCTTAGAGTTTTGGAGTCCAGAAGTCTGAACTCAATATGTCATTAGGACCATTCTCTCTCTGAAGTCTCTAAGGGAAAAATTCTGCCTTGCCTCTTCCAACTTCAGGTAACTCTCGGCATTTCTGGCATATGGTAACATCACTGCAACCCCTGCCCATGTGTTAGGTCTTGGCCATGTCCTTCGGGGAGACCAAATTCAACCCAGTGCATGGGAAAAGTTTCTGCTGAGCTCTTGTCATCCTTGGACCACTGATGGGCAAGGTCATACACCTCTGGGCAGGTCTGGTGGGAAGTGTCTTCTCCTAGAGTCAGACACAGCAGCAAAGCAAGAGTGTCCCCAGGACAAAATCTACCTTCTACTGGGGTTTTTTTCTTCGAATTAAGGGAAAACTGGGCTTCCCTGGTGGCTCAGATGGTAAAGGGAAAAGTCATGTTGAGTCTATAATTTATAAATTGTTCTCCCACGTTATAATTCTCTTTCTATAATCTTTATCTTCACTAAATTCAAAGGGCCCTGTGTAGACTTACAGCAGTTGCTATAGAGGTGATGAAGTGAGGTCAGGCCTGGCCTCCTAATAATTCTTTCTCTAGTTCCGTCAATGGGGTTGTGCCAGGTGTCATCACCAGGTGTGAAACGGAACTTTGGGATGGAAGTGTGCACCCAGTGGGCACTCAGCAGCCAGGTGCGATCCTGGAAACACACCCAAGCACACGCACTCGAGGAAGACAAACCTCAGAGGCGGGAGGGCCACTGCTTGCGCTGAAGGGCACCTCTGAAAACAGGTGTGCCGAGCGCAATCTTGAACGTGATCCACCACGGGCTGCAGCGGGTGACGTCATGGACTTCTCAGGACATGGGAGCTATCCTGGGGGGCAAAACAAAACACCCTCGGGGGCATCACTGGATCTGTTTACTGATGACAATACTTATGAAACGTGGATTCGAGGTGAATCAGGGTAAGTGTGGGTGTGGCTGATGACGAGGAGGCAATTGTCCAGCTCAGAGGGATTTGTTGTAACTGTCATCATTGGGCTCACTGTTTTTAAGCATCTTTTTGACCCTTGAAGTATACTTTTTAAAATCTGAGGCTGACAGCACCGGCTTCTCCCAGAATCCTCAGGTCTCAGCGTACTTTTATCTGATCTTTCGTCCACACTTCAAGTTCCTGGTCCACTTGCACTGCTTTTCAGGGAGCCTGGCATTTCCTGGATGCCCCGGGGTCTTTCTGCCTTCTGGGAAGGTCTGCGTGCTCTTCTCCTCTGCTGATGGAGCTCTTGCCTCTCCTGGCTGGTGTTTTAGACTATTCAGTGCAGGCCCGGCCACAAGTCTGGGGAGCAACTCCTTGACAACTTCACGGTACTAGAGACCCAGCTCCCCCAACCAGATTTGACAGTGATAGATTCACTGCTACACCTCCCAGCTCCACCCAGAGCCTGCATCTACTGGGTGATAAATATAGCACAGTGCCACCTGGCTTAACTGAATTGGCCTTTTCTCTAAAAGTAATGTCTTTGGTCTGCTGGGAAATATTCTGAAGGTTAATATCCCAGAGTGCAAGGGAGAAAATGAACAAAGATTTGCTCCCAGTCAGCTCAAATACATAATGATTTCGTGAGGTTTCCTAATTATATTTTTATTGAAAAATGTATCTAGATGTCTGCATCTTCAAAAGCAGAGCTGCAAAGAACCGCATGATCTGGACTCTTCCATGTTGAGAATTTTGTTATTTTTTTCCCCCAAATGCAGTTCTCTCAAGTTTAGCTCTTTTTATGAAAATCATAGCAGGATATGGCAGTTTATAATAATGTTGATTAAACCATTTGCAGGAATTACTTCTTGTTGAATATTCTGAGTGAAAGTGACTCTAAATGAACAAGAATTCCCGTTAATATAATTCACACAGAGACGTACCACGTTAATAAAGTGACAGGGTTCGAAAGCAGATGAGTCAAAACAGAACAGTTTTAAACAGACGCTGTGGGGACTTCTCCCCCACCTGGATTTCATTCCAAGAAATCAAATTCAAAATGCCATGTACTTTTAAACACTAGTATTACACAACGTTTTTGACAGCAGTGAATTCACTTTGAATAGATTTCCTGGCTGAGATAAGTGGCTAAAAATAATTTTCTTTTTAACCATCTTGACCTAGTTGTGCTCAGCTGCACTTTTCAGAAAAAGAAAAAATAAAAGAAGTAAAATCGAAAAACCTGTATAAAGCTTAGAAAAAGAATTTAAGAAAATAATGACGTCCCTCAGCAAAACTCAGTACCCTATTTTGTCGTATGTTGAAAGTACCCAACTTTCAACCCTTTTGAGTCATCATCATTGTTAGTTTAGTTATTATAATTGTCACTTCAAACTTTGGAAATGGAGATGTGCAAAAGTATTTTTCAAATAAACTCTATTTATTGCTTAATTATTAGAGGAGCTTGTGTTCAGATGGTGGCAGCACTGTCAACTGGATTTTAAGAGATCCCTCCTTTTTTATTTTAATGTTACCAAACATCTGGCATATACATAGTGGGTATTCACAAAATGTGGGTTGTTATGTAAATCATAGAATAAAGGATACAAAGTGAACCCTTAACAAATAATGAACGTATTTACAATATATTCAACGATACGGTATCATCAGGTAGACAGTGCAAAATAGGCAAGTGCTAGTTAAAGTTAGAGGTTGGGCTTCCCTGGTGGTGTAGTTGGGAGAGAATCTGCCTGCAATGCAACAGACCCAGGTTTAATCCCTGGCTCGGGAAGATCCTTTGGAGAAGGAAGTGGCAACACACTCCAGTATTCTTGCCTGGAAAATCCCATGGACAGAGGAGCCTGGTGGGCTACTGTCCAAAGGGTTGCAAAGTGTCAGACACAACTGAGCCACTAAGCCACACACAATGTCCCCCACCCCTTGGTTTTTATTGATTCATGAGCATTGTTTACGTTCTGAAAATATTAGCTTATCAACTGTGATATTGAAGAGGAAAAGTTAAAATTTTACATCACCTCCTTCTCCTTCTGCCTCTGTAACTCAGCTTGCTCCTTGCAAAGTCTGGATCATGTAGGTCACATAGTCTCAGAAAGTGGGGACTTGCAATACTAGGAACTGGAACTTATCTCACTTACCCTTGTCCTGCTCTTTACAATCGTCTGCCCCTGCAAACCTGCTTAATCATGACTGTCCCGGTCAGGCATCCCCTTCCCCATCTTGACTGCTGTTCCCTCATGTGCCTGAAACCCCTAAGTTTAAACCAGCCTATTAACAGCTAGTGTTGCCCACTACAGTCTGTCTATTAAAACTCCGTAATCCCTTTGTAACTCCTCTGGGCCCGCCGGCATAATAAACCAAAGTTCTCCAATTCTCCGAGTGTGGTACTTGGTTTCTCGAGTACTGGTTTCTGCAACAATACATGTTATAAATATTTTCTTAATTTATTACATTATTTTCACTTTATTTCTGATATTATTTTGCCATGTGATAAATTTAACTTTTTTATATAGTCAAATGTAACATTTGTTCATATGATTTGAGTTTCGGATTTGCTTAAAATGTCTCTCCTATTCTGAGATTATTAGTAAAATTCCTATATTCTCTTTCAGTATTTCTACAATTTATTTCTTTAAAAGTTGATTCTTACTTCTACCTGGAGTTCATTCTGATGATCAGTGGTCAAGTAGGAATTCTGATTTATCATTTTTTCTCAGGTGCTAGTTAGACACCTCACCTACATATACACGGACTCTAACGACATGAGTTTGAGCAAGCTCTGGGAGCTGGTGATGAACAGGGAAACCTGGCATGCTGCAGTCCATGGGATCGCAAAGAGTTGGATGTGACTGTGTGACTGAACCAAACTGATACACGATACATACACACAAATATGCAAGTATATTTGTATATATGTGTATTATAGGTGGTCTGGTTGCATCACATGTTTAGAGAACCAAGGAAGAACTACACAGGATTAGGAGGGAGGCATTAATGATTTCTTAAAATAATATAAGGGCTTCCCCTATGGCTCAGCCGTAAAGAATCTGCCTGCAATGCAGGAGATGAAGGAGACAAAACCCAGGTTCGATCCCTGGGTTGGGAAGATTCTCTGGAGTAGGAACTGGCAATCCATGCTGGTATTCTTTCCTGGGAAATGCCAAGGACAGAGGACCCTACAGTCTGGCAGGCTGCAGTCTGTTCACAGAAAAATGTGGTCGCAACCTGAAAGTAAAGAATTGTTTTGTTTGGTGGAAATGTTTAAGACCCCAAGCCCAAGAGACAGCATCTCAATAGCTCCGAGAAAACTGCTCCAATGAGGAAGGAGGGGGAATCAGGACATAAGTTTGCACCAAAAAGGGGCAGGCAGTCTGAACATCAAAGATTAGGTATCAGGTTAAGGAATTTAACATCCTTTGCCTAGGAAGGTGCAAGCCTCTGGGCTCACTGAATTCATTCCTTTCATAGGCACCTTGGCTACCTGGGGCCAAATCCTGTTTCCTTGTTCATTTTGCTTCTTATATTATTTCCCCAGCTCCTAAGCAATCACCTTCAGGGTGCCAGCATCTCCTGGATCAGTTTTGGGAGCCCTCGTGTACATCTGGAGGCCAGAAATCGCTGATGGCCATGCTATTTCCTGTTTATTGATATGAAAGGAGATGTTTTCATTTCACAAGTCTATAGGGTCTCAAACAGTCAGACACCACTGAGGGACTGAAGCAGGCATGCATGCAAAATAATATAAAGTAAATTTTCTGACATATTTAGAATTTCAGAATTATAAAAACCAAAGGAAGCAGGAGATGGGATATTGTTATGGACTGAATGTGTGTGTCCTTCCAAACTCGTATGTTGAAGTCCCAGTCAGTCCCCAGTGTGGATTTGGGGCCTTTGAGAGGTAATTGGGGTTAGATGAGGTCATGAGAACAAACACCTGGATTAATGAGGTTAGTGCCTTTGTAAGAAGAGACTTTAAGAAGAGTCACAGAGAGTTTGATTTCTCTCTCCCCGTTCATCCTCATATACACAGCTAGAGCACTGCACTCTGCCAGCCAGGGAGAGAGGTCCCACCAGAAGCTGACCTTGTTGACTGCAGAACTGTGGGAAGATGAATATGTGTTATTTAAGCCTCTTAGTCTATGGCTTTGTTATGGCACCCTGAGCAGACTAAGACAGATCTTACTTATTCTCCAGCTAAAGTAAAGTGCTTCTCAGGTGGCGCAGTTTGTAATGAATCACCTTGCCAGTGCAGGAGATGCAAGAGATATGGGTTTGATCTCTGGATTGAGAAGATCCCCCGGAGTAAGAGATGACAACCCACTCCAGTATTCCTGCCTGGGAAATTCCATGTATAGAGGAGCCTGGCAGGCTACAGTCTGTCTGTGGGGCTGCTAAGAGTCAGACACAGCTGAGCACGAGCACACACGGAAATAAGTTCAAATAATGTATAAATTAGAATAAGTAGGGCTTGCTCTGAGCAGGCTTTAGGAGTTGGTGATGGACAGGGAAGCCTGGTGTGCCGCAGTCCATGGGGTTGCAAAGAGTCAGACATGACTGAGGGACTGAACTGAGGGATTAGACCTAGGGAGGAACTTTCTGACAAGTAAGACTGACCAAGGATTCCTAAAACCCATTAGGTGGTCAGGGGAGAGGAGGGAGAAGACAAACCAGTCAAATCCTTTCACTCCTGGAAAATAGAAAATGTACTGATTTGCAGGCAAGGGTCATGACTACTTGATTCCTCAAGTTTATTTTCGACTCACTACTTTAATATTAGGTGATGTTGAATTTAATACTTTTATTTAATGTGTCTATGTGTAGCCATTGACCCACTGGTTTACCATCACTCTGTTCTCCAAGAGTTAACGTTTAAGAAAAACTTTTGTGGACATGATAATCTACTTTGGCAAAGTGGACTCTCCTTCAGTGTGTTAAACCCATTAAATGAAACAAATTAAGACTGAATTTTTGTGAAGAGATGGGCGTTTTTAAGAAGAGCTGATTTCTACCCACATGGCTTGAGTGTTGGGAAATCAATTTAGATCTCACGTCAAAATCTACATATATCCTTACAAGCTAGGTTGCCCACCTTTGACTCTATTCAAAGGTTTGTATTTGACTCATAAAATCTGTAAGCCTGGTTCACAAGCAGCAGGCCTTCCTTCATGCAGTAAGATTGATATTCTAAAAGGACAATTTGAGGATGCATTGATGTATTTAAAAAAATAATTTTATGTATTTCCTTACTATTTTTGCTGCACTGGGTCTTCGATACTGCACACAGAGTTTCTCTAGTTGCGGTGAGGAGACTTCTCATTGCAGTGGCTTCTCGTAGCAAATGCGGGCTCAAGGGCACTCGGGGTTCAGCAGTTACAGCATGTAGACTCAGTAGTCGAGGTTCCCCAGCTCTAGAGCACAGGCTCAGAAGTGGTGCTCAGGCTTCAGTGCTCCACACAGATGGGACCCTCCCAGGCCAAGGATGGAACCCGCGTCTCGTCTCCCGTGTTGCCAGGTAGATTCTCTACCACTGATCCATCAGGGAGGCCCTGATGTGTATTTAAGTAGAGGCCTTTTTTAAACATAGGCCCATTGGTTTCTTTGGTGGATTTGGGGTCCAGTGAAACTGTTTAGGACTCATTTAGTATCTTATTGCTCTGCTGTTGGCTGAAAGACATCCTTCCAGCAGTAGCAAACCTTTCATCCCTCCCAAGTGCCTGTACACTTTCAAGTAATGGGGGAGAACTCTTGATTTATAGCCCATGACCATAGAATGTGATTTTGGAAGTAGCCGGAAAGGAAAGAAAAGGATTTAAATGATCTACCACATTAGAAGCTACAGCTGAGAAAATAAATTTTGAGTGGAAATTATTGGGAGACATTATTTCTTCAATTTTTCATCTGGAAGAGCAAAAATACAACCAGCAGCAGGAAAGAAAAAGCTGCCTGCTGTCCCAACTGAGTCTTCTTTTATGATAAGCCTTTGGATACATGGATTGAACATTCAAATACCAACACACTGATGGAGATGGCTTGGGTTTAAAACCACTGGTGCATGCCAATGAGCAGATATCATCAAAGAAGGTCCATAGGTCAGGGCCATAAGGGCTGTCAGGGCCATAAGGACAGTGAGTTGCCATAGGAAGCCTGTCAAATCAACTCAATTCCAACCCCACAGCCACCCTCCAGCATCACCGGGGAACATCCATGCCAGTTAGCAGCCCTCTTATGTATAATCAGGTAAAATTCCATTAGAAGGCACCGGTGATTTGGAATCTAATGCGACTCGAGAGTTCAGGTTGGTCTGCCAGCCATTAACAGGTCAACTAAGTTAACTGTACCTGAGAAGCAGGAACGTGGAAATGGAAATCAGCAGCTACACCAAGGGACACCATGGGAAAGAAGACATGAGTGATGAGACCCACCCATCAATCTTTCCTTGTGACACATACATGCTCTCTTCTCCCCAGTTCTTAGTCTTGCACCACAGTCAGGTTCCATAAAGTTCCAATCCATCAATGTTTAAAAATGTAGGCATTTATCCCCTCAAAGCCAATGCCAACTGGCTTCATTGGAAAAGCTGTCTTCCCTAGCTCTCTGAATTATGCTTTAGGAGGTTGTGGCTGTTTATTTCAAGGTAGTTGTTTATTGTGCATTATGCGGTGGCTATTTCATTCACAAGAGCTGCCTCTCAGCCAGGCAGATACAGCAGAACAACCTGCTGTCCACCACAGCTCAGGAAGCATAGACCCAGGGACACCGAGCTAGAGCGCAGTTCAGAATCCAAGCAGTCCAAGTGGTCACAGAACTGCAGCTCATGCCCTTTCACTCTAATCCTCTGTTCTCATTCCTCTGGGTTAGTCTTGGAAAAGAAAAATTACACTGGATCAGTTATTCCTGCAGTTCAGTTCAGTTCAGTTCAGTCGCTCAGTCGTGTCCAACTCTTTGCAACCCCATGAACCACAGCAAGCCAGGCCTCCCTGTCCATCAACTCCCGGAGTCCATCCAAACCCAGGGAGACTTTATTCAAGACTATTGCAGTAGGGCTTCCCTGGTGGGTCAATGGCAAAGAATCCACCTGCCAATGCAGGAGACACGATTAGATCCATGATCTGGAAAGATCCCGAAAGAGGTGGAGCAACTAAGTCCATGAGCTGCAACTACAGAGCCCACTTGCCGAAACTCCAGAAGCCTGTGTGCCTTGGAGCCTGTGCTCTGCAACAGGAGAAGCCACCGCAATGAGAAGCCATGCACGTGACAAAGAGCAACCCCTGCTCACAACAACCAGAGGAGAGCCCACATTGCAAGGAAGACCCAGAACTGCCAGAAACAAATAAATATAAGTATTTTTTAAAAAAAGACTATTGCAGTAGGTGAGACAGTCTGTTGATATGGGGGAGAGCTTGAACTCAATTCCACTGCAACAAAAGATGAGCCTCTAAGCCCTGGGTTCAGCTGGTGGGAAAGTACTGCCGGATGTCACGGGGAGGACGGTCAATGTGGTTAAGACCTGAGCTCGCTAAGTGCTGCTCGTCTAACGGAGGGACCCGTCCTTTCACAGAGAATGGGAGACAAGGTCCTTCCCAGACTCTCTGACTCGCAGTCACATTGCAGGGGGGGCTCCCCGGTCCTTGAGGGAGACAGTTCCTGGGCTGGGAAACCGGGAAGAGGCTGACAGAAGCTCTACGTGTCAAAGGTGCAGAAAAGGGCTTTACAGTGGCGAGTCTTCTCAAGGAAATGCTCTCAGTAAACGGAAGCCCGGGGTCTGGCGACCGGAAGTTCAGTCAGTCTGAGGGAACTCCGCCGTCTTAGTCAGGGCGCATGTGCTTTTCCCTGGAACCGCAGCCCAGCCCCAATCCCAGAGCCCACCCCAACCCCGGTCCCCTCCTCTCCCCACCGCCGAGGCTACCCTCACCCCCGACACACAGCGTCTTCCTCTTCTAGCAAACGCTGCCCTGGTTTCAGCTTCTCTTCCTCAGGAGAGCTTCCCGCGTCCCGCCTCTACCCCAGGCTGTGCTCCGCTGCTCAGGTCCTGACAACCGCCCCTTCGGGTGTGTTCTTCCCCCAGACGCCTGCAGTTCAAGGAAGGCCTTTGGCTTTTGAATCCCCAAGGCCAGGCCCGGTACTCGGACACGTCGTGGGGATTCAGTTGGTGCTTACTGATTCCTAAAGTGTTCGTCACTCAGTTGTGTCCCCCTCTTAGTGACCCCATGGACTGTAGCCCGCCAGGCTCCTCTGTGCATGGAATTCTCCAGGCAAGAGTACTGGAGTGGGTTGCTATTCCCTTCTCCAGGGGATCTTCCCCAACTCAGGGATCGAAGCCAGGTCTCCTGCATTGCAGGCAGATTCTTTACTGTTGATTGACTCAAGAAAACATTTTAACATGTCCAGTTTTCCGAGACCAGTAGCTGATTCACACAAGGTCAGTGTCTATGGAGAATCTGTGATTCCTTGCGCTCTTGTAGAGCAGGGCTTCAGGCCACGTGGCGATCACAGGGAGCCTCTCCTCAGCTTAGAAATGCTTCCTAAAATAGGCTACGTTCACCCATCACATTACAGTTTATATAACCTTCTGCATCACTTCATTTGATTTTTACAGCTAGCCTACGTAATAAAAGGCCTTTTATCCCCAGTGAAGCGCCAGCTATCAGCAAATCACAAAGTCAGGTGCTGAAGTCAGGTCCAGAGTTCTTTTCATTTTCCCACTCCTACCCATCCCCCAGGCTTCCCTGGTGGCTCAGCTGTAATCTGCCTGCAATGCAGGAGATGCTGGAGACTCAGGTTTGATCCCTGGGTTGGGAAAATCCCCTGGAGGAGGCAATGTCAATCCACTCCCGTAATCCTGCCTGGAAAATGCCATGGATAGAGGAGCCTGGTGGACTACAGTCCATGGGGTCACAAAGAGTCGGACACGACTGAGTGACTGAGCACACACCCCCCCAACCCCCACCATCTATCCCAAGGCTCCACTCCACCACTTCTTTAAACTGAAGCTCCTTTTTTTTTTTTCCTGACTGCTACAACTGCATCAATTCTTGGAGCATTTATCATGAGCTTTATCTGATTCTGAATTTCTTCGGACATGACATTAATTTGTTTTTAACATTTCAAGGGTTGGAAGGAACTGGGAACAAAATTATTGCTGAGAGGAGGGTACATTTTGAGTTCACTTCCCCAGTTTCCAAGCTCACACAGCCTGCAGCAACAGTCTTTCACTCATGCTTAGGCCAGGTCAATTAGACTCCCAATGTTCTGTTTGCTCCTACGGGTAGATCCTTGAATAAATCATTTCGGCACATTGTCCTCACTTGGTTTTGTCTCTCTGCAGTCTTTCTGGTTTTTACTCCATTTTACTTTATCAAAGAAGCAGGGAATTTCTGCCAAGGAAGTATGGGTAGCAGAAATAACCTTTCCTTTATCTTAAAATAATAAGGATATTATAATCAGAAGAATAATGAGATGATCATTCAAAATCATCTTTGTTGGAAAACATAAGGTGAGAAAAGTAGAAATAAATGATCTGAACAGTAGATAGGCATTTCTAGAAATCCTGTCCCCGATATGTTGACATTGGTAAAACTTAAGAGTGTGTATGTGTGCACGCTCATGTGTGCGCACGCACATGCTCAGTCGTGTCTGATTCTTTTGCGACCCTGTGAACTGCAGCCCTTCAGGCTCCTCTGTCCATGGGCTTTTTCAGACAAGAATACTGGAGTGTGTTGCCATTTCTTCTTCTAGAGGATCTTCCTGACCCAGAGGTTGAAACCGTATCTCTGGTGTCTCCTGAACTGGCAGGGAGATTCTTTACCACTGAACCACCTGGAAAGCCCGAATCTTCAAGGAGCTTTCCTCAAAGACAACAGCAAGATACTTAGGATCACAGCAGTGAAGCAGTCACTTTTTTTTCTTGGTACAAGAACTGAACTGGTGCTTCTTATCTTAACTGTGCTTTGTGTCACTGAGTGAATGTTTGTGGATGAAAGACGGGAAGGCAGGAATGAGTCAGTGAATGAATGAAGTGAGCTCGCTGCAGGGTGGCTGAGGTGCCAAAGCCCTGCCAGCCTCCTCCCAGCCCAGCTCTCCCTTTCCCGGCCCCGAGGCTGCTCTCTCTGACCCTTGGTCCAGAGCAGCCACCTCTGCTCCTCAGGTCTGAACAAGGAAACCTGGGCGGAGGTGACCTCTAACCCTCCAGTTTAGCACGGATTTAGACTCTTCCTTCGGGTCACTGTTTATTGCTCTGCAGAGCTGAGAGGCGCTGAATTCCAAGGGCTGAGGCCCTGACCTTGGCTTATTCACTGTGAGTCCGGGATGACCAGGGCAGGGACAAGAGAACAAACCAGGAACAAAGGCCAAGCCCATCTTTCCAAGTGACCAGGGTCTGGCTGAGTGGCCGAGACAGTATGTACAGTTCCAGCCAGAGCACGAGGCCCCAGATACAGAGCAACTGCGGTCCAGGGACGCCATCCATCAAGAGAGGCTCCGGGTCACCGCCCAGGGCAGTGAGCTGATTACCGTCTGGACTGAGCCTCTGAGATTTAAGGTTGACTAATAGCAGTTTCAAGCCTGCGTGACAGATCTGGGTCTGGAACTCTGGTCTGTCCGTTTCCGAGTCCGAAACACAAATGGATCAGATCCAGCGCTGACAATGTTTCCCCTCCTTTAGGGTAAGGTCTAATGCTTTGTGTGGCTTCCCTGATAGCTCAGCTGGTAAAGAATCCGCCTGCAATGCAGGAGACTCCGGTTCCATTCCTGGGTTGGGAAGATCCGCTGGAGAAGGGATAGGCTACCCACACCAGTATTCTTGGGCTTCCCTTGTGGCTCAACTGGTAAAGAATCCGCCTGCAATGCGGGAGACTCCGGTTCCATTCCTGGGTTGGGAAGATCCCCTGGAGAAGGGAAAGGCTACCCACTCCAGTGTTCTGGCCTGGAGAATTCCATGGACTGTATAGTCTATGGGGTCTCAAAGAGTCAGACACGACTGAGCGACTTTCGCTTTCACTGATGCTTTGCAGAACCACTGGTGGGGCATCTCTTCCTGCCATTCTCTCCAGGAAACAGGCTGAGCTGAGATGCGACTTGAAGCTACGCTGAACTCGTGATGAGCCTCGCGAAGTCAACAGAGCCAGTGTCACCCTCCAAGCACCAAGGACCCAAACGTTAAAGAAAGAGGAGCCAGGGGGAGGGTTGATCTCACTTCCTGAGTGTTAAAGGGACACTACATGGTTTTAAGACTGAGCTCAAAAGCACTTGTATCGTGGTATTCCTAAAAGAAACTGCAATAACTTGTTTTCCTAGAAACTGTTGGCTAATTGAGGAGATATGAAAGCACCTGTTACACTCATTTTAATAGACTTACCACCCACTTCCTCACAAATAATTTTAACAGATGCAGAAGTATTGGGGCTTCTCTGGTGGCCTGGACAGTAAGGAATCTGCCTCAAATGTGGGAGACTCTGGTTCGATTCCTGGGTTGGTAAGATCCCTTGGAGAAGGAAATGGCTACCCACTCCAGTATTCTTGGAGCTTCCCTAGTAGTTCAGATAGTAAAGAATCTTCCAGCAAAGCAGGAGACCCAGATTCAGTGTCATTTTAGAGCCAGAAGTGTCATTATATAAGTCTCCATAAGTTATCTTAGGTTTGGGCCATGAACAGACTTCAAGGTTCTGTTAACATCTGAAAAATACATGTACTTTGGTGGTGGTTTGTGTGTGCATGTTTTTCTAGGGAGATGGACCACAGAGGTCAGTATCTCAGAGTCTGTCCCAAAAATGTTTCAACCACAAGTCCACAGAGATACAAAATAGACAGAAAAGAGCTAAGTGGGTCAGGATGAACCTCTACCTCAAGCTGCAAGCAACATGTAAATGTAGAAAGAGGGAGAGAAAAACAGGCAAGATTGTCAAAGGGAGCTGAAGTCATTGATGAAACTTTGATGAGGAAAGAGGATGTATGCTCAGCCTTGAAGTGTCTCCACAGAGGTTATGTGTGAGTTACAGTAAAGAAAAAGTGGTCGCTGCAGTGGAGGAACCCAGGGAACACTCTTCAACCAACCCATCCAAGTGGACATCACCACCACCAAGACACGTTGGTCTTTTGACCTCAGACTCCAGAGTGGGGTACCAAGAGAGACACAACCTCATGGCCAGGGTCTGCGGGCCTGAAGTGCACAGCTCAGATCTGAACGTGAGGGTCTCAGGTGAACCCCAAGCCTCAGCTCTACAACTCAAAAAGGTCAGAATCACAGAAGATGAAGAAGTAGGAGAAAATGTCCCAGACCAAAGGAGACCAAGCAAGCATGATCAGCATGATCAGCTAGACCAAAGGAAACATCGCTGCAACCTACATCGTTGGGGTATTTATGTATGGATTGTGAATGGATTGTAAATTATACAGCACTCTGAGGTCAGTGTAGATTTTCTGACTTAGATAACCACATGTTGGTTTTGGAAGTGGTTGACAAGAGAAGTATTTCCTTAGGCCTTAAAGGGTGCAATGTCTCCAACTGACCCTCAAAGGGTTTGTCAAATGTTAATAATCATGTATCATTATAACCGTCAGCTTCATTAGTACCTAAAAGAGAGAAACAAGCAGACACAGTCAGTGAATCTAGAAGAATTAGACTCTGTAGCTCAAAGTACGTACTGCTATCGCAACTTTTCTGGAATTTTTTCAAATAAAAGTTTTTGCTTTCTTGTTTGTTTTTGACCGCAATGCACGTGGGATCTTGGTTACCCCACCAGGGATCAGATCTGTGCTCCCTGCAGTGGAAGCAGAGAGTCTTAACTTTTGGATTGCTGGAGAATCTCCCAAATAAAAACGTTTTAAAGAAAGTGAAGCATCTTTCACCTGGTTCTTCTCCCCCACTTTACAGATGAGAATTTCCGTCTCAAAGCAATTTAGTTAAAAACGTCATCTGTTAGTGGGAGAAGCTGTATTAAAACCTGGGTTTCCTGACTCCCACAGAAACATCCTTCACACCTTCCCAGACAGTCTGAAAATTCACTTATATTTACTTTTTAAGTTTAGTTTATGCAACCAAAGTCACATTGTCAGCAGCTAGTGCTGATTTTTAACTCTCTTTTTTTTTTTTTTTTTAAATCAAGTATAACTTTGTTCTGTTTTCAGAGAATCGGGTAAACCTATTCTTACCTTCTTACTGAAATAACTAGGAGACAAGAAACACATTCTATCTTACCCCAGTTTTCAACTTCTATCAAATATATGCAAAAGCAGGCAGGCTTTTCATGAGTAGAGAATTGCTTCAAGTTGTCTCTCTTCATCACAGAGTCTGTGACAGTAAAAATAACTGCTCTTGTTTGCCATGCAACATCTGGAGAGTGTGCCCAGCAGTGAGTCCACGTGCACTCTGAGGCTCGGAGCATTTCATTTGAGAAGCCCTGCCCAAAGCTCCTCCCCTCTCTTAGGAGGGTCAAAGGACCATGGGCTTCCAAAGAGACTGATCATTGATTCAGGTACATCTTTGGTGAAGTTTCCAACAGGAAAGATACATCCTGCTTTTAGGGAGATCTAACTTATATGCAGAGTACATCATGAGAAACGCTGGACTGGAAGAAACACAAGCTGGAATCAAGATTGCTGGGGGAAATCTCAATAACCTCAGATATGCAGATGACACCACCCTTATGGCAGAAAGTCAAGAGGAACTAAAAAGCCTCTTGATGAAAGTGAAAGTGGAGAGTGAAAAAGATGGCTTAAAGCTCAACATTCAGAAAATGAAGATCATGGCATCCGGTCCCACCACTTCATGGGAAATAGATGGGGAAACAGTGGAAACAGTGTCAGACTTTATTTTTCTGGGCTCCAAAATCACTACAGATGGTGACTGCAGCCATGAAATTAAAAGACGCTTACTCCTTGGAAGGAAAGTTATGACCAACCTAGATAGCATATTCAAAAGCAGAGACATTACTTTGCCAACAAAGGTCCGTCTAGTCAAGGCTATGGTTTTTCCTGTGGTCATGTATGGATGTGAGAGTTGGACTGTGAAGAAGGCTAAGCACCGAAGAATTGATGCTTTTGAACTGTGGTGTTGGAGAAGACTCTTGAGAGTCCCTTGGACTGCAAGGAGATCCAGCCAGTCCATTCTGAAGGAGCTCAGCCCTGGGATTTCTTTGGAAGTAATGATGCTAAAGCTGAAACTCCAGTACTTTGGCCACTTCATGTGAAGAGTTGACTCTTTGGAAAAGACTCTGATGCTGAGAGGAATTGGGGGCAGGAGGAGAAGGGGATGACAGAGGATGAGACGGCTG
The DNA here is from genome assembly GCF_019923935.1 of Bubalus bubalis. Classification (NCBI taxonomy): domain Eukaryota; kingdom Metazoa; phylum Chordata; class Mammalia; order Artiodactyla; family Bovidae; genus Bubalus; species Bubalus bubalis. The sequence goes on along the minus strand of NC_059175.1, from coordinate 65,946,369 downwards.
GATGGCATCACTGACTCGATGGATGTGAGTCTGAGTGAACTCCGGGAGTTGGTGATGGACAGGGAGGCCTGGCGTGCTGCGATTCATGGGGTCGCAAAGAGTCGGACACGACTGAGTGACTTCACTTTCACTTTTCACTTTCATGCATTGGAGAAGGAAATGACAACCCACTCCAGGGTTCTTGCCTGGAGAATCACTGGGATGGGGGAGCCTGGTGGGCTGCTGTCTATGAGTTGCACAGGGTCGGACACGACTGAAGCTACTTAGCAGCAAGCTACTCTGAAGGGCCTCCCTGGTGGCTCAGAGGGTCAAGAGTGTTCGTGCAATGCAAGAGATGCAGGTTCAGTCCCTGGGTCAAGAAGATCTCCTGGAGAAGGGAATGACCACCCACTCCAGTATTCTTGCCTGAAGAATTCCGTGGACAGAGGAGCCTGCCAGGCTACAGTCCATGGGGTCACAAAGAGTCAGACATAACTGAGCAACTAACACACACAAGTTCTTCTGAAATAAGCCCGAATGACAAATTCCACAGCAGAACCTGCCCAAGTTGAGTCTGGTATGTTGTCAAGGGGGTCTCACTTCTGTCATTCCATTATAATACGATATTCAGGGAACATACTCCACAGTCAGAAAGAGTTGGTGTTTCGGAAGGCCAGTTGCTAGCTCAGTGACCTTGAAAAACTCATCTAAACTAATTTTATCTCCTATTCTCCACCTGTAAAGTGGAGAAGGTAATATCGCCCTTCTTTTTCATACTTTATAAAGTCAGCAACCGACATTGAGTGGTCTTATGTATGGACTTATTTAAATCCTACTTTGCTTCAACACAAGATCATGATACAACAGAGTAAAACCATCAAATGGAGACATTGGGCTGCAGGAAAAACAAGGAGAGAGAGTAAGTTTCTGCCTTCAGCAGGAAATGCCTCCAGGGCTCCACACAAAGCTGCTGAGCCTCCAAGGCCTCTGGAAGCCACGATGGAAAAATTGTACACTCGTAACCGAATGGAGAGTGGGAGTTTCTTCACTGTCCTGAATGTTATTCAACGTTTTGTAGCTGAGAATAATGAATCATGCTGTCCCATATTCTAAAGACAGGTACGGGAACATCCTCCTAAGAGTGGTCCAGAGATGGCTAGCCTCTTCTCAGGACCTACCTCCTTAACAGCTATTCTTAGAAGACCAAGGCTGAGAGGAAGAAACTCTCTTGAAGCTGGAGAAAAGCAGCATTCTTTTCCCCTACTGCCAATGCGGCCCCTCCAGCCAAGAGAGGGCTGAGGGGAGGGGTGCTTGCTAAAAGGGAGGGCGTTTTCTCAGCCTGGCTGGATGCTGACTGAGCCACTAGCTCTCAGAACCTGCCTTTTTCAAATGCAGCATTGAGGAAACAAGTGCCCAACTTGTGTCCACGCCCCATGTTTGGAGGCAGAGAGCAGGGCCTGACCCTCACCTGGATGAGTCTGAAGATGGGAAGCTGGCTGGCACAGCCGTAGAGAGACCAGGTGAGACAGCTGCGGTGGGATCCGCCTTTGTCTACACCTTGGGAAGGCAGCAGCCACGGGCCCCGCCCAGGGCCCAGGGTGGGGGTACCCTCAGCAGGCAGGTGCTGTGGGGGAGGGATCGCTTGAGTCATGAGTCTCTACAGGGCTGTCATCCCCAGGGCTGTCTCCACAGAACCACAGTGGCTCCCAGAGAGGAATAGTCTCTTTTGGAGCCAAGAGGACACTTTTTAAATAGCGCCAGCTGAATCAAAATAAATTTTTCTCCAGTCCTTTCTCCCCTTATCCCAGACTTCACAGGTGGGAATAAGTGGGGAAGAAGACAGAGCAAGGAAAATTCTAGAAAGACTAAATATTTGTCTTTCTCCTGGACTAGAGAATACCCCACTCACTCCACCTTCATGTTAAAACAGTGCATGAAAAACTCAGATTTTGCTTATCAACATAGTAATGTCTAACAAGACTGTTCTAACACCTGTGGGGTGGGCATCAGAAATCTTCGGAGGGCACCCAAGTTATCTTCAGGAGAGTACAAGTGAGTCAACCCAGCCAATCTGGAAACACAGGCAGGAAAAATATATTTGTTTCCAGGGCTGCAGCCTATGGAGTTTATGAAAGAGTGGCTTACATTTGGCAGGTCCACTGGGTACTAATGACCCAGCTTCTCAGGATGGAACTTTCCTGTCCTGAATCCAAGAGAAAGGTTCCCATTTTATGCAAAGAGAACTGGTGGCAACCCTACTTCATGTGTCCCATCCAGGCCTAGGAAAGAAATTGCCAGGAAACTCCTGTGATCACACTTGAATATTTTTGGTTGATCATGGATCCATTATTATTTTATAATGGTGGTGGTAGTAGTTTAGTCACTGAGCTGTGTCTGACTCTTTTGCAACCCCATGGATTGAAGTCCGCCAGGCCCCTCTGTCCATGGGATTCTCCAGGCAAGAATACTGGAGTGGTCACCATTTCCTCCTCCAGGGGATTTTTCTGACCCAGAGATGGAACCCAAACCTCTTATGTCTCCTGCATCTCTTGCATTGACAGGTGGATTCTTTACTCCCGAGGCATCAGGGAAGCCCATTATTTTATAATACACTTAGAAAACCCCAAATTTTCTTAGTTTTCTTTTCTCCCATACAAAAAAAAAAAATAAACCACATAAAAATTCCCATCTTATGGAAATTCCCCTTCTCATCTCCCTCCTCACCCCATTCCTCCAGGTCATCACAGAGCACTGGCTTTTGGTGCCCTGCATCACACATCAAACTCGCACCGGCTATCTGTTTCACATATGATAATGAATATGTTTCAGGCCTATTCTTGCAAATCATCCTACCCTCGCCTTCTCCCACTGAGTCCAAAAGTCTGTTCTTGATGTCTGTGGCTCCTTTGCTGCTCTGCATATAGTATCATTAGTACCATATTTCTAGAATCCATCAGTTCAGTTCAGCTCAGTCATGTTTGACTCTTTGTGACCCCATGGACTGCAGCACACCAGGCCTCCCTGTCCATCACCATATATATGCATCCATCTAGAATCCATATATATGCATTAATATACGATGTTTGTCTTTCTCTTTCTGACTTCACTCTGTATAATAAGCTCTAGGTTCATCCACTTCCTTAGAATGGACTCAAATGCATTCCTTTGTACAGCTGAGTAATATTCCATTGTATATATGTACCATTACTACCTTACCCATTCATCTGCCGATGGACATCTAGGTTTATTCCTAGATGTTGTAAATAGCCCAGCACTTTTTAAAGTGGTTTTAGATTTGTGCAAAGTCAGCTCTTTCCAAAAGCTAGTTCCCTGCTGGCTTTGTAAATTCCTGCAATCTGCTGTTCCTTCACAGTTAACCATGCCTTTATTAATTTAGTATCCTCTGCAAGTTACCACTGGGATCAATTACTCTGGCACCAGAGTGGAGTAGTACCAGGCAGGTGCTGTGTGTGGGGTGGGGGAGAAGGGGGCAATGATTGCTGGAAAGAAACCTCTAATTTGGAATTTTAGAAAAGCAGTGAATATTTTGTTAAGAGATATTTTCACCTAGTGCCTAGTATATCAAACCAAAATCTTGCCTGATAACCCCCACCAATGACAGCCACTTTCCAGTGGTGTCAGCTCAAAAGGTTAAAACAGCAGTAAAAGCCAAAACCCAACTCAAGTTCCAGCCTGCAGACTGCAGCCCTCCCCTGTAACACATCATTTCTCTCTTGCTATAATTTATGTTGTAACTTATGTTCCCTTTGCCTGCATTCTTTTTCAAGTACAGCATAGGATCTGTAAGGAAGCAAGCATCTTATTCATATTTGCTCATCACACAAAGCTAAAGACAGTAAATACTGAACTGATAAAGACATGGTGAGCAGCAAAGGAAAAGCGGGTTAGCAGACTTTCAAGAAGCAGGGGACCTGCTTTTGGAAAGAGTTGACTTTGCACAAATCTAAACCTACCTATGGTTTTTTTATGGAATAACTGAAACTACTTGAAAATACCCTGGAAACTACTGGAGAAACACATAAACCACTGGAAATCATTTTTTATACACTTTTCTCTTCACACTAACTGCCCTTCTGATATAAAGACTGAGTGAGTGTTTTGTTTATGCTATTTTAGAAGTCAGGAAAGAATGTTCTGGAGTTTTTTTTTTTAAGTTACACTTTATGTAAACATTCGGGGAAATCCACATTTGAACTGAGAGATTAGATTCAAGATCCCAGTAGTCTTTTCCTGCCACATGTGCTAGGTCACCTCAGCCATGTCCGACTCTTTACCACATGGACTGTAGCCCACCAGGCTCCTCTGTCCATGGGATTCTCCAGGAAAGAATATTGGAGTGGGTTGCTATGCCCTTCTCCAGGGGATCTTCCTGACCCAGGGATCAAACCCACGTCTCTTGTGTCTCCTGCATCAACAGGTGAGTTCTTTACCACTAGCATTACCTGTGAAGCCCCTTTGCTGCCATATGTAATGATGTAATTTTTACCCCACATTAAATGTGTCCTATGCATCTCTACTGAATTGAGTGCTTTTGTTTCCAGCTGTGGCTTTTGTGATGACCAGCCACGTGCGCTGGATCTGAATGCCGTCAGCAGGCAATCCGTGCTCCCCTGCCACTATGCTTCCTTGGCAGCTGCACTCACGCCCTTCCCCTGCTCTCTGTCTGCATCGTCGGCTTCCACCCTGGACTGCATGTCCTCCTAGCTCAGCTGGTTCCTGACCTCATTCCGCCCATGGCAGGAGATGAGAGAGTGAGAAGGACGCAGCTGGGGTGTTTTTCCCTCATTGTCTCAGCCAGCTCCTGCCACCTAGCCTTGGCCTGTGGTCGCCTCACCTCTGCCCCTGGTCTGCCTGCCTCCTGCTTTTGTCAATCTCTGCATTTCCCCACAGTCCTCTTCTTGTCTCCCAACTGCCAGTTACCAAGTGAGTTACCAACCTCCTGAATTAAATTCCTCCTGTTGTACATACTTGGAGTGGGGTCTGTTTTCCTGACTAATACAGTAACCATAATTTTCAAAGGGAAATAAAGATGAAAGAGGTTGGAGATGGACCCTAATGAATATGCTTTTATGTGAGGGGTTCCCGTGACCCCTCACTATCTCACTAACTTGGTGGGCAGTCTTACAACTAACTTCTCCAAAACTGGGAGTCCAGGTCAGGGTGGCATAGTAAGGAAATCAACAGTTATTCCACCAGAAGTTGATACGTGGTTTCTATTTACTGAACCACTTCACGTCATGGTCTATCTGTGATGTTACATGTTCACAGCTCAATTTTATGAAAAGGTTCAGAGAGGTAAAATAAAGTCTCCAAGCTCACACAGCTAAGAAATAACACTGTGAATTGCATCAAAATAAGGACGCTTGTTGTATATTAGAAATAGAGCATATTAGTTAGACAACTAGACAGATATTGGTCTTTTCCTAAGAAGAGTCTATGGTGGCGAATGTTTAGAAAGATGCTTTTTTGAGCTTCCTCCTAGACCTGAGATATAGACTTATACAAAATATGTTGATTCCTCATGCTTGTGTTCAGTTGCTAAGTTCAGTTCAACTCTTTATGACCCCATGGACTGCAGCCCACCAGGTTCCTCTGTCCATGGGATTCCCAGGCAAGAATACTAGAGTGGGTTACCATTTCCTTCTCCAGGGGATCTTCCTGACCCCAGGATCAAAACCAGGTTTCCTGCATTGCAAGCAGATTGTTTACCATCTGAGCCACCAGGGAAGCTCATGGTGATTCCTAATCTTTGTTTATCAGCTATCTGGTGCTTCCCAAAATTACTTTTACCAAAATTATTCACCTTCTTTACAAGTATACTTGATCTTAACAACAACGATGCTGAGGTTTATGGAGTGTTTACTAAATGCACAAAACTCTTCTAAGTGCCTTTGTTAATTACCTCATTTCATCCCCAAAACTCTGTGATACAGGTAGTATCACTTCTCCCACTTTAAAGATGAAGAAACAGCCTAAAGGAACTAAATAACTTGTCTAAATTCACACGATGGGTGAGTGATCCTAGAGGCGATGGAACACAATGATATTTTCAATAACAATGAAAATGTTTCATGATCCAGGTATTGGGAGGCAGGGAAGGAAATGTTGCAAGAAAAATATGAGAAAATGAGATGAAAGGGAAATCATAGTTGAGTTCAGAGTTTGGTCATGTTTCATCTCTCACTTACTCTCAGCCAGTACTCTCAGCTTCCCTTGAAGTAAGCATTGTTCGTATTGTACAGATGAACACACAGGTTCAGAGAGGTTGATTCTCCTGCCCAAAGTGGATTCTCCCAAAGCAGACTCTCCAGCTACTATGCAGCTGAGTCAGCAGGGAAATGAAGGTTGGCCCTGCCCTAGTTTCCATCACATCATGGGTGTCGCACGTCATGGAGACCATCTCCCTGATGTCCAGATGTTTTGAAATATAGATTTATATGAAGAAAAGTTTCCCTGTATAAGCGTTCACCGCTCATCTGCGTGGTCCTTCGCTTGGCTTTCGGTGGGATTTATGCAATTCTTGCCTTCCATGGGCTACATTCATCCTTGAATCCACTCATTCGGTGAGTGTGTCTTGGGTGCACTATCCGGATCTTGCAGTGCAGCAGTGAATGGGATAACTCAAGCCCCAGGCCTCCTTGGGCTGAGCAACCTCAGGGTGATGTCAATACTGGCTAACAGTGGTTAATGTGGGGTCTTTGATGCCATCCTGCTTGTTTGCTGGCACATCATTCTGGAAAGGCTTGACTGATTTGGAAAGACTGGCTTGATTTGGAAAGATTGGCTATATTAAGCTTGGTTAAGAGTTTTCATATTATTTGTTCTTTTGCAGTGCATTATGCGGAAAGCAGTTACCTTCATAGTATGATTTTTTTCAGACCATTTTATTGAGGTATAATTGATGTATAAAAAGATGTTCATATTTAATGTATACAACTTGATGAATTTGGTGGTATATACAAACCTATGAAACCACAAGCACCATCAAGGCCAAAAAGAGATCCATCATATCCACCCATTTTATTAGAATATTGTGGATATGTGTGGTAAGAAACATAAATTCCACATAAAATTTTTAGCAAGTTTTAAATATCCAGTACAACCTGCTTGCCAATGCAGAAGATGTAAGAAACGTGGGTTCAGCCCCTGTGTTTGGAAGATCCCCTAGAGGAGGGCATGGCAACCCACTCCAGTATTCTTTCCTGGAGAATCCCACAGACAGAGGAGCCTGGCAGGCGATGGTCCACAGAGTCTCAAAGAGTCAGACGTGACTGAAGTGACTGAGCATGTGCACACAGTACTGAGATTTCTAGGACTGTGTACATAGCAGTTAATCAGAGAGTACAGCGTTTCAATGATGTAATATAAGTAATTTCTGGGATCTATACAGCATGTGCTTTCTAAAGGATAATAAAAGCTAATCCCAAGTGCTTTATTCCCTCTCTGTCTCTCTTACTTCCTCACCTAAGATTCAGAGTGGCAGACACACGACCATCAGGCACTAATTTTACTAAATTATGTAATTTCCCATTCCATGCTCTTAAAATACAAGTTCTGGATTGATTAGCCCACTCAATTACCAATATTTCAGCGTGAGTTCTGTTCTACACTGTTCAATTTATGGCAGCAATTGTCAGAGCCTGAACACATTAACTGCTTAGAACAAAGAGGGACATGGACAGGGAGGGAAAAGAGAAAGAAATATAGCTACAAAGTCAGGGTTCATTTGCATCTCAGCTGTGGCAGAGAAAGAAATCAGGACTGTAAGAGGTCCTGAGCTCACCTTTGCTTCATCTCCCTCCTCCACCGCCTGCTGTGGGGCCACAGGAATGAAGGGCAAGCCCTTGTTTGACTGTTTTTCCCAGCTTGTCCGCACAGCCTAATAAACACCACTGCATGAACTAACTCTAATCATTGGCAAGATGGATGGAGGTAACACCTTTAAGACTCATCCCTGAACTAAGAGTTCAGTAGGGAACTTCCCTGGTGGCTAAGTGGTAACGAATCCACCTGCCAATGCAGGGGTAATGGAATCAGCCCTTGGTCTGGGAAGATCCCACATGCCACAGGACAACTAAGCCCATGTGCTGCAACTACCGAGCCCACGCACTACAGTTCCTGAAGCCCGCACACCCTAGAACCCACGCTCCACGACAAGAGAAGCCACCACAGTGAGAAACCCTCGCACCACAACAAAGATAAGCCCCTGCACGTAGCAACTGGAGAAGGCCCACATAGCCACCAAGACTTAGCACAGCTACAAATAAATAAATCTTGAAGAGTTCAGTGAAATTCTCCCTTCCTGCTCCATTTTATAAAATTTTACTGAGATACTGCTTTTGTCAAATTTCCTTTGTATTCTTATTGTGTATAAATTAAAAAAGAAACAAAGTTTGGACATCAGATGAGACAGAAAACACAGATGCAGAAACCATTGATCTAAGCAATAGATAAAAGCATAACTATTTTTCCAGACCAAACAGATTAGCCAGAACACAAAGCCACAGAGAGGTTAATCAAGACGATCAACGGAAAGCTCCGCAGGATACAAGAGACAAAGAGTTACTGAGAATATTACAAAGGCATTGCCATAAGCTTTTCTTTTGAAAATATCAATCCAATATTTTGAAGGACTAATTCATCTGCCTTTCTACGTGTTGTGATAGAGAAAGATGACCTTGAGGGAGGTCAAGAAATCTTAGGTCTAATAGTATGAATTGGGGAGAGTCTTTCGCATGGAAAACTCACTACAGATTTTTGTATATTAGGGTTTCCAGTTTAAAATGGCAAAGCAGGACGAATGACATATTCATCTTGGGCTAAACAGAGTCTACTCAACATAAGTGGCTCAATGGATAAAGACTCCATCTGCAGTGCAGGAGACACTAGAGTTCTGGGTTTGATCCCTGGGTGGGGAAGATCCTCTGGAGGAAGAAATGACAACCCACTCCAGCATTCTTGCCTGGAGAATCCCATGGACAGAAGAGCCTGGTAGACTACAGCCCATAGAATCTGAAAGAGTTGGACATGACTGAAGTGACTGAGTAAATAGACTCTACAGGTGTCTGTGTATGATAACTGCTACCGCTAAGTCGCTTCAGTCGTGTCCGACTCTGTGTGACCCCATAGACGGCAGCCACCAGGCTCCCCCATCCCTGGGATTCTCCAGGCAAGAACACTGGAGTGAGTTGCCACTTCCTTCTCCAATGCATGAAAGTGAAAAGTGAAAGTGAAGTCGCTCAGTCGTGTAAGACTCTTAGCGACCCCATGGACTGCAGCCTACCAGGCCCCTCCATCCATGGGATTTTCCAGGCAAAGTACTAGAGTGGGGTGCCATTGCCTTCTCCGCTGTGTATGAATATATAATTGTAAAATTATATGTGTGTGCTTAGAGAGTAATAGTGTCATTGTTAGCATAATTGTTTCATTACCTTCTGTTAACTACTCTAAGATAAAAGATGTGGAATTAACTGAACAATTTCCCCTGAAATCATGAGCTTGTTCATCATTTTCAGATTAGACTCATGATGGTGGTAAGCACAGAAACTTCCAGAATGCAGCCTTGGACTGTCCAGTTTTAGGACAAGGGCAGAAGTCATCTTCCAGTCACAACAGGCCAGACCCGGCTTCCAAGCACACTTTGTTGATTCCAGCTTGTGCTGTACTCACATGCCAGCAACTTTGGAAAACTCAACAGTGGCCACAGGCCTGGAAAAGGTCAGTTTTCATTCCAATCCCAAAGAAGGGCAATGCCAAAGAATGTTCAAACTAGTGCACAATTGCACTCATGTCGCTAGTAAGGTTATACTCAAAATCCTTCAAGTTAGGCTTCAATAGTACATGAACCAAAAATTGCCGTATGTACAAGCTGGGTTTATAAAAGACAGTGGAACCAGACATCAAATTGCCAGCACCTGTTGGATCATAGAGACAGCAAGGGAATTCCAGAAAAACATCTAATTCTGCTTCATTAAGTACGCTGAAATCTTTGACTGTGTGGATCACAACAAACTGTGGAAAATCCTTATAGAGATACCAGACCACTCTACCTGTCTCCTGAAAAACCTGTATGTGGGTCAAGAAGTAACAGTTAGAACCTTACATGGGACAACTGACTGGTTCAAAATTGGGAAAGGAGTACATCAAGGCTGGATATCACCCTGCTTGCTTAACTTATATGCAGAGTATATCAGGTGAAATACTGGGCGGAATGAAACACAAGTGGGAATCAAAATTGCCTGGAGAAATATCAACAACCTCAGATATGCAGATGATACTACTCTAATGGCGGAAAGTAAAGAGGAACTAAAGAGCCTGTTGATGAAGCTGAAAGAGGAGAGTGAAAAAGCTGGCTTAAAACTCAACATTCAAAGAACTAACATCATGGCATATGGTCCCATCACTTAATGGCAAATAGGACGTGAAAACCTGGAATCAGTATTTATTTTCTTGGACTCCAAAATCACTGTAGACAGTGACTACAGCCGTGAAATTAAAAGACTCCTGTTCCTTGGACAGGGAGCTATGACAAACCTAGACAGTGTATTAAAAAGCAGAGACATCACTTTGCTGACAAAGGTGTGTGTAGTCAGTTGTAGTTTTTCCAGTAGTCATGTATAGATGTGAGAACTGGGCCATAATGAAAGTTGAGCCCTGAAGAATGGATGTTTTTGAACTGTGGTGCTGGAGAAGACTCTTGAGAGTCCCTTGGACTGCAAGGAGATCAAACCAGTCCACTCTAAAGGAAATCAGTCCTGAATATTCAGTGGAAAGACTGATGCTGAAGCTGAATCTCCAATACTTTGATCCTCCTAAGGCAAAGAGCCAACGCATTGGGAAAGACTGTGATGCTGGGAAAGACTGAGGACAAAAGGAGAAGGGGACAGCCAAGGATGAGATGATTAGATAGCATCACTGACTCCATGGACATGAATTTGAGAAAACTCTGGGAGATAGTGAAGAGCAAAGAATCTTGGCATGCTGCAGTCCATGGGGTCACAAGAAGATGAACATGACTTATCGGTTGAACAACAACAAATATTGCCACAAAAATCTGGATGTTTATCTCCTATTGAAAGTCTGGTCTGACCCCAGGTGGTCTTGTTCATTCACCTCGCTGCCTGCTCCTGTAAGAATGTATGTTTGTAACCCTGTGGTTAGGAGTTGGACATCAGCTCCAAAAATTCAGTGACTTGAATCAAATTCATATGATGCTGAGTCAAGCACGAGATATCTGTACAAAGAGCCTACTGATAAATAAAATGCCAGTTAACCTACCTTAAGAAAACTTGACCAAATTATTCTCATCAAGGGATCAGTGCATTCTCTCCCAAACATCCATGTCTTTAAAAAAATCAAGCAAGTTATGTTTAGTGAGTCAGAAATTGATGCAACTAGGTGATTAGATCATCTAAAAGGCAAACTGTCATATTACGACGTGCCATCTCCCTCTGAGATGCCAACCAACAGCATCTGCCTTCTCAGGCCATTCACTCAGATTGAAATTCTAAGATTTTTTTTTTTTTTTACTTTACAATATTGTATTGGTTTTGCCATACATCAACATGAATCCTCCATGGGTGTACATGTGTTCCCCATCCTGCACTCCCCTCCCACCTCCGTCCCCATACCATCCCTCTGGGTCATCCCAGTGCACCAGCCCTGAGCATCCTGTATCATGCATCGAACCTGGACTGGTGATTCATTTCACATATGGTATTATACATGATTCAGTGCCTAAGATCTATGAAAATGGCTCATAAAAATGTAGGCGGTCACTGCTCTTCTGCTCCCCAACCACCACCATCACTAATACATATATGCACACTTCAATCAGAGCACGTCACTTTTAAAAAATTTCATTTATTTATGTTTGGCTGTGTTGGTCTTCCCTGCTGCATGCAGCTTTCTCTAGCTGTGCTGAGTGGGGGCTGCTCTCCAGCTGCAGGGCTCAGGCTTCTCCTTGTGCTGACTTCCCCTGTTGTGCAGCACGGGCTCCAGGGCACCCAGGCTTTGGTAGCTGCAGCTCGAAGGCTCCGGAGCCTGGGCTCAGTAGTTGTGGCACACAGGCTTAGTTGCCCTGTGGCCTGTGGCATCTTCCTGGACCAGACATCTAACCCATGTCACCACTGGGCCCTTCACTTTTTTTTTTTTACATTCTTTCTTATATATGTTAAACAGTAAAATAATGATCGTGGCAAAGTTTAATGAAGATGAGAAAAAGTTTAACAAAAATGAGAAGTAAACAAAAAATTTGTCAAAATACAGATGGTGATATCACAAGTCTAATTTTTTTAAATTGAAGTATAATTAACTTGCAGCATTGTGTTAATTTCAGGTGTATAGCATGGTGGTTCAGTTTTTTCAGATTAGATTCTACTACAGGTTATCATAAGATACTAAATATAATACCCTGTGCTAGACAATAAATCCTTATTGCTTATCTCTTTTATGTTTAGCAGTTTGTTAATTCCATACTCCTAACTGGTCTCTCTCCACCTTTGGTAGGGCTTCCCTGGTGGCTCAGATGGTAAAGAATTTGCCTGTAATGTGGGAAATCCAGGTTCAATCCCTGGATCAGGAAAATCCCCCAGAGAAGGAAAAGGCAACCCACTCCAGTATTCTTTCCTAGGAAAACCCATGGACAGAGAAGCGTGGTGGGCTACAGTCCATGGGGTTGCAAATAGTCGGATACAGCTGAGCAACTAGAACTTTCTTTTTTTTTCACCTTTGGTAACTGTAACCTTGTTTGCTATGTCTGTGAGTCTGTTTCTGATTTGTACGTCACTTCATTTACATTGCTTTTCAGACCCCGCATATAAGTAATGCCATATATTTGTCTTTCTCCAGACACCCCCATGCCCTGCGTTGTCTTTTCATTTTGTCAATCATTTTCTTTGTGCTACAAAAGCTTGAAGTTTGATTAGACCGTTTGTTTGTTGTTGCTTTCCTTGCCCTGGGAGACTGATTGAAGAAAATACTGCTATGATTTATGCCCAAGAATGCTTTGCCCATGTTCTCCTCAAGGAGTTTTACAGTGTCATGTTTTATATTTAGGACTTCAAACCAACTCAACTTTATTTTTGTGTAAGGTATGAAGGAATGTTCATATGCAGCTGTCCATCTTTTCCAACACCACTTGTTAAAGAGACCCTCTTTTCTACTATGGCATATCCTTGCCTCCTTTGCTATATATTAATTGACCATAGCTGTGTGGGTTTATTTCTGGGCTCTCCATTCTGTTGCATTGATCCTTATGTCTGTTTTTGAGAGCGGTTCACTTTTTCGGTTAAGTTCAGTTGTGTCCGACTCTTTGCAAGTCCATGAACTATACATTCCATGGGATTCTCCAGGCCAGAAGACTGGAGTGGGTGGCCTTTTCCTTCTCCAGGGGATCTTCCCAACCCAGAGATCAAATCCAGGTTTCCTACATTGCAGGTGGATTCTTTAGCAGCTGATCCACAAGGGAAGCCCCATTCACTTTTCATACATGACCTTTGAACAAGACCAGTGTATGTAACGTGAGGGGCCACTGAAACATGAACTCATAAGGAATCATTAAGTTCACATGTTCAGACACTATTTTCCCCAGCTTTACTGAGATGGAATTGACACATAATATTGTATAAGTTTAAGGTGTACACCCAGTTGATTAGATACATTTATATGTTGAAAAACGATTACCACCATAACATTAGCTAACACCCACATAACATCACATAATTACCACTTCTTTTTTTGTGGTGAGCATATTTAAGATCTACTATCTTAGCAATTTCCCAGTATATAATGCAATATAAGGGATTCCCTTGTGGCTCAGCTGGTAAAGAATCCGCCTGCAATGTGGGAAACCTGGGTTCAATCCCTGGGTTGGGAAGATCCCCTGGAGAAGGGAAAGGCTACCCACTCCAGTATTCTGGCCTGGAAAATTCCATGGATTATATAGTCCATGGGGTTGCAAAGAGTCTGACAGGACTGAGCAACTTTCCCATCACAGTGCAATGTCATTAACTATCATCACCATGCTCTACATTAGCTCCAGGGACATAGTCATCTGCCAACTAGAAGTCTGGATCCTTTGACCAGGATCTCAATGCCTACTCCCCACCGCTGCCCACCGGCCTCCCCCACTCCCCACCCCCCAACCCCACCAGCCACTGGTAGCTACCATTCTGCTCTTCATTTCTATGAGTTTGGCTTTTTCAGAGTCTATATGTAGGTGACATCATACAGCATGTCTTCCTCCAGACACCCTTTTTGACATTGCTGGAGATACATCATCAAGCGAGAATGGCTGTTTGGTACCATAAGATGAACCTCACCATGACATTCCAGCTGCGTTTTCTGAGAACACTCTCTTGGACTCCTTGATGGGGATTGGATAAATGTCTAAGCACCACCAGTTACACACCGAAATAATCCTTTAGAGCAGTGTGCCCTGCAGATAACTAGGCCCACAATGTACATGCTGTGCTGTGTTGTGCTTAGTCGCTCAGTCGTGTCTGACTCTTTGTGACTCCATGGACTGTAGCCCACCAGACTTCTCCATCCATGGGATTCTCCAGGCAAGAATACTGGAGTGGGTTGCCATGCCCTCCTCCAGGGGATCTTTCCAATCCAGGGATCGAACCTAGGTCTCCCTTATTGCAGGCGGATTCTTTACAGTCTGAGCCACCAGGGAAGCCCATGAATACTAGAGTGGGTAGCCTTATCCCTTCTCCAGGGAAATTTCCCAACTCAGGAATCAAACCAGGGTCTTCTGCATTACAGACGGATTCCTTATCAGCTGAGCTACCAGGGAAAGGTAAATGCTACTTTCTGCAATTATTGTTTCAGAGAATGGCTGGTTCTTAAATTTGCTGCATCTTAAGCACCATGTACAGATTATGTGGGCTTCTCTGGTGGCTCAGTGATAAGGAACCTGCCTGCTAATGCAGGAGACTCAGGTTTGATCTCTGGGTCAGGAAGATCCCCTGGAGGAGAAAATGGCAACCCACTCATGTTCTTGCCTGGAAATCTCATGGACAGAGGGGCCTGGTGTGCTACCGTTCATGGGGTTGTAAAAGAGTATGACGTGGCTTAAAAATTAAACAACGACGACAACAAATGATAGAGTATTTGTGTGCAGAATGTGTGAAGTCAAATAGGATCTTCTTTAAGTGGAGAGAAGTTGTTGTCCACTAGGTTGGAAGTTTGATTTGGTGTGTTTTTCCCAATTTCATAGCGTTCCTTGTGGCTCAGCTGGTAAAGAATCTGCCTGCAATGTGGGAGACCTGGGTTCGATCCCTGGGTTGGGAAGATCCCCTGGAGAAGGGAAAGGCTACCCATTCCAGCCCTCTGACCTGGAGAATCCCATGGACTGTGTAGTCCATGGGGTGGCAAAGAGTAGGACACAACTGAGTGACTTTCACTTTAACTTATATCAAAAACGGACTTGGTAGAACCATGAAATCAGTGACTGCTTCTAACACACTCAAGAGAAAAAATTCCTTCATGTAAAAATGCAAATATATTTATTTATATGTATAAACAATATTTATATGTGTTCCTGGTGGCTCAGTAGTAAAGAACCCACTTGTCAATGCAGGAGACATGAATTTGATCCCTGGGTCGGGAAGATCCCCTAGAGAAAAAAATGGCCACCCACTCCAATATTCTTGCCTGGAAAATTCCATGGACAGAGGAGCCTGGCTGGCTACAGTCCATGGGGTTGCAAAAGGGTCTGACACAACTCACAACTAAGCAGCAACAATATTGCATTGTATTAATATTATACCTACATTTGTTTTTTATCCACTCATGTGTCAATGGACACCTGGGTTGTCTCCATGCTTTGATTTTGGAATGCTGCAGCCGTGTACATGGGGGTGGAGCTATCTCTTAAAGACAGCGATTTCATACACTTTGGTGTATACTAGAGGTAGGATTACTAGATCATATGGTAGTTTTAAATTTTTAAGAACCCCATACTCTTTTCCATAGTGACTGCACTGATTTACATTCCCACCAACAGTGCAAAAATGTTCCCCTGAAGAAGGAAATGGCAACCCGCTCCAGTATTCCTGCCTGGAAAATCCCTTGGCCAGAGGAGCCTTGGCAGGCGACCATGGGGTCACCAAAGAGGAGGACAGAACTTAGTGACTAAGCAACAACAACAAGGATCCATGCAATATAAATTTATATATACACATTTCTTTACTTAATGAGAAAATTATCACTTTAATTTTATGCGCCCATTCAAGGTGGTTGTTTGCTGAAGGCAGTAGTGGTGGAGACATATATACTACTGGTCCTCAGCATCATCAAAGCTTTCGAGGGTAACAGCACAAGCTTAGAAGGGAAGCTGATACAAGTCTAGAACGAGATTTACATTGTCATCTTTCAAACCTGCCCCATTCAACTCCTGCTTTTCCTCTGTAAGGTTTTAAACTTGTAGCTCTAACCCCTTAATGTATCTTCTCTCCCAAATGATGCATTTGGCTGTATTTCTATGTCAGTGAATTATCACTTATGAAGGGGGCCTTTGGAAAGAAAAAGTATTTGGGTTTTTCAACAGGTGTTCACAGAGCTTCTTTTGAAATTGAAAAGTTATTCACAAAACTTTGGGGGTGAGTGAATGAGAAACACTGCTTCAATGGGGTTTTCTGTAAAGCTACATGTTTTAATATCTCTTACTCTATTCACTAACATAAGTTCAATATTTCACACTAAAGTTAATGGAATTCAAAGGAATTTTGAAAATTAATATTAATTATGATGTGTACATGTTCAAAAGAGTTTCCCACCCAAATCAATATTTCCATTAGCATAATTATTGTCATCGATTTCAAAGTCATTAAAAGAATGAACTATGGCCTAGTTCCAGAATCACATCAGAATCTTTGGTTTCAGGAAGATCTTTTCATTGCCAACTTCTTAGTAAAGGAAAGCAAGCTACTTTTTGAGATCGAAATGAGAGATTTTAACCCAAACATATTTGGTATGCAAAATATGAATAAAATAGAGGTGACTGAAAAGAAGATAGGCCCTAAAATTTCACCAAAGAATTTCAGGTAAGAGCCAAAGAGAACATTGTGGAAACAAAACCCGAAACAGCAGGAACCACGGTAGCTGCCTTCCAAAAGCTACATGTTGTTTCACAGCGGAGCGTGCAAACTGGCAGAGAAATACACCGCGTATCTCCAACTGACTTCTCTGGCTTCTTCCTGGCTGTTCATCTGGTTTATTTAACATCATTTACTCTCTTTCTTAAACTTCTAAGCGACAGAGATGTTCAGTCATTCTGTTTTCAAAGCCATTCTGTCTCCTTTCAACTCCTTTGTAGACACATATTTTCCTTGAGGGTATCTTTAGCATTTTTGCTAAAATTCCAAGGGATTCAGAGGAAAGTGTGTGTCTGTGTATGTATACATATATATATATAATTATTTGTTCAGTTAAGAGACAGAGTTTAAGGAAATGGTCTATATTACTGTTAAAAAATCCAGTTTATTCTCTTTGTGTATTTACACATATGGATTCTTTTAAACCTACTTAAAATAAAGCAAGTCTCTGGAACCCTTTTGTGAAGCTGGTGTTTAGCTCAGAGATGTTAAAATCAATATCTAGAATATTCAAATGCTTTGACTCTTTAGAAAGAGACTTACTGTGACTCCCAATTTAGTAATTTATTCAGGCTGTGTTTGGATTGCATGTCACAGACTTGAGATAGCATTATGTTATGAGAAGATTCCAAAATTTGAACCCTTGTTTGATAGGATTTGACATTTTGAAATTATTTGCACAGTTAAGAGTTTAGGGTTTGGAGAGAGCTCAGTGTGATGTTTATCATTTATAGACTAGCATTGTAGAGCAGTTGCTCAACTTTTCCCCTCTCACCCTTCCCCTTCTCTTCCCCTTTCCTTGCTTTGGTTTCTCTTCCTGCTCCTTTTGTTGAGAACAGTTAAGCTCTGCTGCTGCTAAGTCACTTCAGTCATGTCCGACTCTGTGCAACCCTATAGACAGCAGCCCACCAGGCTCCCCCATCCCTGGGATTCTCCAGGCAAGAACACTGGAGTGGGTCGCCACTTCCTTTTCCAATGCATGAAAGTGAAAAGTGAAAGTGAAGTCACTCAGTCGTGTCCGACTCTTAGCCACCCCATGGACTGCAGCCTACCAGCCTCCTGCATCCATGGGATTTTCCAGGCAAGAGTACTGGAGTGGGGTGCCATTCTCTTAGCAAATGTCATTTATAAGATACAGTGTTATCAACTACAGGCACCAGGCTATACTTAGATCCTCAGATTTTTTATCTCACAGCTAAAAGTTTAAATACTTTGGCCAACCCCTCCCTCCCTCCCTCGACTTCTTTAAACCTTGATTTTTCATCTATAAAACAACGGTGTGCTTTCATTGCCAATGTTTTAATAAGGAAAAAGAAGCTCCTTTTTGAGATCAAAATGAGAGATTTTAACCTAAACATATTTTATATACAAAATATGGATAAAATATAGGCAACTAAAAAGAAGATAGTCCCTAAAATCTCACCAGCAAATTTCAGGTAAGAGCCAGAGAACATTATTGAAACAAAACCTGAAACAGCGGAAATCACAACAGCTGCCTTCCAAAAGCTTCCAAAAGCTACATATTGTTTCAACAGTGGAGTTTGGAAACTGGCAGAGAAATGCAGCATATATCTTCAACTGCCTTGTCTGTCCTCCACTATTCCCAGAGTTTGCTCAATTTCATTTCCATTGATTCAGTGATGCTATTCAACCATCTCATCCTCTGCCACCCCCTGTTCCTTTTGCCTTCAATCTTTTCTAGCATCAGGGTCTTTTCCAATGAGTTAACTCCTTGCATCAGGAGGCCAAAGTATTGGAGCTTCAGCCCAGCCTCAGTCCTTCCAATGAATATTCAGGACTGATTTTATTTAGTATTGACTGGTTTGATCTCCTTGAAGTCAGCACAATTTGAAAGCTTCAGTTCTTCAGTGTTCAGCCTTCTTTATGGTTCAACTCTCTCATCAGTACATGACTACTGGAAAAATCATAGCTTTGACTATATGGACCATTGTTGGCAAGGTGATATCTCTGCTTTTTAAACACTATCTCGGATTGTCATAGCTTTTTTTCCCAAGGAGCAATCATCTTTTAATTTCATGACTACAGTCACTCTGTGAAAGACCTACATGCAATGTTTATAGCAACATCATTCACAATAAGCAAAACCTGGAAAAACTCGAAAGCCCATCAACTAGTGGATGGATAAATAGAGTTTATCCACATAATGAAATTATAGTCAGTAATAAGAGGGAACAAATGCTATGACATGAATGAACTTCAGAAATATTACACCAAATGAAAGAAGCCAGATACAAAGGGCTGCACATTGTACGACCACATTTAAATGAAATGTCCAGAAAAGGCACCTCTGTAGAAACTGAAAGTACTTTGGTGGTTGCTTGGAGCTAGGGGTGAGGATGAGCTTTAACTACAAGCTGATGTGAGGCTTTTATTCGAGGCCCAGGAATTTTCTAAGCCTGGTTTGTGTACCTCATTAAGTCTACTAAAAATCATGAGTTATACATTTAAAACAGGTGAAATTTATGGCATGTAAGTGGAAGTGTTAGTCTCTCTGTCCTGTCTGATTCTCTGTTACCCCATGGACTGTAGCCTGCCAGGCTCCTCTGTCCATGGAATTCTTCATGCAGGAATACTGGAGTGGTAGCCATTCCCTTCTTATACCTCCATAGAGCTGTTTTATTTATTTATTTATTTATTTTGTAATGGTATTTTACTTTATTTTTTTTAATTTTATTTTATTTTTAAACTTTACATAATTGTATTAGTTTTGCCAAATATCAAAACGAATCCACCACAGGTATACATGTGTTCCCCATCCTGAACCCTCCTCTCTCCTCCCTCCCCATACCATCCCTCTGGGTCGTCCCAGTGCACTAGCCCCAAGCATCCAGTATCGTGCATCGAACCTGGACTGGCGACTCATTTCATACATGATATTTTACATGTTAAGGTCAGTGCAATGCGTTGAAACTATTCAATCTGATAAGTAAATTCAGTGCAAAGACTAGTTAAGAGATTTCTATGTAAAAGTCAATAGGATTTTTTTAAAATAAGTAAATCAGTAATAACCAATGAGAACATTTAATGGGATGGAAGTCCTGATTTCAAGGTCAGTAAATGCTTCCTGCCTCAGTTTCATCCCCTGTACATGGGATGGTAGTAACCAGCTCATAAACGAGCTGAGTGGATTAAGAAGTCGTATTTGCAAAGTGTGAGAAGTGATGTCTGGGATATAGGAGATGTTCACAAGGGTGTGAAGTCTTAATACTGATGCACAAGATAAAGAAACAAGAACGTTTATTATAACATTCTTGGTAGAAGTAAATAATGAAAAATAACTAACATTCATACCTTTAAAAATGATTATATGAATAATGTCAGCACAATGAAAACTGCAGAGTCTTTTAAAAGAATGATACTGATCCACACGTTTTTGCCTGGAAAAACCCCCAAGATACACTGTGAACTGAAAACAGCAAATTTCAGAAAAATAAAAATAGGATGATTCTATTTAAGTTAAGACCACATTGTGTGTCTACATGAGTGCGTAAATTAGTAAAACAGAGGTCTGAACTGAACATATAACAATCTGAAGTATGGGTGATTAATGAGAGAGAGACAGAGAGGACATTAACTTTTTATTTTGCATTTCTGTGTTTCTTAAATATTTATACACAAAAATAGAGTCCAAAGTTTGCACATGATTAATGTGGAAAGTGAAACAAATAGAGCATCTTATCCACCTGGTAGAGCAGGCTGCTGTGAACCCATGAGCCTTTGTATGCTGAGGACAGCAGACCATGGGCAGCAAAAGAAACACACGTGATGCATTCAGAAGGTGATGGCTTTTTAAATTTTTTATGTAATTACCTGTACACCTTCAGGACCTGAATAGAAAAAATATTGCTTCATGGGTCAACTTTAAAGTCATGAAGAAGAGTATTCTGCAGAGTATACTAGTCAGTTTCATATTTTCCCAACTTGAATACGAGCATCCCTTTGAACTGTGTTGCAAAGATGACGTTGGTTCAGAAATTGCAAAGTGCCATTAATATTGGAAGAACACTGCCATCAATAACTTGTTTATTACATGATGTGGTCCAGAGTTAAAGTAGAATATTATCACTTCTATAGTGAGTGGTCTGCATAAGAAAAACCCAAGAGATACACAGATATAAACCAAAGCCCAGCCTTCATTTTTCTGGTTTTTACCTAATTTGAAATGTTCGGAGTATTAGAACTTCTCTCCATCCCCCTGAGTGCTTTTCTATTAATTAGATATTTCCTATTATCAAGAAGCATTTCCTCAGATTGTCTCAATTTTTATGTTTTTATGGTATTATATAACATATTATCTTGTTAGCAGATCAAAAATGATATTTATCTTGTTAGACATTTTCTTGTTATTGCACTAGATCCTGTGGCTCTAAAGCAAACAGGGAGTGAAATGTCCTGTGTCCCATGGGTACAGAAAATCAGACCAATAGAAAACAGAACGCAGGGTAATTATGCATTGCCGCACAATCGGTCACTATCGATATCTAAGCATGAAGAGGAAGCATGCTTCTTAGGGAGGTTGTATTCTGCCTCAAGAAACAAGATATTTGGTCATCTATTTTTGTCTGGACTTCCCTGGTGGCTCAGAAGGTAAAGAATCTGCCTGCCAGTGCAGGAGATGGGTTCAATCCCTGGGTGGGGAAGGTACCCTGAAAGAAAGCAATGGCAACCCACTCCAGTATTCTTGCCTGGAGAATTCCATAGACAGAGGAGCATGGCAGGCTATGGTCCATGGGGTCACAAAGAGTTGGACACAACTAAGCAACTAATACACACATATTTTTGCCTGCCTGAGTCTCTCCTGCTGGCTGTTAGTAACAGCCATAGGGAAGGAAAAAGAGAGAAAGCTGTAAGAATCAGTCTTAAGATTCTGAAATTAACAGTAAGATGTGTATTGCATATGGTTTACATGTAATGCTTGTGTGAAGCTCGTTCAGACAGGAGTAGACTGTTAGGCCCTGAAAGGATGGAAGTGAGCTGGAAACCCTCTCGTTAAGACGAATGGGAGAGAGAGAGACAGCGCAGTGATGACGAGTCACGTGGGCTGCTTCTGTAGCAGGGGCCTGCAGCAGCAAGTCTCCAAAGGGTGGCTGATACAAGCAGGAGATGGGAAAATCAATACTTGGGGCCAATACCGGCCACAGTTCATTAAGTCATCAAGTTTGGGACAAGACAAGGAAAAGTACACCTTTCTTGTGAATCAAGGTCCCCCGGGCTTCTGCCATCTCTCCTAAGTCACTGGGTCTCCATAGTCTTTGACACCCTAATAACCAGAGTCAGCTTCACTAAATGTCCTTCTGGGCATATTTCAGTTGATGAAATAATAAGCAATCATATGAGAAACCTTAAAAACTCAAAGTACTCAGGGACCACAACCCCCTTGTTATTTTATACCAGCCTACCCTCCGCCTTGCTCTGCACATTTAAACATGTCCTTTTCTTGTGAAACAGTAATCATTAAAGTACAGAAACTTATTTTAAAAATTCATGGTTAGTATTTAGTGGAGATACATTAGTCTACCCATAATCTTGAATTTTAAGAGCTACTACATTTTAATTGAATAAAAGTCACCTTGAGTGCATCTTAAAGACTACTTGAATACTAGCTGGTGGCTCAGACGGTAAAGCATCTGACTACAATGCGGGAGACCCAGATTCGATCCCTGGGTCAGGAAGATCTCCTGGAGAAGGCAATGGCAACCCACTCCAGTACTCTTGCCTGGAAAATTCCATGGACGGAGGAGCCTGGTAGGCTACAGTCCATGGGGTTGCAAAGAGTCAGGCACGACTGAGTGACTTCAATGTCAAGTGTATGTGAATGTCTTTTTTTCTAATTAATCAACTTAACCTCATCACGAATTCAGAGAAAATGACTTAGTTTGAGGTGACAACCCAGGAATCGTTCTTGGGAGAGGAGAACTCTATCGGTTATCTCTTCCCAAGCACAGGAGACGATGGATCTAGGGTCACAGTATCAGTGACAATGTTTGGTACGGAAAACAAAGCTTGGCCAATGCCCTGGTGAGGACAGCAGCCGTGCTTCTGTGGCAGCTTGCAGGAGGCTTATGAGCAGCATCAGAGGCTTGGAACGCGAAGGACCAGATCTTAAAGCCCAGCGTGGTTTTGTGTTTCCCTGGGTAATCAGCACTTAAAACATTTAAAAAGTACTAAGCCTGTGAGCTCAAGTTAAGTTCAAGTCCCTCTGATCTCCCATCCACCCGCCTCCCACTGCTTTCTTTTGGCAGATCCAATAATAAGGATAATTCCTTTAAAATTATGTCTGGGCAGTATTTCCTTCCTTGCTAACAGTGTGTCCTGCTCAACTTTAGACTTCAGGCTGTTGTAATCTAACAACAGGCAGAATCATCTCCATCAAATGCAGAAATCTGATAACACAGTGGGGAAACACTTGGCGCCCTTGAGTTTGCTTCAGGGCCAGACTCGCCAATAAGGACTCTCTGCCCACGTCCAGGGAGGGTGGTTCTGGAGCCTTCAGAGGTGGGGCTCCAGTTGGGGGAAGTTGGAGGGGCTGCTCCGGTAGACCTTCCCTGGGAGGGCCACCTAGCGCCAGGGGCCACACTGATCCCAAAGTCACCAGGATGCTCTCCAGAGTGGCCAGGGGGTCAGGGGGCACAGAGCAGCAACCTGAGAGGAAGCTCACCCTCGGGTTTGGAGGGACCACCCTTCCAAAGTTCACAAATGATTGCCAGCATCTGCACAACCCCCCAACACCCACCCCTTATTTCTCTTCTTCTAATTTTCTTTCTGAGACAGTTTCTCTGGGGCTCTAGAATCCTAAATCAAGGACATCCAGTAAATCACGCTGGCCTGCCCAGTAGCTTTTTAAAGCCAATGTGTCTAAACCCTTTCTCTCTTGGCGTACAACTCCCCCATCATCTAGGGGTTTTACACCTGAGATTTCCAGGTCTCCAACTGGGCTTCCCTGGTGGCTCAGATGGTAAAAAAAAAAATCTGCCTGAAATGCAGGAGACCTGGGATTGATTTGTGGGTTGGGAAGATCTCTTGGAGAAGGGAATGGTGACCCACTCCAGTAATCTTGCCTGGAGAATCCCATGGACAGAGGAGCGTGGAGGACTACAGGCCATGGGATCACAAAGAGTTGGACGTGACTGAGGTACCAACACTAATTTAACCTCTCGATGACACCACAACAAATGAAACACACTCTGTAAAGTCATCTCACTCGACTCAATGAGTAATTTTCTAGATAAGAGATTGGTATGATGTGATTAGATAAGCAGAGGTTTCATCCTGGTCTTATGATGAAATGGAGTCACCCTTTCAAAAGGAAACATCAAAGAAATAACCAACAAAAGCTAACACTGCCTTATACAAGCAGGGCAGAGCCATTGCCTCTCTCAGTTCAGTTCAGTTCAGTCGCTCAGTCGTGTCTGACTCTTTGCGTCCCCATGAATTGCAGCACGCCAGGCCTCCCTGTCCATTATCAACTCCTGGAGTTCACCCAGACTCACATCCTTCGAGTCGGTGATGCCATCCAGCCATCTCATCCTGTGTCGTTCCCTTTTCCTCCTGCCCCCAGTCCCTCCCAGCATCAGAGTCTTTTCCAATGAATCAGCTCTTCACATAAGGTGGCCAAAGTACTGAAATTTCAGCTTCAGCATCATTCCCTCCAAAGAAATCCCAGGGCTGATCTCCTTCAGAATGGACTGGCTGGGCCGGAACAATTTTACATTGTTACCATGAAAGGAGGCTCGCACTCACTAAGTTGTGTCTGACTCTGCAACTTCATGGTCTGTAGCCCGCCAGGCTCCTCTATCCATGGGATTTCCCAGGCAAGAACACCAGAGCAGGTTGCCATTTCCTCCTCCAGGGGATCTTCCCGATTCAGGGATCGAACTAGCGTGTTTTGAGGCTGCTGCTTTGGCAGGTGGATTCTTTACCACCGAGCCACCTGAGAAGCCTTCATATGGGAGGACAGGCAGCAGAGAGAAGGTCCCTGAGAATTACCAGGAGATACAGGACAGCCTCTCTTGAATTGTCAGGGACTGTCTTTCATCTCTTGGTGAGTCTCCTCTCAGCTTCTCTTTGCTGTCCATCCACAGACTTTCCATTCCCTTTCCAAATCCCACCCTTCATTTGGTGGCAGGGCCCAACCACATCCATAAAAACATGACATGTGTTTCTCAGACAAATATATGTATATATGTATACCTATGTCTGACTCGTGTTGAGGTTTGACAGAAAACAACAAACTTCTGTAAAGCAATTATCCTTTTATTAAAAAAAATAAATTAAAAAAAGTCTTTTCTAGCTTAGCCATGACAGCTGCTAGAACAGTTCAGAGTGTAAAAAGACTGCTCATCCTGATGACTTTGGAAAATTCAGTTCAAAAGGAAACTTTCTTCTGGAGAAATATGAACTGTGTCTGCTGAAAACAAGTTCAGTGCTTTCCCTGGTAAAAACACAGGGATTCACGGCCAATCGAAGTACCACTTGTTACCAAGATTTTTCTGTCTGTTTGGTCACATGTCGGGCTGACACCCTCTCCAGGTTTAATTGCCTTTGCAGCGTTCTCTTTGGTGTTGGGTTTCCTGGCTGTCTAATCAGAGCAGCAAAGGACACCGTGTGTTCTTCTCACAGGGCTTATCCTGTTTCAGCCACTAATTGTCAAGGTTTGGGAAAAGGTCAGCTAAGCTTATCTAAACACCTACAATGAATCAGAAAGTTTTGAATGTCTATCTTTTCTCAACGATAACATTAATCAAAGTGCATACTCATTATAAAATAGCTTGCTCAGTCAGTTGTGTCCAACTCTTCGAAGCCCAAGGACTGTAGCTTGCCAGCTCCTCTGTCCATGGAATTGTCCAGGCAATGATACTGGAGTGGTTGTTACTTCCTCCTCCAGGGGATCTTCCTGACCCTGGGATTGAACCCATGTCTCTTGTATCTCCAGCATATCACTCTGCCACTTGGGAAACCCCTTGATTGGCCTGCTCAATAATCTTGCCCAAGGAATTCACCACTTCAATAATATTAATACACTGATGACCTCCTAATCTATAAAAGGTTAACTAAAAGGTCATACATATATTATGATTCCTTTCTGTTCAGTTCAGTTCAGTCGCTCAGTCATGTCTGACTCTTTGCGACCCCATGAATTGCAGCACTCCAGGCCTCCCTGCCCATCACCAACTCCTGGAGTTCACTCAAATTCATGTCCATCGAGGCAGTGATGCCATCCAGCCATCTCATCCTCTGTCGTCCCCTTATCCTCCTGCCCCCAATCCCTCCCAGCATCAGAGTCTTTTCCAATGAGTCAACTCACTCACTTTTAAAACAGCATTTGGAAATAGGTGATGTTCTTTTTCTTGTTTTATTGTAGATGAGAAAATTGTAGCTCAAACAATGTACATACTTGGGCTCACAAACATAGAATCAAAGTAGTAACCAAAGTTTCCAGTAAGCCTCATCACTTCCCATCACCTCGTCACCTCCTCTGAATTCTGGAAAATGGGCAGTCCATGAACTGGTAATTAGTGATGAACACAAGAGGAACGCATGGGCTCCTGATACTGTATCTGAAGCCCGAGCCCTCCCTTTTCTTTCCAGAGCAGTATCGCATCGAGACAGACCAAGACCTGGGACCCTTGGCTGCAGTGCAGGCACCTGGGCAGATGTCTCCTCCAGCAACAACATACAAAGAAACTAAAGGACTAGAAATAACCACGTATATTGACTGTCGGGGCAAATTATAGACAAGAAGGTGGAAGAAAGACCAAAAATTCAACTGCCACCTCTGAAGAGCCCTGAGCAAAGACAGGGCAGTGCCCACGCCCCCTGTAGTCAACGCCAGCGAAGGAGCAGGCAAATCACTTAGGCCGCCCCTCTGGCCCAACCCTGGACAACCCCCTACCTCACCCCGTGCAAGGAACCAGCTCACCCCCCACAGGAAGCAAGGGCACAAGAGAAACTGTCACCAGTTCTCACTTCCTCCTGCTGCAGCCGGGCCCCCATACAGCCCTGCCTAAATCCCTTGCCTGGCCTCTGATCAATTTCTATTGATAAGGAGGCCAAGAACTCTGGTTGGCAACAGTATCCCTTTGTTTCTAGTCATCCTGAGCTGATTAGATGAGCACCAAACGATGAGCCCGAGTGACACGGAGAGCCCAAAGGTGCTATCCCCACTCTGAATAGGGTCATGGCACGAAAGACCCAGGAGTGTCACAGGGGTACCTGCAGTCTCTTGTGTCATCGTGGAGGAGGACACAGAGGAGACTCTCAACCTCACCATCTCTTCGTTTCGTTGCTGAAAGTTGAACAGATACAGAATTTGAGGACATTCAATGCTGGGATCAGAGAGGATCATCTTTAATTTTTTTTTTGTTTGTTTGAATGATATTTTTCTCCTGCCCTTGAAGCCGCATATGTCAAAGGGCAAGATATTTTAATTGGCCCTGGGGTTATTAAGCCAAACACACTGCATTCATTCCTAGTTCAGTTACAAAAGAACACAGCTGGTGTGTTCTTTGTAAAGACAGTTTTCTGACACAGGGTAACGACATGGCAATCTCTTATGAGAATTTAAGCTCTCTGTGGACAGGGATTTTTTTTTTTTCTGCTTTGTTCACTGATGTTTCCTTGTTGCTTATGAATGAGCCTGAGTTTTGGGAGGTTAGGACGAGCAGATGTAAACTATTATAGACACAGTGGATGAACAACAAGATCCTGCTGTACAACACAGGGGACTATAGTCAATATCCTGTGATAAATCATAAAGCAAAAGATACGAAAAAGCATGTACATATACATACATATATCTGAATCACTTTGCTGTACAGCAGAAATTAAACACAACTTTGCAAATCAACTGTACTTCCTGGTGGCTCAGATGGTAAAGAATCTCCCCACAATGCAGAAGACCTGGATTCGATCCTTGGGTCAGGAAGATCTCCTGGAGAAGGGACTGGCTACCTATGCCAGTGTTCTTGCCTGGAGAATTCCATGGACAAAGGAGCCTGGAGGGCTACAGTCCATGGGGTCGCAGAGTCAGACACGACTGTGTGAGTAACACTTTATACTACAGTATGTTTTAATGTGCCTGATACATCGTAAGGGCTGATAGGTAGTATTTGGATGGAGTGACTCTATATATTTAAAAATAAACTCTTTCTCAAATAAGACTACCCTAATCTTAAGGGGCCTGGCATGGAAGAGACTTGTCATTGCCCCCATTCCCCTGTAGAAAACCCTTCATTTCTATCTGGGCAAATGGCTATTTAGAACAGAAACTGAATTCCTCCCCCTCCCTGGCAGGTAGACATGGCTATGCGGCTGTGTTCTGATGAGTAAGATAAATCTTTGTCTGAGTTCCAGTGCACTCACCTCCTTTCCGTTGGCTGGGCTGTGTGTGTGATGACAGGGATGCCAGAGACCATGACGCAGGGGTCCCCTGTTGAGGATGGAGCAGCAACTCCATGGGTGCGGTTGGGAGCCCCGACAACCACAGTGCTGTTGCCAGATGCCTTTTACACTAGAAGTAAATAAACCTCAATCTCACATGTTGTTGTTGTTGTTCAGTCACTCAGTTGTGTCCAACTCTTTGCAACCCCATGGAATCTAGCCCACCAGGCTCCTCTGAACTTGGGGTTCTCCAGGCAAGAATACTGGAGTGGATTGCCATGCCCTCCTCCAGGGGATCTTCTCTGACAAGGCATCAAACCTGGCTCTCTTATATCTCCTGCATTGATAGGTAGATTCTTTATCTCTGAACCACCAGGAAAGCCCCAATAAGCCACTGCTATTTGGGGTTTTCTGTCACTCACAGTCAAAACTAATTCAGAGGGATACAGATGAATTGCCATACACAGTTATTAGTGATAAAGAAATAAATATATCTTTCCAGAATACATGTATAATGTTATCTAACCGTTGCCTTAACACAACATGTTATTTTATTGAGAGAGTCTTAGTTTTGTGTTTCCTGAAAATGAACGATATGATGTGTTGCTCTGGCTTGTAATCAACGTTGATGTATTTTAAGAAATCCAGTTGCTCAACTGTGTGGCATGGAAGAGAGTTCCAGAAGAAGCAGCTGCACACCATGTTTCTTGCTGTCTGTCAGCAATGATCAGTACATGGAACTTGTAGGGAGGGGATTAATGAAGATAAAAGAAGAGTCTTGATGTCTCAGCATCTTTTCAATCAGGTTTCTGCATCACAGCTTTACTCTTTGGTTTGAAGCAAATTCTTAAAAAAAAAAAAAAAAAGATAAAAGAAGATCTGTACAGTTTCAGAGGTGTGGCAAAGCATTAGGCCAAATGCAAAGTACTTGCTTTTTCTTTAACCTCGTGTACTTTCTATGAGCAAATTAATCCCTACCTACGTTTTCAAATATAAACTCTAATCTGGGGATCTCACAGTCTTTTGCTCTTCAATCTTTTCTTAAACAATGCTTTCTTGATCCACTTTGTGTTAACTCTTTAAGTCAGTATTTTATCAAAATTCATTGCATTTCTTTTTTATTAAAGAAAAATGTCCTTAATAAATAAGCTTTTACCATCAGCACCTTTCACAATAATTTTTTTCACCAGTTCCGATGGAATTTCTTGCAATCACTGTCTCTTTCTTATTAAGAATTAGTGCTTTCTGAAAAATACCATATGATATCCTTTATAAGTGGAACCTAAAGTATGACACAAATGAACTTATCTGCAAAACAGGAAACAGACTCACAGACATAGAGAGCAGGCTTGTGGTTGCCCAGGGGGAGTGGAGTGGGAGAGGGATGGAATGGGGGTTTGAGATAAACAGATGCAAACTATTATATGTAGATGGATAAGCAAGAAGGTTCTGCTGTAGACCACAGGGAACTATATTCAATATCCTGAGATAAACCACAATGGAAAAGAATCTAAACACACACACATGCACACACACACACACACACACACATATAGATGTATAGCTGAATCATTTTGCTGTAAGCAGAAATTAACCCCACATTGTAAAGCAACTATTTGTTATTGTTTAGCCACTAAGTCACGTCCTATTCTTCTGTGACCCCATTAACTGTAGCCCACCAGGTTCCTCTGTCCGTGGAATTTTCCAGGCAAGAATACTGGAGTGGGTGGCCACACTCCAGGACTTCTCTTGACCCAGGGATCGAACCCACGTCTCCAGCATTGACAGGCAGATTCTTTACCATGTGAGCCACTAGGGAAGCCTGCAAATCAACTATACATCAACAAAATAAAATGTACTGAAAAAGAGAAAAAAGAAGTCCCGATTTCTTCTTGGTCTTATGTTTAATTGTATCTGGGACATCCTATCAGTTTTACAAGCTCAGCATTTTCCTGTTTGAAGCTGACCTGTTCAGACTCCCTTTCATCCCTGTTCCCTCTCCTGTTTCTCATGTTGATGAGGACACTGTGGCAGTCTCAGTGAGCTGGGCCAGAAACCTGGGAGTTATCCAGGATTTATGTCCCGTGGTCACTTGGTCACCAGCTCATCAATACCAGTCACAATAGGGCTTGTCTTTCATTCTTTTGGCCACTACCTTATTTAATTTCTCATCACTTCTTGCACGAATGTTGTCTGGAGTCTTCAAACCCTGCTTTCCATCTCATTCCACTTCAGTTTATCCTCTGCCCTGCAACCACAGAGTTCTGAGTACAGTGGAAGCCTAGAAAACTAAGCTCCTGAGTTGGACAGGTCTGACCAGAGGAGCTGGCGACTGCCTGGCCCTTTGGCCTCATCTACTAGCCTGCCTTTAATCCCACCCTTTTGTCTTTGCAGAGTCTGCAGTGTATGGCAGCGTGAGGCAAGGGCTTTGAGCTCAGCCCTGCATTCACCTCCATTGTCTCATTTTCTTCCAGGTAGTCTTTAAAACTCAAAATACATGATCTGGGACATGACCTGGCTATGGGTCAAGCCTTACTCTGTGGAATCTGCTGACAAGATTATAAACAGCCTGAGTGGAGACTATCCTTTGCCCCCATCTCCAACACCAAGTAGAGAAACTGACCTCTGCATGCTGCATGCTAAGTCTCTTCAGTCGTGTCTGACTCTGTGGCCCTATGGACCATAGCCTGCCAGGCTCCTCTGTCCATGGGATTCTTTCAGGCAAGAATACTGGAATGGGCTGCCATGCCCTCCTGCAGGGAATCTTCCCAACCCAGGGATTGAACCCACATCTCTTATGTCTCCTGCATTGGCAGGCAGATTCTTTTCCACTAGCACCACCTGGGAAGCCCAGAAATTCACACCTAGTGGGTTCTTGAAAGTCAACTGCTTGAGTGAGTGTGTAAACCTCCATTTGAATCATCTGGGGCCCTTAACAAAGAGCCACAGATTTTCAGAATAGTCTTGTTTCTTTCTATTCCATACCTATTTTTCATTCTGTAGGGAGAAAAGGAAAATTCAGGTAGATTAACTCATTTCTATAGAATAGTTTATTTTTATTTTTTTTTTAAGTTCCTTCAAATTCTACCTGATTTAGTTTTCTCAAAAACATGGAACCAAAGCAACGATTCAACCAGGTTATTTTACATCTTCATTTTGTTTTTAGAGCTTCTGTCTTTGTGTGCAGACAATTCACAGATGACTGAAAGTCCGTGGATACTGAACAGTAGAGACTTTATCTCTCATGAGGCAATCATGCTCGGCATGGCCAAAACTGTTTGTAGTGGTTGGTCAAGTACTTATCATCCGAAGGAAAAATAGAGCATGACTAATCCTGTTTTGGGAAGAAGGTTGAGGGGAATAAGAAGGAGATTTATACTGAATATCTACTGTGTCAGGCACTGCACGGAGGTTCACAAGGTAAGATTAAATCCGCGCAGACAGCCTATTAAGTAGAAATGATTGGCACAGTTGGACAGCCGAACATAGTAAGATAGAGGAAAGGGTAGTCTGAACTACGAAAATAGTTCCCTTTGCACACTCTTTCCAGCAGCCCAGACCACAGTCTGTCATTAACACCCATGAGAACCCCTGGCATGAAAACATGAGTGTTCATGGATCTGTTTTTCTTTAATTCCATCAACTAATAACTTGTTTAAATGTAATCATGTGGCTGTTTTTTAAAATAAGCTTTTATTTCAGAAGAATTTTATATTTATAGGAAATTTGATAAAGCTAGTAGAGAGAATTCTCCTCTACGCTATGCTCGGTTCCCGCTGCTGTTAACCTCTCACCTTTGTGAGATACGTGTGTCAAAATTAAAGAACCAGCATGGATACATTGCTGTTAACAAGTCCACATGATTCAGACTTTCTTAGCGTTTATCTAATGTTCTTTTTATGTCCTGGGATCTCATCCAGCACAGTATATTACACTTAGTCATCACGGCTCCTCAGACTCCTCTTGGTCATGGCAATTTCTCAGATTTTCCATAATTTTATGACCCTAATAGTACCCATGAAGTGTTTTATATAATCTCCTCAATTTGTATTTGTCTGATGTTTTCTTTTTTTATATCTCCTATAATTTCTTTTTGTTGGAGTATAGTTGCTTTGGGTTTCCTTGGTGGCTCAGTGGTAAAGAACCCGCCTGCCAATCTTGGAGATGCAGGTTTGATCCCTGGGTCAAGAAGATCTCCTGGAGAAGGAAATGGCAACCCACTCCAGTATTCTTATCTGGAAAACCCAATGGACAGAGGAGACTGGTGGGCCACAGCCTATAGGGTCACAAAAGAGCAGGACGTGACTCAGTGACTAAATGATACAGGCGCTTTATAATGTTATGTCAGTTTCTGCTGTACACAAAAGTGAATCAGCTGTACGTTTACATATATCCTCTCCCTTGTGGATTTCCTCTGCATTCAGGTCACCACATGCATTAAGCAGAGTTCTCTGTGCTGTATAGTAGGCTCTCATCAGTTATCTATTTTATTCATAGTAATAGTAGTAGTGTTAGTCACTCAGTCGTATCTCACTCTTTGCAACCCAATGGACCACAGCCCACGAGGTTCCTCTGTCCATGGGATTTTCCAGGCAACAATACTGGAGTAGGTTGCCATTCCCTTCTCCAGGGCATCTTCCTGACCTGGGGATTGAACCCTGGTCTCCTGCATTGCAGGCAAATTCTTTACCATCTGAGCTACATAGTTGTATATATATGTCAATCTCAGTCTCCCAGTTGGTCTCACCTCTCTTCCCCTTGGTGTCTGTACATTTATTCTCTACGTCTGTGTATTTGTCTGATGTTTTCCACACAGCATTTTCATCAATGAAACATAAGGACTGAACTGAACATTGGGACAAACAACTCGGATTTTCCCTAAAGCTCAAGCTATGATGGCCTTTGGAGGTTACATGAATTCTCTGAAGGACCCACACAGCACATGAAAGAGAGACAAAGACTGTCCTAGGGACTCTTGTGGTTTGGATCAGTAGCAACATATTTCAGATAGAGCCTGAGCAAAGTGGTATGGGCTGTCCTGAACCATTCCTTTCAAATATATTACGGCAATGGCACATGAACAGAAATAAACATAAGTTAATATCTCATAGCTGTTATCAATTCAAAGATACACCTGGCCTTTTAAGACCTTTTATTTCCATCTCCCTTTTTTTATAGCCTGTATTTAATGCTATTGAACTTTAATGGGTAATTAGTGAGAGAACTCTTGTAATGCTCAACATTTCCCAGTCTTAAGCAACTCATAATTTCTAAGCATTGGCAATTGCATTTTGGATTCAAAATCTCCAAAGGTGAGTGCTGGTGAAGATAGAGCTGAAATAAATGTTAAGAGAATGTGGTAATAACATTGATATCCTCCTTATCCTGAGAGTTTGTAGAACTCCATGGGTTAATGACTAGAACTCAAGGAAGGAATTAAGTGGACAGGTGTTACATATGCAAACGAAACTTAGCTACCCTGCTAAATGATAGAAAGCTGGCTTTCAATAAATGTTTGTTGAATTGAATTGAGCTAAAGGGCAAAGAGACAACTGAAATGACAATAATGATAACAATAATAATATGAAGATAAGGTAACCACTTAGAGAATATGTACCTGGTCTGGGTACTTTCCAAGCATGGCTTTATTTAATCCTCATGAAAATCATATGTCACTGTCATTATTCCCATTTTAGATTTTTTTTTGATGTGGACCATTTTAAAAGTATTTATTGAATTTGTTATGATATTTGTTTTCTGTTTTTGTTTTTTGGCCATGTGGCATGTGGATTTTAGCTCCCCAACCAGAGACTGAACCCACACCCTCTGCATTGAAAAGCAAAGTCTTAACCTCTGGACTATCTGGGAAGTTCCATTATTACCTTTTAAGATGAGAATATGGAGGTTATGAGACATGATACATCCAAAATCACACAGCCAGGAACAGGAGAAGCTGAGAGCTGCTTTTTCTTTCACAGCAACATTCCTTGCTTCCCTGATCCAAGGGAACAAGCTGAGGGTAAAGGGATGCTGCTTGGGAAATCTTAGAGCTCAGAGATAAATACTTCACCCCTGTTCTGAGTTAAAGGAGCCAGAGAGTTAGATGAAAGTGGCCCCAGAGTTTCCCTCAGGTCCGTTTCTAGCCAAAGGTCTAACGGATCTGCCTCATACAGAACGCACGTGTCCCATCCCATTCCCTAGAGAACTCCCTGTAAACAAAGTTTTGACATTTTGCCATCTTCAGTTTTCATGAAAGAAAAACAAAACTTCTTTTAGTGTTTCATGATTAGCAGAGTGTCTCTTCTCTGACCCATTTCAAAGTCTGAGGTAAGATGATCAGACGCCTGGCAGGTCAGCCCAAGGCTTTGAAGAATCAAAATCCTTCATGTCTGAGACTGCAATCCAACCCACATCTGCTTGTTATACAGAAAATCATATTTGCCATTTCCTGCTTGCCTAGGATAAAATGTTGGCGGGTTTCTACATTCCACTAGGTTTGACAAATATTATGAAGTTGGCTGCGTAGTCTTATACAGAATACAAGTGGTTGTAATTCTTACCACCATCAAAACACTGAATTGATGGGCTTTGAATCTAGGTTGATTGAGTAAAGGCAACCCCCACCCACTCAACTCTGAAAGCTGTTTTGCACACTTGGAAGCATGAGCTGTGATATATCTAGTCTCTAAATGTCCATGTTTCCATGATGGGGCTAAGCATTCTTGGAAACATCAAGCAAATTTTAACAGCCAGCGCAATTGTTTGTAATAAAACTTCACAAAACAAGATGCTCTTTGTTTAATGCTCGGCGCGTTAGAACTCTGGTGTCAACACAAGAAGAAAGTTTGCTCTCTTGAGATTCAGAAGAGAGATTCAGTGCCACAAGAGTTCCATAAATTTCAAAATGGCTACTTTTTGTCCACTGCCAAGAAGTACCAAGCTCTAATACCTTCGTACAAAGTACCACCCTGATCTTCCTATAATATTATTTTAAACATCACATCCATCTATACATTCTGGATGATAGTTGGAGTTCAAGATTGCTTCCTTTCCCCTGGTTTTTTTTTTTTTTTAAGATTTAATTATTTATTTTGTCAGCTATTATCCTTATTAAGAGGAAGAGAAAATGTTGTGCTTAAGGTTTTACAATTCTGGGTTTAAGGCTGAAACTGGGCTTACTTTCTCAAGAACGTAGACTTGCTCTTTTGTTGTTGTTGTTATTGTTGTTTTTTTAATTTTAATCTACCCTACATCATTCACAATACCTTCCATTCAATTCAGTTGTACTCAGTTGTGTCTGACTCTCTGTGACCCCATGAATTGCAGCATGCCAGGCCTCCCTGTCCATCACCAACTCTTCAGAGTTCACTCAAACTCACATCCTTTGAGTCAGTGATGCCATCCAGCCATCTCATCCTCTGTCGTCCCCTTCTCCTCCTGCCCCCAATCTCTCTCAGCATCAGAGTCTTTTCCAATGAGTCAGCTCTTCACATGAGGTGGCCAAAGTACTGGAGTTTCAGCTTTAGCATCATTCCTTCCAAAGAAATCCCAGGGCTGATCTAATTTAGAATGGACTGGTTGGATCTCCTTGCAGTCCAAGGGACTCTCAAGAGTCTTCTCCAACACCACAGTTCAAAAGCACCAATTTTTCGGCGCTCAGCTTTCATCACAGTCCAACTCTCACATCCATACATGACCACTGGAAAAACCATAGCCTTGATTAGATGGACCTTCGTTGGCAACGTAATGTCTCTGCTATTGAATATGCTATCTAGGTTGGTCATAACTTTTCTTCCTTTTAATTTCATGGCTGTAGTCACCATCTGCAGTGATTTTGGAGCCCCCAAAAATAAAGTCTGACACTGTTTCCACTGTTTCCCCATCTATTTCCCATGAAGTGATGGGACCAGATGCCATGATCTTCGTTTTCTGAATGTTGAGCTTTAAGCCAACTTTTTCACTCTCTTCTTTCACTTTCATCAAGAGGCTTTTTAGTTCCTCTTCACTTTCTGCCATAAGGGTGGTGTCATCTGCATATCTGAGGTTATTGATATTTCTCCCGGCAATCTTGATTTCAGCTTGTGCTTCTTCCAGCCCAGGGTTTCTCATGATGTACTCTGCATAGAAGTTAAATAAGCAGGGTAACAATATACAGCCTTGAGGTAATCCTTTTCCTATTTGGAACCAGTCTGTTGTTCCATGTCCAGTTCTAACTGTTGCTTCCTGACCTGCATACAGATTTCTCAAGAGGCAGGTCAGGTGGTCTGGTATTCCCATCTCTTTCAGAATTTCCCACAGTTTATTGTGATCCACAGAGTCAAAGGCTTTGGCATAGTCAATAAAGCAGAAATAGATGTTTTTCTTGAACTCTCTCGCTTTTTTGATGATCCATCGGATGTTGGCAATTTGATCTCTGGTTCCTCTGCCTTTTCTAAAACTAGCTTGAACATCTGGAAGTTCACGTATTGCTGAAGCCTGGCTTGGAGACTTTTGAGCATTACTTTACTAGCGTGTGAGATGACTGCAATTGTGCGGTAGTTTGAGCATTCTTTGGCATTGCCTTTCTTTGCGATTGGAATTAAAACTGACTTTTTCCAGTCCTGTGGCCACTGCTGAGTTTTCCAAATTTGCTGGCATACTGACTGCAGCACTTTCACAGCATCATCTCCCCCAGAAAAGCCCCTCTCATGGATGCTGGGATGATGTAACAGTCAAAGGTGAGATATGTCGACAAACAAGTAAAACAGTTGATTATGCTCACTTCCATTGCATGAGTAGTCCATGCTTCTCTCCAAAATATCTGTGGATGTCAATGTACCCAGATTCTTAAGATTCCTTCTACTCCTAGGTTTTGTTCACAGTTTTATCCCATATCAATCTAAATCCAACAATAGTATCTTTGCCATTTTTCATAAAACTTAAGCCACTGACTTCATGACTTTGATAGACTTTGATAAACTTTTGGACTGTGAAAGACTGTGAAAAAGCATAGTTTTTTTCTTGGAAGTTTGGGCATTTTAAAATAAAAAATAAAATAAAGAATCACCACTGCTACCCCTTTTTTCCCTTGGCCCTCTTAAATGAAAGCTCTTTATATAAAAAAAAAAAGTTCTGAGTTGCCAACAATGAGTCTTTACTCAATATTGCATCATTAATCAGTTAGGCTAAACAGGTTTGAGACAGTTACTGCTGCCCGTTTGAGAACCTCTTTTTGGTATATTTGTCTACAGTAGAAGTCTTTGTTGATGCCATGGTTCTTGACCCATAGACTAGAAACATAGCATACTTATTTCAAAATGATGCACATTGATGAAAAAGCATATAACTTATAAGGAAATAAAATAACACTTTTTAAATTATAATGTTTTGTGATTGTCTCCGAGTCTCAGCCATTGCCCATCACCATGAGAACTAGGGTTTCTACTGGGTGCATCACCTGCCATTTGAAACCTCAGCAAAGGCGTTTGCCTTCAGAGCCCTCAGTTGCTGTTCAGTCACTAAGTTGTGCTCAGTGCTTTTGACTCTGTGCACTGCAGCACACCCAGCTTCCTCCTTCTTCAGCATCTTCTGGAGTTTGCTCAAGCTTATGTCCATTGAGTCGGTGATGCCATCTGACCGTCTCATCCTCTGTCATCCCTTTCTCCTCCTACCCTCAGTCTTCCCCAGCATCAGGGTCTTTTGCTCTTGGTATCATCTAATGTTTAGCAACCTGAAGTGAGAAGCAAATAACCTTTACCCCAAGGGTATATCGTTGGTCCCTGCGAAATATTTATATGCAGACTGTAGGCATCAATAGAACATTTGAGAACAAAGAGTGGAAATTATCACCTGACATCTTTGTCTAGTGATAAAAGTCAGTCTGATTGGGCCATAGCATCAGTCAGCCCTAGAAGGCAAAAAGTGCTAACCATCTCCTCCAGAGGGAAGAATTAGCTACCACACACCCCAGAGGGAAGAAGGATTAGGCAGAGCAGCTTAGACAGACTCAGTCCCATGGGCTCACAACCAGGCAGTGAGATTTTGTGAGTTGTGACTTCAAGACCACTTGGCTGAGAACCCATGTCTCCATCTCTGAAGTTTTCCTTCTTTATCTAAACACTCTACACACCTCTGGATGTTCCCAAAAGAAATGATAAATGGAGAACAAAAACACACTTTCCTAGTTACTCTGCTGCAGGAGACCAGGAGGACTCCTTTCAACTCCCACAGCATAGTCCCCAGCTCTGGGTGCCATAATCCAGTAAATGTCCCTTAACTTCACACACACCAGTCAATGCCCTCCCTTCCTGGAAGATCACAGGGAGTGGGCACTTGAAATGCTAAGGAGGAGATGGGCAGCTATGGCTGAAGACAGACATTGTCCATAGACAAAGCATTGGGGGAGATAAGCAACTGATTTAAATTTCTCCTGGGAAATAAATCAGGGAAGAAAACCAAAAACTAAACCAAAAAACAGAAGCAATTTGGGAGAAGGGAGAGCTGAAATAAGCATAAAGCTTACTAGATTTTCCGTTCTTCTGATTATTAAAATTTGAGCTCCAGAAATAATCTCAGGGGAGCTCAACATACATGATTCAGCAAACTTTTTCTTAAAGGACCAGATAGTAAAATTTTAGGCTTTGTGGACCAGGAGGTAAAATCAAGGATGTGACATAGATGCATTACCACTTAAAACAGTACCTTTTAAAAATGTGAAAGCCAGCCTTGGTTTGTGGTCTGTACAAAAGCAAGCAGTGGACCCGTCTTGCCCCATGAGCTACAATTTGCTGACCCCTGCATTAAAGCCTTCAATGTGTTTCTTCTCGGAAATGTATCTTCTCTTAAAAGAAAACAAAAAGAACAAGAAAGCCACTTAGCTATGAGTGAATTTAATGTTGCAAATATATAAACTTAAAATTAATAAAGTTCCTAGAATCTGACTCTTATTCTTCACAACTTAAGAGCTTATAAAGCCTGGGATGTATAATGGGTCAGTCAGCCTCAAGGGTCTCAGGGCAAAAGTTGGTTTTCCCCAACTCTATGGTTTCAAGTAATATTTGTAAAGTGGACTGAGAAATACTGAGACTGTTAGGTTCCCAAGTCAAATCCTGCTTTCATAATCTCCTGTGCATAACAGTTTATGAGACCCTAGTCTCAGAAAACACTTAGAAATAAAAAGAATTACCTTGGTCTTGAAAACATTTTAAAAATGAAGGCATATGTAAAACAATTGTCCTCCAGTTAAAAATAAATTTTAAAAGAAGAGGAAAAAAAGAAAGAAATGAAGGCACAGTATTTTTAATCAGGAGAAAGAAGGAAAATATTGTGATTTTTCTTCTCATAAAGATGTCCCTGAAGCTCATTTTTGGAAGATCATGTATGATTCTAACATCTGAAACAAGTAGATACAATGAACATATAAATAGCTTGATGATGGGCATACTGAATAGTTACTAATTTCATTCAGAAAATTTGTTAAGGAGAATTTAAGTCATTTCAGCCCTTATAGGTCTAAGATCTACTTGATGGTCATTTTATATGTAGTGAACACAATTCTCACCAGAGTGAAAGCAGGAACCTTTGTTAGGAAGTCAGTACAGTTATTCCCGGTTCAGAGGATAAGGATTTGGACAAGGCTTGTATCATCTCAGACAGTGGTCTCAGAGTGGGGTATATTCTGAGAGCTGAGTTGATAGACTTTGCTGATGGGCTGTATGGAGAGAATGTGAACAGAGAGGAGGCAAAGATAGCTCCTGAATTCCTGGTCTGGGAAATTAGATGAATTATGGTATCATGTCCTGAGATGGGGGAAGTTGGTGGTGGTGGTAGAATTCAAACTTTGGTTTAATACATATTACACTTGAGACTCCTAAGATATCCAGGTAGAAAAATCAAGGCAACAAATCTGCATTGTATCTCAGAGGAGATTTCAGAGACGGAGATGCCATGTGGGAGTTGTCAGCCTTCAGAGAGATTCAAAGCCACAGGCTGGATATAATCACACAGAGAGTTGGAGAGCGTAGATGACATAGAAAAGAGGTCTTCAATCTGGAGCTTCCATTGTGGAGACTTTGGAAAAGCTAGGAGGAGCCATCAGAGAAGGCAAAAAGGAAAAATCAGTGAGAAGGAAGAAACGAGACTGAGCGGGGAGTTCTGTTCTAGAGTGGGGGTGGGGGTGGAGTGGGGTAGGGGGATTTGGGGGTAAAAAGGGCAGGAGGGAAGGGGTACCCAGGAGTGACTTTAAACTTGGCTGATCGCAGTCCAAAGCAACCCTGAGGGGGCAATGAGGGACACGGAAGCTTTGTTGGAGGGGTTCACAAATATAATAGAAAGTGTCTACACAGATCCTTGCTCCTCAAAACATGGTCTCTGGTCTTGAATCATTAGCATCACCCCTGAGCTTGTTAAATATTCAGAATCTCTTGGCTGTACCCCAGGCTTACTGAGTTGGAACTGTATTATGACAAGCTCATCCCTACGCAAGTTTGAGAAGCATTGGTTCAGCAGCTCTGTTGAGGTATTTGGCCGTACAGATGAGTCAAGGGACAGAATTACGCTCCACTATAGCAAAGGAGAAGCGATACGGGATAAACACTTTTTTTTTTTAACAAAGATATGGCCTAATGTGTTGATTGCAGTGATTCTAACATTGAAGGATGAAGAAGTATTAATAATTGCAAAAGTGAAGTAACGTAGGCCAAAAAAAAGAAAAGGATCCAGTGTACAAGTGGAGGTGTGGCCTCACACAGAAGCAGGAAGGAAGCTAGAACACAAGGTCTCGTTGCAGGGAGTTTGGCTCATTTAGTGATGGGAGGTGAAGTTGCTCTCTGTTTTTTCTGTTTTCCCTGAGAAATAAAAAAACATATCTACCAGCTGAGAGTAAACAAGGAAGTTGGTATTAGGAGGGTTAAGAAAAAAATCAGAAGGGATGAACTGTTTTCTCTGTGAGTATGAAAGCAGTTTGCAAAAGAAATAGAGTGGATGGACACAGAGACGGCCATACAGTGCAAAGTGAGTCAGAAAGAGTAAAACAAGTATCGTGTATTAATGCATATATGTGGAATCTAGAAAACTGGTATAGGTGAACCTCTTTGCAAAGCAGACGTACAGACACAGACGTAGAGAACAGATATATGGACACCAAGGGGAAAGGAGAGGTGAGAGGAATTGGGAGATGGACACATATAAGCTACTGATACCATGCATAAAACAGATAGCTAATGAGAACCTACTGTGTAGCACAGAGAACTTCATTTAATGCACTGTGGTGACCTGCATGGAAAGGAAGTCTGGAAGGGAGGGGATACATGTATACATATAACTGATTCACTTTGCTGTACAGTAGGAACTAACATAATCCTATAAATCAACTATACTCCAATAAAAATTAATTTTAAAAAAGAGATGTAGTAGAATTGTTGGGCAGTGCTAAGGATCTACTTGATATTCATGGTCATAAAAAAAAAAAAAGGGCCTGCCAGCATAATGACTTATTTTTCTCAATTTGCATTAAGTTTTTTAGAGGCAGGCACAAAATACAGAGTGAATTAGATTTAAATGTCATTGGGGTTCTGCCAGGGAAATATGGAAGTGATGGCACAGAGGGACCAAGGAATCAAAGTCCTAAGAAGAGGACACAGAAATGTAGGCCCCATAAAATGATCTGCCCAAAAGGCCTAAAGTGTCCAGTTCAGTTAGAGACACTTAGAATCGGGGTCCCGGATAAGGTTGCCAGATCTGGCAAATAATAACCCAAGCTATCTACTTGATTTGAATTTCAGAATAAAAACAAGTCGCATTTTAGCAAAAGTATACCTGCACAAATATCATGTGGCCATAATCATTTATAAATACATGAAACTGTTTATCTGAAATTCAGATTTAACTGGGCAGCCTGTAATTTGATCTGGAGACCCCAGCTCAAGAGAAAGTGGACTGGGAAGTGACATCATTGTCTGAGAACTGAAGGCTGCACAGTGATCTAATCACTGGTGTAGGAAAAGTACAGGGAATGACAATAGACACGGGGAAAGATGCTCAGGAGGACTGTGAGGAGAGGCCGAGGAACTGAAAGCTCAAGTCTGGGAACAGATTATCTTAATGGATGCGAAATCTGTGAAGAATGAAAACAGAAATAGTTATGGAAAGCCAGTGAGTCAGGTGCTGAAATCTCTGGCAAATGACAGGGAAAGACTGGGCACCTTCTGAACAACAGCAACAAGAAGGAATAGCCTCCAAGGAGGGGTGGCCAGAGCTGTAGTCTGATGGTCTGTATTCAGTGGAACCAGTTTTCCTGAGCCAGGAAGACATGCTTGGCCAGAGGCAGTGAGGAACAAAAGGCATACCTACCTGCCATCCAGATGGACCTGGGGTTAGAGGGCCAGAGATGAGGGTACTGTCTGAGAGGGTTGCAGGGGAAATAGGGTCCTCAAGGAAAAGGGGGGTTTCGGTTAACATGAACTTGAACTTGTGAGAAGTCTTTAAAGATACAGAAACTTTGCAGCTGACATTCATGAAGGTGCATGGTAGATTTGGGGGTGGGGTGGTGAACCAGGAAGAGTGGGACACTGTTGTTGCTGTTCAATCACTCAGTCATGTCCAACTCTTTATGACCCCATGAACTGCAGCAGGCCGG
Organism: Bubalus bubalis; assembly: GCF_019923935.1. Classification (NCBI taxonomy): domain Eukaryota; kingdom Metazoa; phylum Chordata; class Mammalia; order Artiodactyla; family Bovidae; genus Bubalus; species Bubalus bubalis. Next base: position 65,903,253 of record NC_059175.1, on the reverse strand, counting down.
ACTTTCCTGTCCTTCAGTATCTCCCAGAGCTTGCTCAAACACATGTCCATTGAGTTGGTGATGCCATCCAACCATCTCATCCTCTGCTGCCCACTTCTCCTCCTGCCCTCAATCTTTCCCAGTTTCAGAGTCTTTTCCAGTGAGTTGACCCTTTGTATCAGGTGGCCAAAGTATTGAAGCTTCAGCTTTAGCATCAGTTCTTCCAGTTAATATTCAGGGTTGATTTCCTTTAGGATTGCTTGGTTTGATCTCCTTGCTGTCTGAGGGACTCTCAAGAATCTTCTCCAACACCACTGTTCCAAGGTGTTAGTTCTTCAGCTCTCAGCCTTTTTTGTTGTCTGGCTCTCACATCCATACATGACTACTGGAAAAACCATAGCTTTGACTAGACAGACCTTTGTAGGCAAAGTAATGTCTCTGCTTTTTAATATGCTGTCTAGGTTTGTCATTGCTTTCCTTCCAAGGAGCAAGCATCTTTTAATTTCATGGCTGCAGTCACTGTCCGCAGTGATTTTGGAGCCCAAGAAAATAAAGCCTGTCACTGTTTCCATTGTTTCCCCATCTATTGGCCATGAAGTGATGGGACCAGAGGCCATGGGTATTGAGTTTTAAGCCAGTCTTTTCATTCTCCTCTTTCACCTTCATCAAGAGGCTCTTTAATTCCTCTTCACTTTCTGCCATAAGGGTTGTGTCATCTGCATATCTGAGGTTATTGATATTTCTCCTTGCAATCTTGATTCCAGCTTGTGCTTCATCCAGCCCTGCATTTTGCATGATGTACTCTGCATACAAGTTAAATAAGCAGGGTGACAATATATATCCTTAACGTACTCCTTTCCCAATTTGGAAACAGTCCATTGTTCCATGTCCAGTTCTAACTGTTGATTCTTGACCTGCATACAGATTTCTCTGGAGGCAGGTCAGGTGGTCTGGTATTCCTGTCTCTTGAAGAATTTTCCTCAGTTTGTTGTGACGGACACAGTCAAAGGCTTTACCATAGTCAATGAAGCAGAAGTGGATGTTTTTCTGAAATTCTGTCCAAAGTCATGTGACGATGACATCTGGGGTGGTGCTGATGGATGACTGAAGTCTCAACTGAGACGGGGAAGGTGGATGTACGATTGAGCAACAACAACTCCCAATGAACGGTCTGTTAGTAGATGACAGGTAATCAATCCTCTTACGGCCTCATCTCTTAGATGGTTTGCGCTGGTGGGCAGAGAGAGACAACCTGGGAGCAGCGACATCCTTTCTGGAAATGGGATGGGGCGTGCTGTAGGGGAAGAGGATCGCCAAGAACCTGGAGTGCTCTGGGTACCCCACCCACTGCGTGCTGCATCAAAGCAAAGAATGAGGAGCACTTCAAACTCTGTGACTCCATGGAGGCCACGTTTAAACCCTTACCTTCATGCCTATCAAATTCCAACTTAGAATTTAATGGAGGAGAAGATAGTGAGATACATGATCCAAGAAAGAATTAGCTATTTATTATTTATCCTCTAAAACTACAGGGGCAATAAATAATCAGATTTTTGTAATATATGCTTGCCATAGATTTTTTCTTTTGTTTTTTTTCTACACTTCGATTGCATATCGTCACCAGACAATTGTCAGGGTTTATGTTCTATGTGGATGACACCTTCCTTTTTGTGTGCAATACTATTAGGCAGTTATGCTCAGGAGAAGCTCACATCTTCATACCCACTTCTGGATCTTTGGCTTTCATTTAACCAATTTATTTGTGCCCAGTCGCTTCAGGTGCGTCTGACTTTTTGCGACCCTATGCACTGTAGCCTGCCAGGCTCCTCTATCCATGGGATTCTCCAGGTGAGAATGCTGGAGTGGGTTGCCACCCCCTACTCCAGGGGATCTTCCTGACCCAGGGATCAAATCTGCATCTCTTATGGCAGATGGGTTCTTTACGACTACCTGGAAAGTTCCTATTTCTCCTTAAGGGCAGGTATTTCAGCTCAGGTCACTCTGGTCCCAGATAGAGTATGAACATTTGTTTATACACTCACAGCAACTCACATGCCTTCCTGGCCACACTCTCTAGCCTCCGTGCAGACTCAGCTCATGTCCCAGCATCCAAGGCTAGGCTGACTTGCTCATTCCAGGCACCCTGTGCCACTCATCCACAGATGCAGGGAGGGGGACCAGCCCAGGACAGGCAGTCAGGCTTCCTCGTCCTCCTGCTGCACCTCTGGGGTGGGGTCCTTGTGTGTGCCCCCTGCCTCCCCGGATCCCTGTGCAATCCCACCACACCACACACCTTTATCCCTGAGAACAGGGGGGTCCCACAGGACATTCTCAGAGTCCCAGCCCATCTATGAATATTTCTACTCATCAAGGAGCAGAGGAGGCATGCTTTGTAGAGGAAAACAGAGGGATTTACAGGAGTAAATGCCTGAATGGCAGGAGCGGGGGAAAGGAGAACGAATACCAAAACAGCCACGGCCAGGTTCCTAGCTCCGTCCTATATTTAGACTTTAGTTACTGATTAAGGAGCCCATATCCGGGTGCTCCTTGCCCCCTTGCTGGCACCCTGCTCCGTGTACCGTGCCCGCGTCTGACAATTGCTGATGAGTCTCCGAGGGGCCTGCTGGCTTCCTGGCCCAGACAGGATTTCTGGGACTAAGTGTCCTTTCCTTGACAGCCACAGAGTTATTTGATCTCCACTTGTCTCATGGAACTGCCATTTCTTAGACAAAATAAATCACTTCAAATTGGCTTTGACCAGTAGGCTGGAACCAAGCAGCGCTTCCTGTTTTCCCTGCTCTGGGAGCCCAGTGTAATAGGATAAAGGCTACTGTGCGCCACTTGGGGCTTCCCTGATGGCCCAGGGGTAGAGAATCCACCTGCCAACGGGCTTCCATTTCTTTCTCCAGGGAATCTTCTTGACCCAGGGATCGAACTTGCATCTCCTGCATTGGCAGGCGGGTTCTTTAGCACTGAGCTACCAAGGAATCTTGTCCATTTGAAATCAGGGGACAAGGTGACAACCCTACAATTTTTCTGTGTGATGGGAAGAGTGGTAATAACTGAGTTGTCGGTGACTACATGTGACTTCTCCCCCATGTTATACTACAAAGTTGAAAGGAAGACTGTGTTCATCTTTGTGGTCCCTGCAGTGCCAGGCCACTAGAGGAGGGATATAATAAAAGCTATGGTAGGAAACTCTGCTCGATATTATGTAACTGCCTAAGTGGGAAAAAAAACTGAGAAAGAATAGATACATGGATATGTATAATGGGGCTTCCCTGGTGGCTCCGGTGGTAGAGAATCTGCCTGCAATGCAGGAGACCTGGGTTGGGAAGATCCCCTGGAGAAGGAAATGGCAACCCACTCCAATATTCTGGTCTGGGGAATTCCATAGACAGAGGAGCCTGGTGGGCTACAGTCCACAGGGTTGCAAAGAGTCAAGACGCAACTGAGCGACCAACGCAACAACATGTGTATAACTGAATCACCTTGCTGTACGCCTGAAGTTAGCACAACAGTGTTAATCAACTCTACTCCAATACAGAATAAAAAGTTAAAAATATTTCAGTTCAAAATAGGCATATTCTAGGGCTAACTCGTCAGCCTCTGTTAACATGTCACTGCATGGTCTCCTTTTCTACATGTGCCTGCTTCACACAGGTGGGCCGGTCCCTGCAGAGAAAATGTCTGGAACTTCCTCAGAGAACAGTAGGACTCTTGCTGCCTTTAGATCGTCCCCCACAGCCCCAGCTCATCTGAAGAAACAAGCTTCAGGCCCCAGTGAGGCTGGTGGAGCTCCTCTGCTGAGTCCCCATCTCCTTCCTGGAAAGACGGGGACTCCTATCCACCACCCTCTCCCTTCAATGCCCCCGTCCTCCTCTTCGTCCCTCTCGACAACGGAAGCTGAGTTGCCTCCTCCTGTAGCCGCATCTTAAGATGTTTGGTGGACTCCTCAACTCTCCTTAATGGCAACCTTAAGAAGAGCACAAAAATTTTTTTTTTCTTTCTCTTTGTCTGGTGTCCAGCCTTCTCCACCACTAACCATATGTATGATGGTGAACAAGCCTCTCAACTTCCCTGCAACTCAGTTACTTGTTTTGTAAAACAGACATAATAATAGTTAGCTCCTAGTAAGAGGAGGTAAGAATTAAATGTAAGAATTAAATGGGATAAAATCAGCTGGATAAGGTGCACAGTCATGGCAGGACTTAAGCATCCTTATTTTTTATTCCACAATCCAACTGAACACCTGCATTAGTTCCTATGGCTGCCAGAACAAACTGCCATGAATCTGGTGGCCTTAAACAGCAGACATTTATTTCTCTCACAGTTCTGGAGGCTGAAAGCACAGAATGAAGGAGTTGGCAGAACCATGCTCTCTCTGCAGACTCCAGAGAAGAACCGCTCCTTGCCTCTTCCAGCTTCTGGTGTTGCCGGCAATACTCGGCTTGTAGCCGCATCACTTCCGTCTCTGCCTGGTCTCCGCTTGGCCCCCTTCCTTGTGTGGATTTGTGTGTCCCCTCCTCTTCTTAAAGGAACACGAGTCATTGGATTTGGGGCCCAAGCTAATGCAGTACAACCTCATCTGAATTCATTACTTATGTCTCTGAAGACCCCAGTTCCAAATAGGTATAACCTGAGGTTGCAGCTGGGCTTGAATTTTGGAGCAACACTGTGCAAACCACTTCAGCACTGCACATTTCTGTGGTTTTTTTCTGGAGAGATCAGATGTTAATCTTCCTTAAAATCACTCAATCATTCCCAAAGTATGTATATTTTATGAGTATCTACTGAAATGCTTAGGGGCTTCTCAAGTGGCACATTGGTAGAGAATCTGCCTACCATTGCAAGAGACCCAGGAGACCTGGGTTTGATCCCTGGGTCAGGAAGATCCCCTGGAGAAGGAATGACAACCCACTCCAGTATTCTTGCCTGGAAAATTCCATGGACAGAGGAGCTGAGCGGGCTGCAGTCCATGGGGCTGCAGAGAATTGGACACAACTGCGCACACACACACTAAAACGCTTATTGATTTTTTTCTAACTTAAGAAATAAGCAATTTGACATTTTCATCATTATTCCAGTGTGATGACCTACTGTGGCTTTTTAACGGTACAGAGTGTGTTTTCTCACCTCTCTGCAGTCCATCTGCCTTGCTGGACTGGCCTCGATCAAGTATGGATGTCATTATCAGGTTACAAATCTGAAGGGAGCCTTTGAGATGATTCAAATCCTATGATCTGTGACACGCTACCACCACTCTCAAAAGATACCTTGTGTTCCAACTGTGCTAGGAACAAAAAAAATCAAAATTTGTCTTTCCTGTTCTACTATATCAGATGATACTCCTCAAGAATTAGACTTTGAAAAAAATTTAAGTGGCTGCTAAGCCACTGTTTCAATAACTAAGCAAGATTTTGGACTCATTAGTGTCTTTATAAGTTTTTTAAAATTCTTAATAAAATATATTTAATATGAGAATCATAGAATCTTTTTTTCAGGGAAAAGCATTTTCTTTTAAATAGATCAGTGAGTACATGTCAATCCCAAACTCCCAGTCTATCTTCCCCCCCTACCCTTCCCCGACTGTTAACCAGAAGTTCATTCTCTAAGACAATGAGTCCATTTCTGTTTTGTAAATAAGTTTATTTGTGTCATTTTTTGATTCTACATGTAAGCAATATCTATGATATTTGTCTTTCTCTGTCTGACTTACTGCACTTAGTCTGATCATCTTAAGAGTGAAAATGGCTTAAAGATATTGACTTCAATCCTCTCAGTTTACCGCTGAAAACCCTGATGTCCTGGAGGGTTAATTAGTGACTTTCACAAGGTTACACAGCTAATTAGTTGCAGAACCACAGTAGTATCCAACTTCCTCCCTCCATACCGATACCAAATCTGTAGGTGGGGTTTTTGGATACGCTTTCTAATTGGTGTCATTGTCTCAGAAGTATTTTTTACCCTTTAGGCATTTTGATCAAGTTTCTTACTCTCTTAAATGTCAGCAGCCCCACTTTTGAAGATATACCTGGATAGAAAAGATTTCTAAAAATCATTTGGATTATTTAATGAGCTTTATTGTGTAGCCATAAATCAATACCATACTGTCAGAAACCTAGCCTGTCTATAGGTCATTTAATTAATTCATTCAAAGGCATTTACTGGATCTTGCTCCAGTCTAGGTACCAGTAGTGCCAAATCTTAAAGCAGCAAAACATCACATCTGCCATCAAATGAAGTGGATCATTTACCCCCAAGATTTAGACTTGGATTGGTTTCAAAGACCTTACAGTCCAACTCTACCACTGCAGACTGAGCAATCCATAGGAAGTACATGTGTGCAGGGAGATACCGCCAAGACCATCATCACCACCACCATCATCGTTACGGTCACCATCCTCACCATCATTATCATCTTTTCTCATCTAGCCTTTGTCACACTTCCTAATTCAAAAGGTGTTTTGTTCAAGGAATCTCACCCTTCTTTCTTCTTCTCTACGACACAATTCCTGCCTTTCCGACTGCTTATTTTAAGCCCCTCCACCATCACCTCTAGCATTACCTGCATGGTGATCATTTACCAAGCGCATTTTGGACTTTCATTATCCTCTTTCTTTTTATTCTTTCCCTCAGCAATTGCATTGATCTTAAGAATTCAACAGTATATGTTTCCAGCCTCTTCACATTTTCATTTGCCAATAAGATACTCACTCTGGATATCCTGCATGTAGAAAAGTACATTGCAAAATTGCTTTCAGTATTTTTTTCTCTGAACTAAATTTTTCAACCTGGGTTCATTGATCTCTTTTTGATGAGAAATGTAAAGCATAATATAAGTGGCCCCAGTGGAAAGAACCAGAGAGTTCTGTGAACCCTTATTAGAAAGATGTTGAGCAACCTCTGCCACCCAGGACCACCATCTCAGCCCACGCGAGGAGGTGACGTGATGGTAAGCAGACACTGAGGACTGCTGAGTCAAGGCTCATGGGACTGCAGGAGAGGGCTTTCTTTCCTATCCCATGGCAAGACCTGTTCAAACTCAGCCAAGAGCTTATCAGCAGACTTATCCTATAAATACTGAGGGTGAATCCAGGAAAGGAGGTTGATGGCTCTTTCCCTCCCCATCTGCAGTTAGACCTGCCACTTTTTCCCAGGGGCAGGCGCAGGATTGGAGGGAGATAGCAGGGCAGGGAGGTGATAGCAGTGGAGTAAGCTACCCTTCCACCCTTTCATGGCACAGAGCTGATTGGGTTTCCCTTGAATCAAGCAGCCCCAGTGGGACTTGGAGTGGCTTAGACTGTCTTTCCAGGACTCCACCAAGAGGACCTCTGGCAGGAGACCAGGGAACCAGAAAAGGGTTGCTGGAAGAAGGCAAATCAAATACCATCTCCCGTTGCAGGGAGTGTGCAGCAGGACCACTTGTAAAGGGTCTGGGAAAAAATCATACAGGAGCAAAAAAGCAGATGCTGGCATGAAGGTGGCCTCAGCGTCAATTTCGGTTAAATAGAGACACAGGGAACCCACGGAGGAGAACACGGCTTCCCCCTGCATTCCCTCTTCTCAATTCTGCTTCTTTGTCTCAGCTGGGAACGGAGGAGAAGGCAGTGTCCCAAGTAGCATTGTTTTGTTCCAAGTTTAAGGTGTTTGAAGTAGAGCACCCATCAGCTCCTTGGTCTGCCATAAAAAAAAATACCACAGACTGGGTGGTTTCACCAATAGAAATTTGTGTCTTACAGTCCGCAGGCTGAAAGTCTTAAGACCAAGGTGCCAACAGCATTGGTTTCTGCCGAGGCCTCTCTTATTGGCTTATAGGTGGCCACTTTCTCATGGGCATCCCTGGTGTTTCTCCCTCTTCTTGTAAGGACACACGGCCTGCTGGATTTGCAGTCCACATTTATAACCTAATGTAAGCTTAAGTAGTTCTTTAAAACGGCTTCCCTGGTGGCTCAGAGGGTAAAGAATCCGCCTGCAATGCAGGAGACCTGGCTTCGATCCCTAGGTCGGGAAGATCCCCTGGAGAAGGGAATGGCAACCCACTCCAGTATTCTTGCCTGGACAACTCCGTGGTCAGAGGAGCCTGGTGGGCTGTCTCCAAATACAGTCACCCTGGGGGTTAGGATGTCAACACAAGAACCCGGGGTGGGGAGCACACAGTTAAGTCCATAACATCACTGAAAGTCTCACTGTGGGCATAGGGATTGTCTCTACAGAAATCTCAGTGTCAGAGAGTAACCACAGGGTACCAGGAAGTGTATCCATCCAGTTCATCAACCCGTGTTACAGTAGGTGAAGTTTCAAGCCTCATGTTCCCCGCTTCTACTCACTTATCCAAAAATAGTCAGAACTTCCTTCTATTTATTTTAATTGCATAAGATGGGAGTATAATCACTGGTTTAGGTCAATCATCAACAAACTCTGGGGGGGTTTGTGATCACAGACAAGATATGGAGCAGATGCTGACAATGATCTCACGATTTGCTTAAACACTGAACACATCCTCAGCCTCAAAGACAATGCATCCGGTTTCATTCTTCAGCTTATCTGTGTTCCATCCTTCTGATTAGATAAGGGATGATGCTGTGTTGTTGAGTCACTAAGTCATGTCTGACTCTTTGTGTGACCCCATGCACTGCAGCACGCCAGGCTTCCCTGTCCTTCACTATCTCCCAGAGCTTGCGCAAGCTCATATCCATTCTGTCAGTGATGTCATCCAATTATCTCATCCTCTGTCATCCCCTTCTCTTCCCACCTTCAATCTTTCCCAACATCAGGGTCTTTCCAATGAGTCAGCTTTTCACATCAGGAGGCCAAAGTATTGGAGTTTCAGCTTCACCATCAATCTTTTCAATGACAAGCTATGGCATTGTGGTATTCTTTTTTAAAAAACAACTAACCAGCATTTGAGTGTATCTGTAAAATACAGTAGTTTACTGCTTTTAATTTGCTTGTATTCATAAATGGGAGTTTATCCGAAGCTCTTTAGCAGGAAATCCCTCTGTATTTAAGGGACTTAAATATTCTATCTTCAAATAAAATCTCCACAATAGGACGTAATGATAGGACAGTGGTAAACCTTTCAAGTTCTAGTGATGTAAAGAGAAGACCAAAGCAAAGTCTTTCCCTACTAATTTGGAAAATTAGTATTAGATTTCTATGAGTTTTCTTAAAAGGAATAAAACTTTAAAGATTCATTAAAATTCTTATTTCTTTACACACATAATTAATCTCCTGAGGTTGAGATCTTTCATTTTCATGAAAATTTTTATAATTTAGATACTATACACAAATGTGATTTTATCTGTAATCTATACATGTGATTATATATTGTTGTTTAGTTGCTAAGTTGTATCCAACTCTTTTGCAACTCCACAGACTGTAGCCCACCAGGCTCCTCTGACCCTGGGATTTCCCAGGTAAGAATACTGGAGTGGGATGCCATTTTCTTCTCCAGGAGATTTTTTCAAACCAGGGATCAAACCTGTGTCACCTGCATTGGCTAGTGGATTCTTTACCACTGACTCACCTGGGAAGTCTCTGATTACACATACACATTTATATTCTATATAAAGATACATGTATTATATCATTAAGCTAGTCAATATTTTTTAAACTTTTATCTGTGCCACTTGGTAACATGCATATCATAGAATATCAAATAGAAAAAAGAAAGAAAGAAACTGCAGCAATACTTATCAACAGAGATGACTCTAAGGACTTCATCTGGATTTCAAATTTTTTAAATTTTGTTTTAAAATCTATATCTCTTTTTTATTTCAGGGTGCAGTGCCAAGAAACACATTGCAGTTAGTTGTCACATGTCTTTAATATCCTTCATTCATTGACAGGTTCTCAGTCTTTCCATATGTTTGATGCACTTGAAGAGAATTTTTCCACTTTATTTTTAGAGATTTCCTTTAATTTGATTTTTGTTTGTTATTTCAGAATTGCTGACCAATGAGTCTTGTGAGAAACCAAATTACCAAACGGAGTGATGTATTTCGTTTTCTCTTTCCCAACTAGGTGGATGCTCAGATTACAGATTTGAGAGCTTCTTTCCTAATATGAGTAGTTTTGCTATAAATTTCCCTCTAAGCACTACTTTAACTTCATCCCACAAATTTTGAAATGTAGTATTTTCATAATTATCATTCAGCTTAAATATTTTAATTTTACTGTGCACTTAGTCTTTGGTCCATGGGTTATTACATGAGTGCTGCAGTCCATGAGGTCGCAAAGAGTCGGACGCGACTGACAGACTGAACTGAACTGAATAGAAAGTTCATTTTTCTTGTATTTTAATTGCTCTAAAGATAGCTGTGTAAAGCAAAAATTATAACATTGTATGTGTGTTTAATTTCCAAATATATGGCAAAGATTCACCAGACATCTTTCTGTTACTATTTCTAATCTTAAGACTTGAGAAAACACCTAACTGTACTTTTTATTCCTTTAAATTTGTTAAAGTTTGTGTACGGCCCAGAGTGTGAACTGTTCAATGAATGGTCCAAGTTTACTTTTAAGAAGTTTTGTTGTTGTTGTCCAATAAGTATCAATTTAGTACAGTTGTTCATTCAAGTCTCCAATATCTTTAGTGACTTTCCACCTATTTGACTTTTCAGTACAGAGAGAGGAGTATTAAAAAGTCCAATTCTAATTATAGATTTGTCTATTTCTTCTTTTAGTTCTCTCATTTATACTTCATATAGTTTGAAGTCTATTGTCAAGTATGCATGTGTTTATTATTAAGTTTTCTTAGAGAACTGATCTTTTTTTATCATTTTGTAATGTCCTTCTTTAACTCTGATAATTTTTTTTATTTTGACATCTACTTCAAACATACTATATGAAATAAATATCAGAACTACAGTTTCTTTTGTTTAGTATTTGCATGGTATATCATTGCCCATTCTATTAGTTTTCACTTATCTATGCTTTATATTCACTGTGAATTTCTCATAGATGGCATGGTGGTGGGTTTTTGCCATATATAAAACATATATGGCACAGTTTTTTTTTTACCAAATCTAAAGGTATTTTCATATTGTGTATTCAGACCACTTACATCAAATGTAATTATTGATATATATTACATGGTTAGCAGTTTTATACTCATTTAATCTTTTCCTTATTTATTTTTGATCATTTCTTATCTTGGGTTGAAAAGTGAAAAGTGAAAGTGAAGTCGTTCAGTCGTGTCCGACCCTTTGCAACCCCGTGGACTGTAGTCCACCAGGCTCCTCATTCCATGGGATTTTCCAGGCAAGAATACTGGAGTGGGTTGCCATTTCCTTCTCCAGAGGATCTTCCTGACCCAGGGATCGAACCCAGGTCTCCCACATTGCAGGCAGATGCTTTAACCTCTGAGCCACCAGGGAAGCCCTATCTTGGGTTATTTGAGCAATTTATGTGATTCTATTTTTATTTCTATTATTGAGTTATTATTTATACCTCTTAAAAATTTTTTTGATGATTGCCCTAGGGTTTGAAATGTAGATCTTTACTTAATCAGAATCTGTATTCAGTTAATATTATACTTCTTCATATGTGGTATAAGAACCTTACAACTATATATTCTTATAACATGTGTAAGTGAACTTACACATAAATTCTTCTCTCTTATTTGTGACATTGCCAGTTTACTCTTATATACACCATAAACACACCATACAATGTTATAATTTTTGCTTTACACAGCTATCTTTAGAGCAATTAAAATACAAGAAAAATGAACTTTCTATTCAGTTCAGTTCAGTCTCTCAGTTGCGTCCGACTTTTTGCGACCTCATGGACTGCAGCACACCGGGCCTCCCTGTCCATCATCAACTCTCGGAGTTCACTCAAACTCATGTCCATTGAGTTGCTGATGCCATCCAACCATCTCATCCTCTGTCGTCCCCTTTTCCTCCTGCCTTCAATCTTTTCCAGCTTCAGGGTCTTTTCAAATGAGTCAGTTCTCATCAGGTGGCCAAAGGATTGGAGTTTCAGCTTCAGCATCAGTCCTTCCAATGAATATGCAGGACTAATTTCCTTTAGGATTGACTGGTTGGATCTCCTTACTGTCTAAGGCACTCTCAAGAGTCTTCTCCAACACCACAGTTCAAAAGCATCGGTTCTTTGGAGCTCAGCTTTCTTTCCAGCTCACATCCATACATGACTACTGGAAAAAGCACAGCTTTGACTAGACAGAACTTTGTTGGCAAAGTAATGTCTCTGCTTTCTATTACCTTCATTTATTACATTTCCACCCTCTTTTTTATTTCATAGAGTAATGCTTCTGTTTGATATTATATTCCTTCTCCTTGAAGAGCATACTTTAACAGTTCTTATAGAATAGATTTGTCAGCAATGAATTTCCTTGTTTGTCTGAGAAAGATTTAATTATCTTGCATTTTCAAAGGATATTTTCACAGAGTATTAAGTGCTAAATTGACAGATTTTATTTTCTTCCCAGACTTTAAAGTCGCCAGTGCATCATGTTCTTACTTACATGATTTCCAATAAGAATCCTGCTCAACTTCTTATCTTTGTTCCTCCTTATTGAATGTATTATATTCTGGCTACCCTCATGTTTTTCTCTTTGTCTTTTACATTTCTGAGCTTTATAGATCTGTGGTTTGGTGTCTACAAATCGTTTTGGAAAATCCTGTCCTATTTCATAAGGTTGCTATGCACTGTTTCTCCTTATAGGATTTTTATTGTGCACATGTCCAAAAGTTCAATATTTTTTCATAGTATTGGATGCTCTTTTATTTTCAGTCTTTTCCTTTTGTGTTCCAGTTCAGTAACTTTCATTGCCATGTTGTCAAGTACACTAGTCTTTACTGAGTGTGTAATGCGCCCCTGGACACCATTCTGCATCTCTGTTATAGTGCTTTTCAGTTCTAACATTTTTTCCCTACAGTTTCCATCTCCCTGCTGCTTTTTCATCTGATCTTTCATGTTAGACACCTTTTCTACCAGACTCTTCAACATGAATGTATTAATAGCTATTTTAAATTCCTCTTCAGATAGTTACAACATTTGTTTCATACCTGAATTTGGTTTTATTTAGTGTTCTCTTTCCTTAGAGTTTGTTGCTTTTCTTATGCATTGAAGTTTTTTAATTGAAAAATGTCCATAGTACTGCAGAAACTGAATAAACAGCTTTATGTTTGACATATCTTTTCTTTTACTCATCCCTTCCTGGGAAGTTTATGTTAATCTAGTCAAAAATCAGCAGTCATTTTTGGAAAGGATCAAGTAACAGGTATTTTAAGACTTGTGAGTCATAAGCCCTCTGCAAACGTAATCTCCAGCAATATGTACACAGGTGGGTGTGGGTGTGTCCCAATAAAATTATATTCACTAAGCAGGCAATGGGCCAGATCTGGTTGTGGGCCATGGTTTGTTGACCCTTGATCTACTTAGGAGTTGAGCTGCTTGTGAGGCTGTCATTTTGATTACCTTCAATCCCTACAGGCTTCAGATTCTTCTAGCAACACCATGTTGTTGTATGGACGCTGGTTTTCTAGTTTCTCCTCTAAAAATGAGAAACCTTAGAACTTCCCCACCTCAACTTCCTTTCCCCTGGTCTTCAGGGAGAGTCTGTCTCTGGTGTATTTCCCAAAAGGATTCACAAGTACTTTTAGTCGATGCTTGTCATATGGTGTGGGGTGGATGGACTTCTCTGGTGCTCAGATGAACGCTGAGTCTTAGACAGGTGGGCTCACGTCCTGGGCTTCAGGGGGGAGGACTTCACCAATGCTCCTGTCTGTCTTGCCGCTGTGGTTCTGGGCCCCTTTGGACTCCTGCTCCCACTTCCCAAACCCAGGACTAAAGGCATTTTTTATGTTCCATTCCCACAGGTGCAAGACAGTTTTTTTGCCTTCATTTCCCCAAATGGATTAGACTTTTATTACATGGAAAGATGGATAAGCAGGATCTAGGTGGAATTCTGTGCCCCTTCCTCAGTGGCCTTTCTTGGGATTCCTGTCTCCTCTCTAGCATCTGATGAGATGTATGATATGATACATTCAGGAATGTGCAACCACTATCCACCGCCATCATCTGCTTCTCCCAGGGCTGCATACCCTCCCTCCAGCTTCCACTTTGCCTTCACCAGTTTACTGACCGTTGAAGCAGAATTCAACTTAGCAGGGGCTACAGCTGCATGGGACCCAGGTCAATAAGTACCAAGGTCTCATCTTCCTGTAGTCACTGGCTTCCCCTCCCAGATCTGGAGCTATCTGGCTACTCTGTGACCTCAGCTCTCGGCTGGATACAACTGAATCAGGAACTTTATTGTTGTATTAGTGTAAGCCACACTTTTTCCAGGTGTCTACACCCCCAGCTAGACTCATGACTCTCAAATATGTAAAGTTTTATATTCACAATTACATCTTTTATGCCTCTAGAATGTTACTATTGTTATTGTATGAGATATAATTTTATTTTTTTATCCCTAGGACTAAATATTTTTCTTAGCACAATTCTTTCCCTTTTTTAAAAAATAGTTTATATAACTTACCTTTAATCCTTATTGATCTGAAGTCTGTTCACTCTATAATTTTTCAATTCAGTATTTTATAATTTCAGGTTCCTCTGATGTGAGTCTATACACTATTTGTTGTGTTTTCCCTAGGATTTTCATAGAGATCTTCTTTCTTTAAACTGTGAAATGGCTCTTGTTTTGCATGTCAGTCCTCAACGGGTGAAGTATTCCTCCATTTAATTTTGGCTGCCCACTTAATTATTCCAGATGGCTCAGCAATATTACTGGCCTAGGACCAATTTTATATTAATCCTTCTAATTAGATTTTCCCACACCTCATACATAGAATAATTTGAACTCCTGACTCAGGCAAAATTCTGAGTTTTAATTTCTCCTGGATATTTTCCCCGAGGCAAGGCTGACCTGAGTTGTCCCCTGATCCTGCTGGGCAGGATGTCTCAGCCTCTCTTCATCTGGGCTTGCAGCCCCTAGAGAGTCACTGTTTTGGGCATGGATGCTTGCTCCTTCCTGACCCAGGCACCAACCCAGGACCACCTGAGCCAGCTTAGGATGGCTCCTCTGCCACTCAGCCACACCACACTGACCAGGGGGTCTGAGTATCCATATTTCCTTCTTGAAAATTAAGCCTTATTTAGAAAGCAGAAATATGTGCATTACTTCGACAAAACTTGAGAACAAAATGAAAATCTTCAAAATATTTCAGCTCAGTGGGGGTGATGGTAGGTCAGTCCATGAGAGATGCCATCTAGCGGGCTTTCTCCCTGTGTCACCAGCCCCTCCTCTGCCCCTGTCATCTTCCCAGCCTCTCCACCATGGCACTCTGACACCTGAGAATTGCCTGGACCCAGGAGACACACATCACAGCCTCAGAAACTTGGGTCCCTCCAGCTTCCGTTCAGATGTGTAAAACAATGTTGTTGTTCAGTCTGACAGTTGTGTCCAATTTTTTTGCAACCCCATGGACTGCAGCATGCCAGGCCTCTCTGTCCCTCACCATCTCCCAAAGCTTGCTCAAGTTCGTGCCCATTGCATCAGTGATGCCATCCAAGCATCTCATCCTCTGACGTCCTCTTCCTCCTTCTGCCTTCAATCTTTCCCAGCATCAGGGTCTTTCCCAATGAGTCGGCTGTTCTCATTAGATGACCAAAATACTGGAGTTGCAGCTTCAGCATCAGTCCTTCCAATGAGTATTCAGGGTTGATCTCCCTTCCGACTGACTGGTTTGATCTCCTTGCTGTCCAGGGGACTCTCGGGAGTCTTCTCCAGCACCATAGTTTGAAGGCAACAATTCTTTGGTAAAACTTGAGAGCGCCAATCTGAAGTTACATATGCACACACTCTAAGCAACCCCCTAGCTTCCTAATCTTTTCCCTACCGAAAAAGAAGGATTTGGATTCCCCCACCCACAACACGTATACAAAGATATTTTTCCAAGGCGATTCTGCCAGAGGAGGGGGTTTCTGAGCGGCTGCTGTCTTGTCTCCTCTCACCCCTAGAATGTCTTGGTTTGGCTGCACCCCATCTATCTGAGGTTGGCTGGACTTAAGTGTGCATAGGAATTACTGCAAAGAGCTGTTGAAAACTTAAATCAGACAATTAGGAGATCATGGCTTCCAGTCTTGATTTCTCAGTAACTCACTGTAAAACCTTGCTGCTGCTGCTGCTGCTAAGTCGCTTCAGTCGTGTCTGACTCTGTGCGACCCTATAGACGGCAGCCCATCAGGCTCCCCCGTCCCTGGGATTCTCCAGGCAAGAACACTGGAGTGGGTTGCCATTTCCTTCTCCAATGCATGAAAGTGAAAAGTGAAAGGGAAGTCGCTCAGTCGTGTCCGACTGTTAGCGACCCCCTGGACTGCAGCCCACCAGGCTCCTCCATCCATGGGATTTTCCAGGCAAGAGCACTGGAGTGGGGTATCATTACCTTCTCCGCCATAAAACCACAGGCAGCCCTTAAATCATTCTACATCTGTTGTCTTCTGGGTGAAAATAGAGCATGAGGCCTTCTCCTTGTCTCACGAGAGGCATGGTAAAGATGGCTAAATGGGCTGAGAAAGGACTATCAGATACAGATTCATATCAACTGACTGGCAGACTTGAATCACCGTTGCTTATCTTTTTCCCCAACAAGTGTCAGCTTATTTTTTAAGACACAGCCATTTTCAGCCTCTATTTCTTTTTTTAAAAATTATTTTATTTATTTTAATTGGAGGCTAATTACTTTACAGTATTGTGGTGGTTTTTGCCATACATTGACATGAATCAGCCATGGGTGTACATGTGTCCCCCATCCTGAACCCCCCTCCCACCTCCCTCCCCAACCCATCTCTCAGGGTCATCCCAGTGCACCAGCCCTGAGGGCCCTGCCAGGGCTTAAGTAAGGAAATTGTTTCCTTTCTTCCACAGACAGGTTTCTCAATCTCATTTGCCTACTTAGAGATTGAGGGGATGAAGATGAGACACTGCACTGATCACCTTGATAGGTCCAGCCTCCCTGCCTCTGAACAGGATGAAATCGAGAAGGGATACTTCCCAAAGGCCCCAGGACACGCACTGTCACACCTCTCAGGGGTGGTGGCGCCCAGGAGGCAGGGGACACCACAGCAAACTTCTTCCCTACGGTCTCATCCTTGTGCATAGGAAGAATGTGAAAGCTACACAGGCTCACGCTGTCCCCAAACACCTCAGCTCTGTCAAAACACCTCCCTCACAGACCCACACCATTGCCTCTCGTTGTGAGCCAGCCTCGTACACTGGAGGGAAAACCCAACATCGTATCAGGATGGTGTCAGCTGAGGAGACTGGGCCCCAGGCAAGTCTCAGCACGTGCTGACCCACTGGGACACCCACGCTGGCTGTCACATGCTCCCCAGACCTCCAGAAGGCCAGGCTCAGGGAACATCTGACTACCAGCTGGAGTTCATCCTAGGTGAGAAGCCATCCCTGGGATGCTTTGAGGGGCCTCCCCTGGCAGGACGCAAGTCCTGATCACGCCTCTGGGCACAAGGAGGAGAAGCTGGAGCAGCCCGCACCCAGGAGGGGCGGATCCGGAAGATGAGACACTCCGGGAGGCGGGGTCTGGGTGGACAGAGCCTCAGTGGGGTGGGGGTGGGGGACGGGGGGCTGTGAACCAGGCTGGAAGCTTGGAGGGTAAAGTGTATCCAAAATCTGCCTGCATCCAAAAGTTTCTAAAGAAGATCCTTGGATTCCAAGAACCTGAGTGGAGAACCTCAGGGAGAATGACAATGTTCTGTGAGTTGCGCTTCTTTAGGGGGCTGGCAGGAGATGGTTGTTAGCAGATTTAAATGTGCCATTTTTATTTGAACGTTCACCTAAGTCAATGTTGCGTCCAAACTGTAGAGTCGTTCCTCGGCTGATGCAATCAAGGAACTGAACATTTCAGAATCGTGGGGGTGAGGCGTTCATTTGTCTTTAAGCATTTGAATGAATTCGAGGCAGCACAGAGCTGCTGGTTCCCGGGCTCTGAAGACTTGTCGTGCTGTGCTCAGTCACTTCATTCTTATTCATTCTTATCTGACTGTGCAACCCCATGGGATTCTCCAGGCCAGAATACTGAAGTGGGTTGCCTTCCCCTCCACCAGGGCATCTTCCCGACCCAGGGATGGAACCCCGGTCTTCTGTATTGCAGACAGATTCTTTACCGTCTGAGTCACCAGGGAAGCCCTCTGAAGACTTTATGACGATTAAGTATAACACTTCAAATTTTACACACCCAGACGGAAGCAGGAGGGCCACGTGTCTGAGGCTGTGGCATGTGTCTTGTGGCCCCAGGAAATCCTCAGATGTTAGAGTGTTGGTGGTGAAGAGGCTGGGAAGACGGCAGAGGCAGAGGAAGGTCTGAGGACGCAGAAGGAGCACACCTGCTGAAAAGCATCACCCCGTGTGCCCCAAGCATCTTGGAGATGTTCCGTGTTCAGGTTTATGAATGCACTGCATGTGCACGTTTCCTACCAGTTGCTTAGGAGGTCCTTGAAGGCAGCTGGAGCCCTCGCTCCACCCATTTCTCTGCAAAGGCCGATAGCTCACATTTCAGCGTTTTCTCCTACCATTGATGTCATTCTTTCTTTTTTTTAAATATATATATATATATTTTTTAAATTTTTATTTATTTATTTATTTTAATTTTATTTTATTTTTTAAACTTTACATAATTGTATTAGTTTTGCCAAATATCAAAATGAATCCACCACAGGTATACATGTGTTCCCCATCCTGAACCCTCCTCCCTCCTCCCTCCCCACACCATCCCTCTGGGTCGTCCCAGTGCACCAGCCCCAAGCATCCAGTATCGTGCATCGAACCTGGACTGGCAACTCGTTTCATACATGATATTTTACATGTTTCAATGCCATTCTCCCAAATCTTCCCACCCTCTCCCTCTCTCTCAGAGTCCATAAGACTGTTCTATACATCAGTGTCTCTTTTGCTGTCTCGTACACAGGGTTATTGTTACCATCTTTCTAAATTCCATATATATGCATTAGTATACTGTATTGGTGTTTTTCTTTCTGGCTTACTTCACTCTGTATAATAGGCTCCAGTTTCATCCACCTCATTAGAACTGATTCAAATGTATTCTTTTTAATGGCCGAGTAATACTCCATTGTGTATATGTACCACACCTTTCTTATCCATTCATCTGCTGATGGACATCTAGGTTGCTTCCATGTCCTGGCTATTATTAACAGTGCTGCGATGAACATTGGGGTACATGTGTCTCTTTCCCTTCTGGTTTCCTCAGTGTGTATGCCCAGCAGTGGGATTTCTGGATCATAAGGCAGTTCTATTTCCAGTTTTTTAAGGAATCTCCACACTGTTCTCCATAGTGGCTGTACTAGTTTGCATTCCCACCAACAGTGTAAGAGGGTTCCCTTTTCTCCACACCCTCTCCAGCATTTATTACTTGTAGACTTTTGGATTGCAGCCATTCTGACTGGTGTGAAATGGTACCTCATAGTGGTTTTGATTTGCATTTCTCTGATAATGAGTGATGTTGAGCATCTTTTCATGTGTTTGCTAGTCATCTGTATGTCTTCTTTGGAGAAATGTCTATTTAGTTCTTTGGCCCATTTTTTGATTGGGTCATTTATTTTTCTGGAATTGAGCTGTAGGAGTTGCTTGTATATTTTTGAGATTAGTTGTTTGTCAGTTGCTTCATTTGCTATTATTTTCTCTCATTCTGAAGGCTGTCTTTTCACCTTGCTTATAGTTTCCTTTGTTGTGCAGAAGCTTTTAAGTTTAACTAGGTCCCCTTTGTTTATTTTTGCTTTTATTTCCAGTATTCTGGGAGGTGGGTCATAGAGGATCCTGCTGTGATATATGTCAGAAAGTGTTTTGCCTATGTTCTCCTCTAGGAGTTTTATAGTTTCTGGTCTTACGTTTAGATCTTTAATCCATTTTGAGTTTATTTTTGTGTATGGTGTTAGAAAGTGTTCTAGTTTCATTCTTTTACAAGTGGTTGACCAGTTTTCCCAGCACCACTTGTTAAAGAGATTGTCTTTAATCCATTGTATATTCTTGCCTCCTTTGTCAAAGATAAGGTGTCCATAGGTGCGTGGATTTATCTCTGGGCTTTCTATTTTGTTCCATTGATCTATATTTCTGTCTTTGTGCCAGTACCATACTGTCTTGATGACTGTAACTTTGTAGTAGAGCCTGAAGTCAGGCAGGTTGATTCCTCCAGTTCCATTCTTCTTTCTCAAGATAGCTTTGGCTATTCGAGGTTTTTGGTATTTCCATATGAATTGTGAAATTATTTGTTCTAGCTCTGTGAAGAATACTGTTGGTAGCTTGATAGGGATTGCATTGAATCTATAAATTGCTTTGGGTAGTATACTCATTTTCACTATATTGATTCTTCCAATCCATGAACATGGTATATTTCTCCATCTATTAGTGTCCTCTTTGATTTCTTTCACCAGTGTTTTACAGTTTTCTATATATAGGTCTTTAGTTTCTTTAGGTAGATATATTCCTAAGTATTTTATTCTTTCCATTGCAATGGTGAATGGAATTGTTTCCTTAATTTCTATTTCTATTTTCTCATTATTAGTGTATAGGAATGCAAGGGATTTCTGTGTGTTGATTTTATATCCTGCAATTTTACTATATTCATTGATTAGCTCTAGTAATTTTCTGATGGAGTCTTTAGGGTTTTCTATGTAGAGGATCATGTCATCTGCAAACAGTGAGAGTTTTACTTCTTCTGTTCCAACTTGGATTCCTTTTTATTACTCTTTCTAAATCACGTACTGATTGAGGAATCTTGATTTTTTCCCTCCTCACTTTTCTGGGGAAAGTGAGAGTTTACCTTCACACTTCCCCCCCCTACTATTCTTCCTCCCATCAAATTGGTGTCACAGTTTCACTTCAGCCAATTTTATTAGTCTGCTGGGGCTGTATAACAAAGTACCACAAGCAGGAAGGCTTAAACATAGAAATGTACTGTCTCCCAGCTTTGGAGGCTGGATGTCTGAGATCAAGTGGTTGGCAGGGCTGGTTCCTTAGTTTCTGATACTTTCTGGCCATCTTTGGTGTCCCTTTGGCTGTGGAAACATCAACCCATCTCTGCCTCCCTCTTCATGTGGCATTCCTTGTATGTGTTTGTATGTCTGTGTCCAAATCCTTTTTAATAAGGACACCTGCTAAATTGTATTAGGGCTCATCTTAATGGTCTTACTTTGATTACCTCTGCAAAGGCTCTCAGTTCAACTCATTCAGTTCAGTCGCTCAGTCGTGTCTGACTCTTTGCAACTCCATGGACCACAGCACGCCAGGCCTCCCTGTCCATCGCCAACTCCCAGAGTTTACTCAAACTTATGTCTGTTGAGTCAGTGATGCCATCCAACCATCTCATCCTCTGTTGTCCCCTTCTCCTTCCGCCTTCAATCTTCCCCAGCATCAGAGTCTTTTCCAATGAGTCAGTTCTTCGCATCAGGTGGCCCAAGTATTAGAGTTTCAGCTTCAGCATCAGTCCTTCCAATGACTGATAGAGCAAAGGCTTTATCTCCAAAAAATGGTTACATACTAGGGGTCAGGCCTACAACATATGAATTTGTGTGGTGAGGGGTACAAAATTCAACCCATGACACCACTATAAGCAGATTATTTTATAGTCCTGTAATATAATTCACAGTGTAACCACATCCTGTGCTGTGATTAAATCTGTCCCTTCCCACCTAAAGGTAATAATTGCTTGTCTTGATTCATTTACTTAATTTCCTGCTTACCTAAATGTGCAGGCGTGCTAAGTCACTTCAGTTGTGTCCAACTCTTTGCAACTCTATGGACTGTAGCCTGTAGGCTCCCCTGTCCATAACATTTTCCAGGCACGAATATTGGAAGTGGATTGCCATGACCTCCATCAGGGGAGCTTCCTGACCCAGGGATCAAATTTGCATCTCATGTCTCCTGCATTGGCAGGTGGGTTCTTTACCAGGTAACCCGCATACCTAAATATGTATCCCCAAATTCTCTGACAGACTGTTTCATCAAGCACATCAGGAAATGGTTCAGAGCCTTTTTTTTTTTTTCTTAATAACTCAGGGGTCTTTATTGCTCTCACTAGCTCTGCTGATGTCTACAATTCCTGCAGGACTTCTGCACTAGTCAGCCCTTCTCCACCCTCCAGGGAATTCTCTCTCCTACTTTCCTAACTCCAGCATCTTACTGTTTCATTTTTGTTCTCTCTTCTGTGGAGCACATCGCTCATTAACACACTAGGAGAATATTCAAGCACGCTAAATATTTAGAAACACAAGCAGCCAAAAGCTACTTTTCCAGCACTATCTATTCATGCTTTCTCTCTTTAATAATTGTGGTGGGCATCTAACAGGCTCAGAATCAAGACTGCTTTCCTGGTTCCCCTGGTGTGTTAGTAAGTCCACAAGAGCTACCTGGGGGACATGAGACGGAGGAGGTGCCCTGCCATCTGCTGGCCCCTCCCCCTGGCTGGAGTGAAGACTTGACTGTGTGTGTTAGAGCAGTTTTCTTGGACCCTCGAGTGGCAGCCACATGCCAAGGAAGGCAGAGAGTGGAAGAAGAGGAATTTGGGGTTTCTTAGGGTTGCATTGGTATCCATGTCTGTCCAGGACTACTTACCCCGACTCTGCAATGTGAAAAGTAAATTGTGAGTTTGGGACCTTTGGTTCAGCAGCTGAACTAACAACCTCATTAACAACCATGAAATTAACAATGGGGCATGCCTGGAAGTTCTGAAGCCAGTTCTCCACTGAGATTTAGGTTCCCACATTGCTGTTCAAGTCTCATTCTCAATTCAGGCATCTCCTCAGTCTGAAAGCTCTTAGCATCCCCTGCTTTAGAGACGATGAAGTGTTTAAGATCAGGGTCTCTAAACTAGGAAGCAAAGATGTGAATTCCAGCCACTCACTAGTCGTATGATTTGAACAATTTTCTTACCGCCTTTGTGTCTCACTTTCCTCCATCTGTAAAAGAAAAGTGATCATAAGGCTGTTAACCTTATTATGTTCTTGTTGCTATTCAGTCTCTCAGTCGTGTCCGACTCTTTGCAACCCCATGAACTGCAACACACCAGGCATCCCTGTCCTATACTATCTTCCGGAGTTTGCTCATATTCATGTCCATTGAGTCAGTGATGCTACCTGACCATCTCATCCTCTGACACCTTCTTCTCCCTTTGCCTTCAATCTTTTCCAGCACCCCAGTCCTTTCCAGTGAGTCCCTGGTGGATCAGATGGTAAAGAATCTGCCTGCAATGCAGGAGAACTGGGTTCAGTCCCTGGGTTGAGAAGATCCCCTGGAGAAGAGAAAGGCTACCCATGCCAATATTATTGCCTGGAGAATCCCATGGGCAGAGGAGCCTGGCAGGCTACAGTCCATGGGGTTGAAAAGAGTTGGACACAACTTAGCAACTAACCTCATTATACTGATTGTTGAACAGTCCTCCTCTTAATTTTTTTATCCTCCACCACTTCACACTGTGGCTCTGTTTAACTGGTGCTTGGAGTAGATGGTTCTCTGTCCTCTGTTTTTTGAGTCTGTCTGCTCCCCTGTCTTCTTCCCCAGCAGACACTAAGGGTGGCTTGCTCTGCTAAGACAAAGATTCCCACATTTCAGCATTATATTGGCCACTCAGTTCAGTTTAGTTCAGTCCTTCAGTTGTGTCCAACTCTTTGCAACCCCATGGACTGCAGCACATCAGGCCTCCCTGTCCATCACTAACTCCCAGAGTTTACTCAAACTCATGTCCATTGAGTCGGTGATGCCATCCAACCATCTCATCCTCTGTTGTCCCCTTCTCCTCCTGCCTTCAGTCTTTCCAGCATCAGGGTCTTCTCCAATGAGTCGACTATCACCATGGACATTTTAAATATTTTACAGTTTTATCTGTCAACTCTACCTCAATCAAGCTTTGGTTTTAAATTAAAAAATAAACACTTTAAAATGTTCTTTAAAAGTAAGAAAATAAGAATTAGATAGCATCTAACATAGATACTACTAATGCTGAGTATAACAGTTATAGTGAGATGCTCACATTTTGGCAGTGGGACTTGCTACTTAATTTTTGTAAAATTGCTTGGAAATATGTGGCAGGAGACTCTCAACGCTAAAATGTTTTTTCTTTGAACCAGTAATTATAGTTCCTGAAGATATAACATATAAAATTACAGCTGAGAAAATGTCTCAATATCTTGGTACAAGTGGTCTTAGTAATGTAGCATATAAAGTTCAGTATTACAAATAACCTAGTCAGGGTCCACCTAGAGGAGTATAAAATTAAAGCATGTGAAAACTCACATGACACTTGTAAATACCTAGAATCTAGGCAATTGACTTACGATAGTGTTAAAAGGTAAAAAGAAGATTCAAAGTGTGAACGGCATAACTAATGAGAGCCTACTCTACAGCACAGGGAACTCTACTCAGTGATCTGTGGTGACCTAAAGGGGAAGGAAACCCTAAAAAGAGGAGACGTATGTATACTTACAGCCGATTCTCTTTGCCGTACAGCAGAAACTAGTACAGCATTGTAAAGCAACTATACTCCAATCAGAAAAAATAGGAGATGCATCCTCTTTTTAAAAGAGTTTCTAGGAATGATTGGCTAGAAAAACACCAAGATGTTAGTAATAATTTCTTCTGGGTAATGGGATGACATAGATTTTTAATTTTACCCTTCTACTTGCCGTATCATTCTAAACTCTTCAAATGAAGTAGGATTCACTTTTATAATCAGGAAGAAAAAAAAGAAACTTACAAATTAGATGTCTTGAGTGTTCCATAATATTGGCTTTTATTTCAATTAGGGTTTTACAACCCCCCTACATTCCTAAAAGTCACTGTGGCACAGGCTTTATTCACTGGCTGTCAAATGTACACAATGGCAGCCGCACTCTCCTTGATCTCTTTTGATGGGTGTGGGACATGGAGGCCTTCAGTTGCTGCTTTCAGAGGCAGAAGGACTCTGGCAAACTGCCATCTTGTCAAACTCTTAACAATCCTGCATTTTCAATATCAAGGTAGTTTCCCCAAAGAACAACATTAAAAAAAAAATGGAAATTTCCTTTAAAAACTACTTGTGAGTGTGGAAATCAAACTGGAAATCAAACTCTAAGTGCTGCCCTGCAGGCCCGGGTTTAACAAGGTCCTACTGACTTGCTAGACAGCAGGAGGCTCTTCAGTTGTGCTGATGAAGTGGCAGCCGTGGCCCACTTCTAGCATCTTCTTTCATACAAGACCATGGCAAGCTTTTCTGTGAGTGCTGCTGTTTGTGCTTGTTTTTAATATCACATGTGTTTTCATGATTTCTCCACTGTTCCCCTAACATTTTCATTCCAAAAGGAGGATTGGCCCGGGGCAAAGTCAGCCCCTAGGTACCAATCCACCATTGCTGTTGTTCAGTTGCTCAGTCATGTCTGACTCCTTTGTGACTCCATGGACTGTAGCTCGCCAGGTTCTTTCTGTCCATGGGATTTCTCAAGCAAGAATACGGTGGTGGGTTGCCATTTCCTTCTCCAGGGGATCTTCCCAACCCAGGGATGAAACCCTCATCTCCTGCATTGACAGGTGGATTCTTTACCACTGTGCCACTTGGCAAGCCCACTCTGATTCACCATTACCTGACAGGTATTTAAGCAGAGAGGTAGACTGGCCACTCCTATTTGGAAGTGTCTGGCTGTAAATTGGTAGGAAGAGATGGAAAGAGAAGCTTCCAGGGTGGACCATTCAGATTACAGCTAGGAAACCATTTTTTCAAATAAGCCATAATATAGATATTTGGTTACACAAACAATGATGGAACAAGAAAGTCCCGAAACAGGACGGGGAGGAAGCAGAGAGCCTGGTAATGATGCAAAAAAAAAGAGATAAACCTTGTTAGCGGATCAGAAAACTCAGTAACTCAGTATGGCGAAGATGGCTGCTGCTGCTAAGTCTCATCAGTCGTGTCCGACTCTGTGCAATCCCATAGATGGAAGCCTACCAGGGTCCCCCGTCCCTGGGATTCTCCAGGCAAGAACACTGGAGTGAGTTGCAATTTCCTTCTCCAATGCATGAAAGTGAAAAGTGAAAGTGAAGTCTCTCAGTCATGTCCGACTCTCCCGAAATTAATTACAGATTCTAGACAATCATCACTGCAGTGGCCAGAGGATTTTCTTTGGAAAGTGACAAGCTGACTCTAAAGACATGGAAGCACAACTTAGAACAGCTGAAATAACCTCGAAGAAGAAGAAAGGTGGAAGACGTATAATTGCTGACTTAAAAGTTACTAAAATGATGAAATGGTTGGATGGCAGCACTGATTCAATGGACTTGAACTGGGGCAAACTCGGAGATGGTGAGGGCCAGGGAGGCCTTGCGGGCTGTAATTCCTAAGGAATTCAGACGCGACTTAGCGACTGAACAATGACCAAATGCTGTAGTAACCAAGAGAGTATGATGTTGGCATAAAAAAGAAGGATCAATGAAATGAATAAAAAGTCCAGGGATAGACTTTCATTTGTACGATTAATTGATTTCTCATAAAGGTTTCAAAGTGACTTAAAGAGAAAAACAATGCCTTTTGAACAAACGATGCTGGAATAACTAGGTATCTGATGAAGAAAAGAAACAGAAGCAAGGTCCAGTGACTGGTAGGACTCAGTATTTGGGGGCAGAGATGGTGAGGAAGAGGTGGCTCTGCTGAGGCTGTCTAGTGGGGCTGTGAGTGCAGCCAGGGGCGGGATGCCGAGGGTGGAGGTGAAAGTGTCAGTGAGAAGATACAGGTGTGAGGCAGCAGGGCAGCGCAGCAGAGACCAGGGAAAGCACATGGGACTGGTGGGCAGGTCTCTCCTTTCCCGTGAGGTCTGAACCTGCGTAAGATGTAGGGGAACTTGGGGGCAGGAGGAAGAGGGATGTCAACTGTAAGGGAGCCCAGGTGAAAGCAACAGAAAGTGTCTGAAGCAAAGGCTAGAAAACTTGCAGGTGGTTAAGGCCACACCTGCCTCAGAGTCAGCCGAGACAGAGGAGCACCAGGGGAAGAAAATGCAGACAGGTTTCAGGGAGCAAGACGGAGCCTTTGCGGGTCAATCTTACCTGCTGCGGTGCGGTGGGTGGAGGCACACGAGTGAAACAGGGAAAGACAGGAAAGTGGTCCAGACGGTGGGCGGAGCCCTGCTGTGATGGGCAACTGGATTTGTCCTCGGCACCTACGAATGGCCCCTCCTCCAGAACCTTCTACCGAAAAGACTATCCCTGCACCCTTGTTGGACGTCCGGTGGGGATATTTGAGCAAGTCTATTTCTTGGTTCTCTGCAGTGGGCTGGGGGAGGGCGGGAAGGGAGGGGGTAACGGGAACGCTGGAGCAATCCCAGCAAGATGGGGCAAAGCGGTGGGGAGAGGCATTGCGGTGTGTTGAAGACACATTTGGGAGGCAATCGGCAGATCTCAGTAGTGTACCTGAGATGCTAGGGGTGGTTTCAGGGTGTGCGTCTGAGCCGACGGGGTTGCCATTCATTTGCTGAGGTGGAAAAGGCATGGTTTGGGGCAGGACAACACAAGAAATGGCCTGCGTATCAGTTAGATATGTGAGAATCCCATGGACAGAGGAGCCTGGCGGGCTATAATCCATAGGTCACAAACAATCGGCCATGACGGAGCGACTTAGCAATGCACATGTGTCATGGCTGCTCCGAGTACTGGACACGTGCCGTCTTCCTACAACCTCACAGCACCTCCATTTGACAAAATGCGCTTAGAAATATAGTCAAGAGGAATCTATTTTACAGAGGCTCAATTTTAAAAGAGCAGTTATTCACCTCCCAAATTACTGAAGAAACATGAGAACTTGACCAATGTTGGACTTCAATATATTCTAATGAAACTAGGTTTTGGCTATCCATTTAAATACAGTAGTTGATAAAATAATAAAGTATATCAAATGTCATGACATCTGATATATACTGTATTAGTTTCTGCTGTACCACGAAGTGAGTCAGCTATCTGTATATATGTATCATCTGTTATTTTGTGCAAAACGAAGTCCTCCTCCAGGGGATCTGCCCGACCCAGGGATTGAAGCTTTGTCTCTTATGTCTTCTGCATTGGCAGAAGGGTTCTTTCCCATTAGTGCCATCTGGGAAGTCCTTTCCAGATCTAGGAGGAAGCTTGGCTTCACCCTGGCCTCACGGAATGAGCTCAAAGCTGCATCCCTGGCAGGAATAAACTGCAGCAGCTGCCAGCTGAGCAAGCCCTAGAGCCCAGGCTTGCTGTGGCCAGTGTTCTCTGTCAACAAGCATCTATTGATCACCTACCAACCCCTCGGTAAAGAATCTGCCTGCAAGGTGGGAGACCTGGGTTCCATCCCAGGGTCAGGAAGACCCCCCTGGAGGAGGGCATGGCAACCCACTCCAGTATTCTTGCTTGGAGAATCCCATGGGCAGAGGAGCCTGATGGGCTGCAGTCCATAGGGTCACAGAGACAGACACAACTGAGTGACTCACACACACACCAGCCCCTCGGGTGCTCTCTGCCCTACACAGGTGTCCAGTCTGCCAGAGGCAACAAATGTGAGCAACCACGCAATGAGTGGTAAGTGCCGTGGCAGGGGGACACGCCCTCTTGGAGATGTGCCCCATCGAACCTTACAAACAGCTGTCTGAGCCAGACTCGGGCTGGCAGGATCTCTGCTCGCCATGTGGTCCTCTCTCAGCTGCTTCTCTCTCAGCAGTCCCGGGTACTGTGCTGTGTCTGCCACTTGTCACCTCACCTTGCAGACTATTTAAGTTTGTAATGCATCGTAAACCTATGTATCTGAAATAGTTACACAAACATTTAATGTTTTATGCCATCAGACTTGGGGCTTCCCAGGTGGCACCAGTAGTAAAGAACCCACCTGCCAATGCCAGAGACATAAGAGGTGCAGTTCCAGCCTTGGGCCGGGAAGATCCTCTGGAGAAGGGACTGGCAACCCATTCCAGCATTCTTGTCTGGAGAATCCCATGGACAGAGGAGCCTGGTGGGCTCCAGTCCATGGGCTTGCAAAGAGTCAGATGCAACTGAGTGTCTAACACACAAACACACACACACACACAGACTTAATAGCATTCAAATTCAATTTGAGATTCCATTTCAAGTTGATTCTCTCACAATTGTTTTTAAAAGCTAAAATTATTTATGACAAATATTTCTACTGGGTCGAGACACAGATACTTACCTATTGTTATATATTTACTCCACAGAAGAAGAAATAAGAATGAATTCCTGATAAACTGAATTACTGCAGAGTGGAAGAGAAGGGATGTTATTTGAAATAAGGGGAATAAAAAATATCTAATGCAACTTACAATTGTTAGCTTGTAGAATTCCTTAGGAGAAGGCAATGGTACCCCACTCCAGTACTCTTGCCTGGAAAATCCTGTGGGCAGAGGAGCCTGGTAGGCTGCAGTCCATGGGGTCGCTAGGAGTTGGACATGACTGAGCAACTTCACTTTCACTTTTCACTTTCATGCACTGGAGAAGGAAATGGTAACCCACTCCAGTGTTCTTGCCTGGAGAATCATAGGGACTGGGGGGCCTGGTGGGCTGCTGTCTATGGGGTTGCACAGAGTCAGACACGACTGAAATAACTTAGCAGTAGCAGTACCAGTAAAATTGCTTCCAGGACTCTGCATAGATGCCCTTGTGTCCTGAAGTAAGAATGAAGTTGGGCTGCTTATTCAGTACTCTTGGTATTGAGTTTCCAGGAGGACCAATGACCTCCCCAGGGTAGTCTGCTGTGAATGCATCCAGCATCAGCTCGGGGCCTGGGGCGTGTCTTGTGCAATTCCACTAGGGTCTTGCTCTGTAGCACCCACCCACACTCATGGGTGCTCTGGTCCAGCAGACCAAAATCTGGTGTGATCCCATCTCCACTCCTGTTCCCTCCTCATCCACCCAGGGCCGACACATGGAGCCCCAGCTTCCTTGGCTGATCTGTTGGAGCGGCACGTGATTGTCTTCAGGACAACAGAGTCTGGGTGGGACCAATTAGAAGCCAGTTTTAGGTGTGACCATAGATCCATGCCTCAGGAATCCTCTTTCTCATCCACCATTTGCATGGCTGGAAGTCAAGAAATCTGCAATGACAAAGCTGGATGCAGAACCATCTGGATGGCTGAGTTACTGTTAGATGAGGTTACCTGACCTGTGCCAGACCACAGCAGAAGCAACAGAGTGCTCAGGGAGAGCTCTGATTTCGTTACTGCAGCATTGCCTGTCTTATCATAAATAACACTTGCTGTTCAGTTGCTCCGTTGTGTCCGATTCTTTGCAATCTCTTGAATAGCAGCGCACCAGGCTCCTCTGTGCTCTACTATCTCCTGGAGTTTGTGCAAACTCATGTCCCTTAAGTCAGTGATGCCATCCAACCATCTCATCCTCTGTCGTCCCCTTCTCCTCTTGCCCTCAATCTTTTCCTAGCATCAGGGTCTTTTCCAATGAGTCAGCCCTTTGCATCAGGTGGCCAAAGTATTGGAGCTTCAGCATCAGTCCTTCCAGTGAATATTCAGGGTTGATTTCCTTTGGAATTGACTGGTTTGGTCTCCCTGAAGTCCAAGGGACTCTCAAGAGTCTTCTCCAGCACCACAGTTCGAAAGCATCAATTCTTTGGTGCTCAGCCTTCTTTATACTGCACCTTGACCCTGAAGATTTTACCCTCTGCTCTTACACTGCAGTGTTCAAAGTATTGCTATATTTCAATGTGGTATTAGTTCCTAGTCTCACACTAAGTTATCATATGACAATGTTATTTTATTGGATGTATCGCACCCAAATTATTTGTCTTGTAAGATTTGTAAGATTTCACAAGATTTTCACAGATTTCATAGCAATCTTGTGAAATCTTGTAAGATTTCACAGCAATCTTCAATAGCTTTGCTTTGCTTCTTTATATATGATTAAAAAAAAGAAACTTGAAGTTCCTTTGACTAACTTTTACCACCAAAAACTGTTGCAAGGGAGAAATCTATAGTACCACTTGCAGGCTCATCAATAATCTGATTTCACTCATTAAACAAACACTTACTGACATTTAATCATACGTGTACCAAGACTCCTGGTGAAAGTAAGCAAACGATAGGCACGTTTCCTGCCCTGAAGGAGTCTGTGTATCTGGTCAGGGTGACAGCACGTCAATTATCAATACAGTGAAATGACTTAGAGTGACAAGTGTAAATAATCCAGGGGATGCTGACAAGTGTAAATAATCCAGAGGCATGCTGACAAGTGTAAATAATCCAGAGGGATGCTGACAAGTGTAAATAATCCAGGGGATGCTGACAAGGGTAAATAATCCAGAGGGATGCTGACAAGTGGCCACAGGGGTAGAAGCTAAGAGTAAGAAAGGTTTCCTGGAGGCTGTGTCTTTTGAGCTGAGAGTCTTAAAGGATGAGTAAGTTAACCAGGTGAGTGAGGGGCTCAGGAAAAGGGGATATAGGTAGACACACTCAGCTGACACAAGCCTGGGGCGTGTGAGGAACCATCTGCTGTTTGATGCTGCTGGATTGTGCAGCTGCAAAGGAAACAAGGCCCTGATCAATAAGCTGATGGGTTGGAAGCTCAGTTATTTTTATTTTGGAATCAAAATGAAGTCACTGGAGGTTTTAGGCAACGGTAAAATACTGCATTTTTAGTAGACTTCTCTGCCAGTGTTGAAGGCAGGCATGAAAGAGGTCAAGTCAAGACATAGGGAGACAGGCATAAGACTGATCCCCAAAAGCCTGGGGACTGGAGAACAGCCAGGTCCAAAAATCTCAGAGGAGAGGAAATTGGCAGGAATTGCAGCTTGAAGGATACGGGAGAAGGGGAGGCCTTGCAGGATGCTTCAGAGGGAACACCGTTTTCTGATTATAAAAGGAATATGAACCCATTGTACAGAATCTGGAAAATAATAAAGGAAAGAAGAATAAAATTAAGGTCATGGATAGGAGTACAGCCACTACAGGTATTTGGTGGTTTTTGCTTCAAACATACAGAAGCATGCAGGGTGGAGTTGGGGTTCCCAGGGTGGTTTGCAATAACTCGGGTTGCAATCCTACACCAACAGTTCCTGTCTGCTTCTAAGAGTGTATTTTCTTAGCACATGGTCCATGCATCTTAATAACCTTCCAGCAGTCCCTGTGGTCACTGTCTGAGTGCTTCTCGAAGGACATGCTCTTTGGTCAATGACCTTTAATAATAAGCCAGGTAGAGGGACCCTCTATAAACTATTTTACTTTATTGAGGTTCACAATTCAGACTTCTTGGCCATGTAACTTTACCAGCTTGAGGATCATTTCTGACTGTTAACCATTCCTTTTATTATATCTAAGACACAGAAATTGTTGAAGTGACTTATTGTCTGTAATTAGAAGTTCTGATTAAGACTGCGCTAACATCACCCTGGGGCTCTGTCTTCAGCACAGCATTATTCCCATGGATGTGTCGGTGGGTGGTTGTTTTGGCCTCCTCTCCATTTACAGAACCGCTCAGACTTAATGGGAAGATTCCCTGAAGACCCAGCTCTGCTAATTAAATGAAATGAAACCATCTTACACCACAACTGCTGGGGATTCACTCACAGAAGAGTCCAAGGAGACAAGAAGGAGGAAAATCAGCAACGAATTTCATTTTTAAGATCCAAAATTTAAAGTTTTTTTTTAATATTCTGTGATATTTCTTAATAAAAATCTTGGAAAATTTTCTAAATTTGTATTTATCAAATATAAAAATGAGTGTATGGCATTATTAACAATGGCTCCCTATCAGTTGCACTATAGGTTACAAGATTTTGTATTTTTAATTAAAAAATAAAGTGAGCAGAGCCCAGTGCTCTCACTTCTTCAGTGCTCCAGTGGTCTCCACAGTTTTATCAGTTACAATAATCTGGATGAACCTGGAAGGTGCGATGCTTACTGAAGTCAGACAGAGGCAGACAAACACCGCATGTTATCACTTATATGTGGGATCTAAAAAAGAATACAAATAAATGAACATATCAAAACAGAAACAAGCTCATAGATGCAGAGAAGTTCAGTCACTCAGTCGTGTCTGACTCTTTGCCACGCCATGGACTGCAGCATGCCAGGCCTCCCTGTCCATCACCAACTCCCGGAGTTCACTCAAACTCATGTCCATTGATTCAGTGATGCCATCCAACCATCTCATCCTCTGTCATATCCTCTGTCATCCCCTTCTCCTCCTGCCCCCAATCCCTCCCAGCATCAGGGTCTTTTCCAGTGAGTCAGTTCTTTGCATCAGGTGGCCAAAGTATTGGAGCTTCAACTTCAGCATCAGGCCTTCCAATGAATATTCAGGACTGATCTCCTTTAGGATGGACTGGTTGGATCTCCTTGCAGTCTAGGGACTCTCAAGAGTCTTCTTCAACACCACAGTTCAAAAGCATCAATTCTTTGGTGCTCAGCCTTCTTTATAGTCCAACTCTCTCATCCATACATGACTACTGGAAAAACCATAGCTTTACCAGAAGGGAAAAGGAAGACAGGAGGATCAAGATAGGGACAGAGTACTAAGAGGTACAAACTACTAGATATAACATAAATGAGACACAGGATAAATTGTACAGCCCAGGGATTATAGTTAGTAATTTATCATAAATTTAAATGGAGCATAAGCTATAAAAATATTGAATCACTATATTATATACTTGATAATATTGTAAATCAACTATACTTCAAAAAAAAAGACACATGAATTTTTGGGCTATTAAAGGCATATTATTTGAAAATGAATGTGAGCATGCCATGTTAAAGAAAAATGGTATCTTCCAAAATGATGTTGTCTTGTGAAATCTCTTAAATGGGAAAGAAAGAACAGTTCATGTGAAGGAATCAAAGGAAATGACAAGACTCCACATACTAAGAGAAAACTCTGGCTGGTTAAATTGGTGTTTTGTTTGATATGATGCTTTAGTCCTACAATATTTGTTATTTTTGTCAGAATTAAGAAAACCGAAAATAAATCAAAAGAGGGGAATTGTGGGGGTCTTTACCTTCTGCACACATCATTTTTTTTCTTTGCAGCACTTATCAGTCAGGGGTGAAAGACAACCAGACTGGGAGTAGAATCAATGGATTGAATTTCCCAGTGGGCCGAAGTGCTCCTATCAGCAGGACCCTGGAGATGAAAAGAGAGGAAACTATTGTCAGAAGAAGGACAGAAATTGAGCTTGTGATGGCTTTTCTCCCAAAAACTTTAGTCTCCTCTTAGGCTTCTCAGTGACCCAGAAACCATCCCCCCGCCAAAGCTGGGCAGTTTATGCTGCAGGTTGCACAAGAAAAGAGGGACTTATGTCTCTTTGATTTTCAAATCCAGGAGAAATTATTTGCACCAGAAAGAACAGGGGAAAAAATCCACCGAGATTGCTTTTAATCTGATGAATCCCACACCTAGAGAAAATGTTAATATGGATGCTTACATTTTTCTTAACTCCCTTACTCCAGCTCCACAGATCCCCATATTCTTTCTGCACCTGGCCAGTTTTGTCCCTGGCTAGAGACTTTCCAGAGACAGGCTCCTGGTGGAGCCTCTGGCTGTGTGAGCGAGCTTTGTGAGTAGACCTGGGGGTGACAGTATCAGCCCTCTCTCTCCTCTGTCACTGGGCTCCAGCCCTCTAAGGGAAGCCTGAAATGGACAGAATGAACTCTGTGTGCATAATGTTTTAAAGGATGGAATCTACCAGAGGCATTGGATTCGCTACTTCAAAGGATAAGAGAGAACAAACATGATTGTCTAATATCCTTTGGTCTAACAACAACAACAAAAAGTAGATTCTTGATCAACTTTCAGAATTAAAGATACCCATTTGAATATTGTTATCCATGGTACAGAATCCACCTGCAATGCAGGAGATACAGGTTGGATCCCTGCTTGGGAAGATCCCCTGGAGAAGGAAATGGAAACCCACTCCTGCATTCTTGCCTGGGAAATCCCATGGACTGGAGCCTTGCAGACTACAGTCCGTGGTGCCGCAAAAGCGTCAGACACAACTTAGCGATTAAATAATAACAGCAAATCCATGGTGACCAATTCCAACAAAAAGCTTTAAGAGATTAAATACTCTAATTCTATGAGAACCACATTGAAACTTTCTCAAATCTGGATATCCAAAATGGACTTTGACAAGGAACCCCATGAAGTAATTATATGCAGAACAAGATTTCTGTGGTTATTAAACACAGAAAAGGATTGTGCTCTTGCAACTTTTTTTCCGACTTCACTTTTTAAAATAAAGCCTCCTGAAATGACTTTGCTGCTTAGCATTTGATAGAGCTGCAGCAACAGACCTGCCCTTGCCTGCCCAAGGTTCCTCTTACCAAACAGATATGATTCATTTTTTTTTAAGACTGATGACAGACTCAAGCAGAGGTTAGAACTATATATCACAATGCGTGACCTGGTGAGCATAGAACTTAAACAGTAATAATAAAGTTAAAGATAGGACTATGAAGCCAGTGATATTCTGCCTCTAAAAATGTTAGCTCTTTGATGGAAAAAAAAAAGATCCTTTGGAATCTGACATGTTATTGAGCACAGATTTGTCAGTACTTAATTTTTGTGTCACTGCCTCTGAGAAGCACATATTATTTCACTCAGCTCCAATTTTCATAGACTAAATGGCAAAGATTAAAGAAGCTGTATAGATCCAAGAACATGGGTAAACGATCATAACCCATCCACAAGAGACTTAATTCTCAACATGATAAAAGGCTTTATGAAGCATATTAAAGTAATAAGCCTCATTTATCTCTGTATTTGGGGTAAAATAAGAGGAAAATGGAGATGAAAGCATAGTTTGCCGTAGATGATTTAATTTGAACAGATGACAGGAAAGGAAATATAACTGCTTGGCAACTGATTCTACTGTTCCATCTTTTCCATCAAGGGGAAGGACAGAACAGAGGGAATGCAAGTAAGAGGTAACACATCCTGATGAGGGTGGACATGGGGTGAAGGTGTTTGTGTAAATGTTGAGGAACAGGTCAATGAAACCGAAGAAAGTACAGAAAAAGATCCACAGCTATGCCTGATAAATACATTTTGCTCTTGCTCAGTTGCTAAGTCATGTCCGACCCTTTGTGACCCCATGAACTGCAGCAAGCTAGGCTCCTCTATCTTCCACTATCTCCTGGGGTTTGCTCAAATTCATGTCCACTGAGTCGGTAATGCTATCTAACCATCTAACCATCTCATCCTCTGTCGCCCCCTTCTCCTCTTGCCCTCATCTTCCCTAGTCTGCCTGCAATGCAGGAATCCCAGGTTTGACCCCTGGATGGGGAAGATCCTTGGAGAAAGGAATGGCTATCCACTCCAGTATTCTCGCCTGGGAAAATCCCATGGACAGAGGAGTCTGGTGGGCTACAGTCCATGGGCTCACAAAGAGTTGGACTCGACTGAAGCAATTTAGCATGCATATACACCCACATGCAAAAATATACAAAAGGAATAGCATATTAAAGTCTCCACCTTTGACTGCTTACTTTCCTGTCCTTTCTTTCCTCTACCTTTAGCTCATATGCTTGACGCTATGCACCTGGTACATGCGTATTTTGGATTATTATGCCTTCCAGTTGAATTGACTGTTTTCTCACTATGGAATGGTCTTTTATACTCCTTGTCCTAAGGTCTGCCTGATATTAATATAGACTCAGTAGCTATCTAATGCTACTAATATGTACTTTTCATTTCTGTGACTTTCAGCCTTTGTTCTTACATATAAAGTATATCTCCTGCGAAGACCACATAGTTTGATCTACATTTTTTTAATCCAATCTAAGAAGTGTCTTATAAATAGACTGCGTACCCCACTTATACTAAACTTGATTCCTAATAGGGTTAAGTTTCAGTCCTCTATCCTGCTATTGGTTTTCTAATTGTCTCGTCTCTTCTTTGTTCTAATTTACTTTTTCCAATTAGTAAAGTGCCTGCACTGTTTGCTTATTTTAGTGAATAATTTATTGTGGTAATAGTCACCCTTGACTTGTCCTTTCTTTCTTGAATCAGTACTTTACCTCTTGATGAGAATGTAAAGACCTTAGAGTGGTGTAAGTCAATTCACCTCTTCTGCACTTCTTTGCAAACGCTGTCTTATGCTTTACTTCTATGTATGTTTTAAATCTCAAATATATACTGTTATTGGTGTCCCTGTAATAACTCTCTTTTTCTTTCGTGCAGACACATCCGTGCATTTCCCAGGGCTCTCCCTTTCCTTCCTGAGAGCCTGTGCTTCTGTAGCAGCTGCCCCTTTCGACTGATGAGTAGGAGCTCCTTCCTTATTTCTTAGAGTGTCAGCCTGCTGGCGACAACGGCTCTCAGCTTTGATATTTATTTATCAGCATTATTTATCTGATAATGCCTTTTTTTTGCCTTCTTGTCTAAGGATATTTGATGAAGGCACAGGAGTGTACATGCCTTTTTCTTAAACTGTGAAGATGTTTTCTCCTGGAATATATCTACCATTCTGATTCTTGTTTCTCTGAGAATAACATGGCTTTTTCTTTGGCTCCTTTAAGGTTTTCCTTAATGCTGGGCAAGATGGAAGGTCGGGGGAGAAGGGGATGACAGAGGATGAGATGGTTGGATGGCATCACCGACTCATTGGACATGAGTTTGAGCAAGCGCCGGGAGATGGTAAAGGACAGGGAAGTCTGGTGGCTGCAATCCATGGGGTCACAAAGAGTTGGACACAGCTGAGTGACTGAACAGCAGCAGAAAAGTTTTCCCTTTGATTTTTTTTTTTTTTTTTTTTGTATCTATGTGTCTCTGATGTGCCTTGTATTCACCTTTCCTGGCTTTTTTTCTGTGGTCTCTGAACACAAGGATGAATGTCTTTAACAGTTTTACCTAATCCCCATCTTTTTCTTTTTAAATATTGCCTCTGCTCAACTCTCCCTGTTCTCTTTTTCTGAGGTTCCAATTATATCAATGTCTTTAAGACATATCCATATGATATTTTCAATATTTATGTTTTCACTTAGTCATAGTGGGAGAAGTGGTCAGCCACAAGGTTCTACTTCCTAATCTTTTCCTACAAAACTTAAGTAGGCTCTTATCTTATTTACTTCCCTAATACCCCAATACCAGATTCGATAATCCCTCTCAAATGCCAGTCTTTAGGGATTTTTACTGATACTTTAAGAAACTTTCTAAGGTCAGCAGAATGATACCAAGTGCCTCTCTATCTATTTCAGAATGTGCTGAATGAAACCAAAAATAAACTTCTCTGAACATACTATTAAGTTTAGCACTGTTCACATCATTCTAAAATATACTTCCAAATCCTGAGAAGTAAACAAAATACTGTTCATTATTAATTTCATGCTCACTCAGGTTGGCATGTTAGTAGTGTGTTATAATAGCATAGAGTCATTAAAAGCCATATGTCTTTTTGATGCAACTCGGATGCTATAAAATGAGAACTGCCTGAAAATATTTCCAATAAGCTTGTAGTATATTGTTCTTGGAGATATTACCACATCTGTATTTTCCATTACTAAGCAAACAGTCCATTATGTCAATTGTTATTGAACTTCTTTAGACAAACCTCTTGTAAACAGAACATTTAAGCAACACTATCAAAGCAGAAAAATAACATACATTGTAAAATCTCATCTTCGGGACATAGTACTGCTAAAACTTGGCCAATTCTCTTCATATTTTAATGTGTCTTTCCTTGTAATTATTTGTTGCTTTTACAGACAGGGAGCAATAGCAGGGTTTTCTCCTACTTAATTTAGTAACTGTGCTTTCCCCGCCAATCACATACAAAAAGGACAGTCCCGTGATATGAAAGCTAAGAGTTCAAAAGTTCTCTTTACTTTGAATTATTATTTTTGAATTATTGGTGTGATTAGGTTGATGAATGTCTTTAGATGGTGATTTCTGAAGTAACCAGCTATTGAATACAAGAAGTTCTGTAAATGTAAGAATTGTAAAGAACAACGTTTGTGGTTTGTTTTTGCTCTTTGCCAATGCAATGCGTTGCTAATGGAAGACAGTTGGAAAACAGAGGGGCATAAAGAAAACGGAAACGTCAGAGATATCCCCTGGTATTATAGTGTACGTCTTTTCAGAGTGCATAAATATATATATGTGTATGTTTTTTTCAATGTCATATTCTACTTATCACTTTATAGCTGCTTTTTCTCACTTTGCAATTTATCAAGAGTATTTTCCTATGACAACAAGATTTTTTCTTAAATTTATCATGACTGCTTTGAAACTCATCAGATTTGCATAGCATGCTTGTTTCACCAGTTTCTTATTTTGGAACATGACATGTTGACTGTGATGGAATCAAACATTTCTCTATTTAAGTACCCAAACTAAGATTGTTGATCAGAGAAAGTTACTAGCATATTTTTAAATAATGAAACATAGAACTAACAGTCTCCTTTGTCAAAATGATCAACAAGAACCATAACAAAGGCTGAGAAAAAAACAATAAAAAAAAACTAATTAAAAAATTTCAACCAGGGGACTTCCCTGGTCGTCCAGTGGTTAAGACTCCACACTTCCAATGCAGAAGGTGTAGGTTTGATCCCTGGCCAGGGAACTAAGATCTTACATACCACTCAATATGGCCAAATATAAATAAATAAAATTGGATTATTTGCCTTAAAAATAAATAAACGTAGTGAATAAAAAACAAAAACTCTAAACTAGTGGATCATCACCAGAGTCAATTCTGATTTCCAGAAGACATTTGGCAATGACTGGAGACATTTTTGATGGTCATAACTGGAGGGGGGTGCTACATTTAAGGAGTGGGAAACAGGGAAGCTGCTAAACATCAACCATCCAAAGGACAGGCTATCTAACAAGGAAGGATGATTTTCTGCAGAAGGTCAACAAGCTGTGAAATTAAACCCTGTGTACATCTAGAGAGAGTCGTTCATACCCTTGTCCACATCTAGAGAGCACTGCTCATCTCCTTGCAGTGGCATTAACAAGGCACATGCTGCCCTTAGGCAGTTAGTGACTGGAAATCCCCCTCCAGCTTAATCCACCTTGATCCATACCAGTGTGAGTGGGGGTAGTTAACAGTGGTGGTATAAAGGGGTGGATTTCTACAAAGAAAGATAAGCCCATAGAAGCTGCTTATCAAATTGGAGCTAATAGAGAATCACTTCCTTTGTTAAATGTTAAGTTTTATTGGAGTGTGGTGTGTGTCTCTGTGTGTTAAGTTGTTTTCGTGGTATCCGACTCTTTGAGACCCTGTGGACTGTAGCCCACCAGGCTTCTGTGTCCATGGGATTCTCCAGGCAAGAATACTGGAGTGGACTGCCATTCCCTCCTCCAGGGGACTCTTCCCCACCCAGGAATGAAACCCACATCTCTTACGTCCCTTGCATTGGCAGGTGGGTTCTTTACCACTAGTGACACATGAGTATAGTCGCTTTACAATGTGTGTTGAGTTTCTGCTGTGCAGCAAAGTGAATGAGCTATATGTTTACAGATAGCCCATCTTCTCTGGATTTCCTTCCCATTTAGGTCACCACAGAGCACTGAGCTCCCTGAGTTATACAGTAGGTTCTCTTTAGTTATCTATTTTATACATAGTTTGAATAGTGTATATTGCAGCACCATTTTCAATAGCCAGGACACGGAAGCAACACAAATGTCCATCAACAGAAGAATGAATAAAGAAGATATTCTATAAGCAACAGAATATTACTTAGCCATAAAATGGAACAAAATCGGGTCACTTATAGAGACGTGAATGGACCTAGACATTGTCATACAGAATTAAGTAAGTCAGAAAGAGAAAAACAAATATCATATATTAACACATATATGTGGAATCTAGAGAAATGGTACAGAGAATCACCTCTTGAAGAACTCTCCAATGAGTATGCTTGACAGTCTTTTGCCCCACTGGAAGGGAAAATGAGCTAGAAAACCAAAGTTAAAAGTCTTTCAATGTAACACTGATTTAAACTCAACCAGATTTTATTTCTGTGGCTTTGAACTTAATGTTTAAGTATTTATAGTCTCCATCAGTTATCACCATCATGGGATTTTCTTAGTCTGGCTCCCAGAAGTGGGGGTATTCTAATCAAGACCTCTAAAGATTTAAACTTTACTTTAGGTTACTGCTTGTTTTTCTGATTTTTTTATCTGTGCCACATTTCTCCTTTCATTCTCAGCATCCAAAACATTTTCTCCATCTGCATGGCTTTTGTATCCTATAATCACACAAACCCAGTTTAAACTATTCTTTCCTTGTCTTTTAGAGCAGTTAATAACTTACTATTATTGCTTCCCTTCCAATTTAATTCTCCACACAAAATCCAGAATAACCATTTTCAAATGCAAATAAGAAGATGTTATCTCTCTGTTTGAATCAGACAGATATTTTATCCACTGTTCCCATCGGATAACCAAAAATCTCAGTGTGTGTCATATTTTAAATTGCACATATAAGTGATATCATATGGTATTTGTCTTTCTGACTTAAATTCACTTAGTAAGATCATTTCGAGTTCCATCCATGTTGCTGCAAATGGCATTATTTCAAACAAACTCACAGACATAGATAGTAGACTTCTTGTGGATGCTAAGGGGGAAGGGTTGGGGAGGGAAGGATTGGGAGTTTGGGATTAGCACAAACAAGCTATTATATATAGGATGGATAAACAACAAGGGCCTACCATATAGCACAGGGAGCTATATTCAATATCCCGTGGTAAACCATAGTGGAAAAGAATATTTAAAAGAACGCATGTATGTATATATATACACTGAACCAGTTACAGCAGAAATTAATGCAACATTGTAAATCAACCAGGCTTCAATAACACAAATAAATCTCAGTGTGACCTGCAAGTCCCTGGTGGTCTGCTGTCTGCATGCATCTACAGTTTCACAGTATCATATCCTATTTCTTTCCCTCTGGGTTTCTGCCTTGTTCAGTTTCTGACATATTCAGGATCTCTAAGTCCTTGTTCAATTCAGCTCAGTCACTCAGTTGTGTCTGACTCTTTGCAACCGCATGGACTGCAGCACGCCAGGCCTCCCTGTCTATCACCAACTCCTGGAGTCCACCCAAACCCACGTCCATCGAGTCGGTGATGCCATCCAGCCATCTCATTCTCTGTCCTCCCCTTTTCCTCCTGCCCTCAATCTTTCCCAGCATCAGGGTCTTTTCCAATGAGTCAGCTCTTCACATGAGGTGGCCAAAGTATTGGAGTTTCAGCTTCAGCATCAGTCCTTCCAATGAACACCCAGGACTGATCTCCTTTAGGATGGACTGGTTGGATCTCCTTGCAGTCCAAGGTTCTTGTTCAGCTCCTAACAAAAAGTGTCACTTGTTTCTGCCACCAGATGGTCAGGCACATTTTAGGTCCCCATGCGCTTGGTCTGTTGCTCACTTAACTCCTATATTTCATTCTTCAGACAAACTATGCCTGACATGCTGTTCCACAGGGTTGTGATTCTCTGTTATGTGCAAAGAATCTTATATGACAGACTTCACTTCTGCACATCCGGTAGCTGATTTGCACTTACTGGAATGATGAGAAGCGCATCCATAATTTATGAAGCTAATGATTGTGACTGGTAACAGCTGACCACGAAGTTTCCAGAGAAAATTATCTCTCCATGCTGCAAAATCCTGGAGTGTCCACCAAGAATTTATCTGCATTCTTGGTATGCTAAAGTGTTTAGTTTTGAATGGGCATTTTGTAGCTTTTTTTAAAAAGTACTTCTCAGAAAAGTATAACTAAGCAGTTAGGGGATATCTAGGAGAATTCTGAAATATCTGTACCGTTTGAGTGTTAGTCTTTATTCTATATTGGTTTAGAGAATCAGAAAGTAATATACCTGAAATTCATCGAAATACCATCTTAGCACTAATGTTTTTTGGCTGTACCCCGCAGTATGTGGGACCTTAGTTCTCCAACCCAGGACCGAATTCATGGCCCCTGCATTGGAAGGTAGAGTCTTAACCACTGTGCAACCAGGGACACCCCAGTAACAACATTTAATGAGTAATACTTTAGTATTGCCCCTGTGACATTTTGAGTTGAGTATCAAAGGGTTCTTGGGCTAACTGTCCCAGTCTGCCGTGAAGACCTAAATCACTTAAGGCCAAAATATAGAGGCTTCTTTAGCTCATTTATTTAAAAGCAAGCTCCATAGATACATCATTTCTCTTTTTTACCTCTACTTCTTTCAAAGACAGAAAATTACACATTAGTAATCATAGAAATGTATTGTCAAGTTAATAATATCTGTAGAAGTAATATGAAAGTGAAAGTCATTCAGTCGGGTCTGACTCTTTACAACCCCATGGACTGTATAGTCCATGGAATTCTCCAGGCCAGAATACTGGAGTGGGTAGCCTTTCTCATCTCCAGGGGATCTTCCCAACCAAGGGATCGAACCCAGGTCTCCCCCTTTGCAGGTGGATTCTTTACCAGCTGAGCCACAAGGGAAGCCCAAGAATACTGGAATGGGTA
Source organism: Bubalus bubalis (assembly GCF_019923935.1). NCBI lineage: Eukaryota > Metazoa > Chordata > Mammalia > Artiodactyla > Bovidae > Bubalus > Bubalus bubalis. The sequence continues at coordinate 65,859,807 of NC_059175.1, read as the reverse complement.
GACTATCCAGTGGATCTTCCCAACCCAGGACTCTTCCTGACCCGGGAATCAAACTGGGATATCCTGCATTGCAGGCATATTCTTTACCAACTGAGCTCTCAGGGAAGCCCATACAGAATACTAACAGTCCATATTACAAAGCAGAGACATTACTTTGCCAACAAAGTTCCATCTAGTCAAAGCTATGGTTTTTTCAGTAGTCATGTATGGATGTGAGAGTTGGACTGTGAAGAAAGCTGAGTGCCAAAGAATTGATGCCTTTGAACTGTGGTGTTGGAGAAGACTCTTGAGAGTTCCTTGGACTACAAGGAGATCCAACTAGTCCATCCTAAAGGAAATCAGTCCTGAATTTTCATTGGAAGGACTGATGCTGAAGCTGAAACTTCAAAGCTTTGGCCACCTGATGCAAAGAACTGACTCATTGGAAAAGACCCTGATTCTGGGAAAGATTGAAGGCAGAAGGAGAAGGGGACAACAGAGGATGAGATGGTTGGATGGCATCACTGACTCGATGGATATGAGTTTGAGCAAGCTCTGGGAGTTGGTGATGGACAGAGAAGCCTGGCGTGCGGCAGTCCATGGGGTTGCAAAGAGTCGGACATGACTGAGGGACTGAACAGAACTGAATAGCCCATAAAATGAGAAAAGAACATTTGTGTGTATACATGTATATTTAATTTTTAATGACTTTTTACTATTTTCTTTGAGTTATTTTAGTGATGGATCAAGGGGTTACTTATCAGAATGTACTTCAGATTTTCCCAAACTTAATATCTATATGCAATTAAGTTTGCATAAATCTGAAGTATACTCTGATAAGTAAACCCTTGAGCAATTAATAAGATAACTCAAAGAATATAATTTTTAAAACCACTAGAGGAATTAAATTATTGCCTTAAAAATATTCACTTAATTCAAAAGAAAGCAGTGAGGGACAGAAGAACAAATAAAGCACTTGACACATAGAAAACAAAAAGTAAATTGCAAACATAATTTGGCCAATATCAATAGTAACATTAAGTGTGAATGAATGAAACAATAAAATAAAAAAGAGATCTTAATATAATGCTCAGGTAAAAAGTAATACCCAACTGTATGCCATCTACAGGAGACATACTTTAATTCAAAGATATAAGTAGGTTGGAAGCAAAAAGATAGAAAAAAGAAATAACCGTGCAAACAGCAACTGTAAGAGAGATAAAGTATCAGAGAAAGTAGACATTAAAACAAAACATGTTGCTAGAGATAAAAGACTTTTTGTAATAAAAAGAGTCAAATCCATGAGGATGCTATAGTCAGGATAAACATATGTGCACATAATAGCAAAGTTGCCAAAACATGTTCAGCAAAGACTGACAAAATTGAGGGGAGAAAAAAGACAATTCAACACTAATGGTTGGAAACTTTACTATCTCACTCTCAACGATGGGTAGAAAAAAAAATAAGCAGAAGACTCACCAAGCTATAGAACACTGTAAACCAAATGGACCCAACACACTTGTGTGGAACATTCCACCTAACACTGCAAAATGCACAGCCTTTAAAGATCACATGGAAAATTCTCCAGGCCAGACCATTTTTAAGCCATAAGACAAGTTAAATGAAGGTATAAGATCAAAGTCATGCACCATATAATATCCAACCATAGTTAAATGAAGTTAGAAATCAATAACAAAAACATTTTGAAAATTGTTATGTGAAAATTTGAACAACACACAAACAACCAGTGAGGCAAAAAAGAAACCACAAGGATGAATTATAAAATACTTCAACATGAATGAAAAGGAAGATACAATATACCAAAATGCATGGAGTGCCATAGAAGTGGTGCTTAGGGAAAAATTTATAACTAGAAATCCCTATAACTAAAGAAAATGATGCCAAATCAGTAACACATATTCTATGCTTTAACGCTAGAAAAAGAGCAGAAACTATACCTAGAGCCAGGGAGAGGAAGGAAATATTAAAGATTACAGTGGAAATTAGTGAAATAGAGAGTATAAAAGCAAAATTAGTGAAAGAAAAATCTGGTTCTTTGAAAAGCATCAGCAAATTGAAAAGCCTTTAGTTTGATTGACAAAAAAAAAAAAAAAAAGAAAGAGAGAGAGAGAGACAAGATTCAAATACTAAAATTGGGGATAAAAGAGAGATATCATTACTGACCTAAGAAAAATAAAGATTTCAAAGGGAAAACTATGATAAACTGAAGGCTAGCAAATTGGATTATCTAGATGAAATGGATAAATTATAAGAAAGACACAAACTCCTTAAACTGACTGCAGAAAGATTTCTGAATGTGAATAAATCTATACAAACATTGAATTAATAATTGTCTTAGACAGTATTTTCCAAAGCTAGTTCACTCAGGCTCTGTCTCATTTATGTCCCTCTTTTTTTTTTAAGGGCTTCCCAGGTGGCACTAGTGATAAGAATCTACCTGTCAATGCAGGAGACATAAGAGACCTGGGTTCAATCCCTGGGTGGCAAAGATCCCCTGGAGGACAGAGGAGCCTGATGGGCTACAGTTCATGGGGTCACAAAGAGTTGGACATGACTGAGCGAGAAATGCCCACAACTTTTTATAAATCACCTCTCTTGCTTTAATAAATGTATATTCCAAAGAAATTTTATCAGTACGAAAAATAGGAAGCCAATATCTTTTGTCATATCAATACAGTAAGTGTAAAAATCAGGGAAACAGAAGTAAAAGAGTGACTGATTCTCTCAAATGCTCCAGCCTGAGGGAGACACAGCCAAGTACCAATCTCTCCATCACAGCACAGAAGCAGCCAGATGTTCATGGTTCCTGAACAACCCTTTCCAGCCCATCGTTGGGGCCCGCAGGCCAGAGTCTGCATAGCTCATGTGGCTACTCCCTTCTCAACCACAAGAAAAAAAAAAAAAAAAACAAGATCAGAAGCAGCACTTCCCTGACAAGTTAGGTGGCACTCTGCTGAGAACTGACAGCCACTGGAAAAACTAAATACTCGGCAGATTAACCCTGGAGCCTTAATTCCTCTTTTGGCCTTGGCTCAGGTTCCCGATGGTGCAGGCTCCTATAAACTCTGGACCCAGGGCGATTGGTCCCCGCAGTTGGTGTTTGACTTGGCAGAGTTTGAGACGGAGGCTGCCGTTGCTGGGGTAGCAGAGGAGAGAACTGACCGGTCACGGCTCAGTCAGAAGCTGAAGACCTTGTCTGTCTCTTAGTGATGCAGGAAGGGGAATGAGGCTTCAGTTCCAGAGGCGGGGGAAAGATTGTGCTTTGTACATTCTACCTATAAAATCACGTCTATTGATAATACAGGAGAGTAAGTTAGTGGGACCCTGAAAGCATATTAGGTCCATCTGATGGCAAACTTGGAGATAAAACTAAGACAGCAAGTCCCGGCAGGCCAACGGAGGCATTTCTCTGAGGCAGCTGCAGTTTCCGCTCAGGTCATAGATTCTAGGTCACTGGTTGGTACCTAGGCAAGGTGGAAGGTTTCAGGTACATTCCCCTCAGTGCTGCGGGGTGAAAGCGGAAGTCCCTTTGTGGGCACTCTGCAGGGGTTGGGCTGCTTGCTAAGTCATGTCTAACTCTGTGACACTATGGATGGTTTCCCACCAGGCTTCTCTGTCCATGTGATTCTCCAGCAAGAATACTGAGTAGGCTGACATGCCTTCCTCTGGGGAATCTTTCCGACTCAGGGAGGGAACTGCAGTCTATTAAAATCTCCTGCATTGGCAGATGGGTTCTTTACCACTAACACCACTTGGAAGCCCTGTTTGCCCCCAAAAGATCTGTTGAGGTTCTAATCTCCAGTACCTGTGGAGATGACCTGATTTGGACATAGGATCTTGGCAGACATAATCAAGTTAAGGCATCAGAGTGGACTCCAAACCAGTACGTCCAACAGTCTTATGAGAAGAAAGAAAGTTGAACACACACACACACACATACACATATGCATGAACACCATGGGAGCATGCAGACACTCAGAGGTGGTAGCCGTGTGAAGATGGCCAGAGCTGCTGGAGGTGCTGTGATGATGCTGCCCCAAGCCAAGGAATGCCTGGGCTTCCAGAACTGAAAGAAGGAAGGCAGGATCCTCCCAGGAGAGACTCCAGAGCAAACTACCCCTTGCTACACCTTGATTTGGAGATTTTTTTTTTTTTGTCTCCAGAACTGTGGGAGAATACTTTTTTTTTAGAATATTTTTTCTTCAAGTTGTATATTTGTCTACACTTGATTTACAATGCTGTGATAGTTTCTTCTGTACAGCAAAGTGAATCAGTTATACATGTATCTATTACTTTTCAAATTTGTTTCCTTTTAGGTTGTTCAGTTCAGTTCAGTCGCTCAGTCGTGTCTCTTTTCAACCCCATGAATCGCAGCACGCCAGGCCTCCCTGTCCATCACAAACTCCTGGAGTTCACTCAAACTCACGTCCATTGAGTCAGTGATGCCATCCAGCCATCTCATCCTCTGTCGTTCCCTTCTCCTCCTGCCCCCAATCCCTCCCAGCATCAGAGTCTTTTCCAATGAATCAGCTCTTCGCATGAGGTGGCCAAAGTACTGGAGTTTCAGCTTCAGCATCATTCCTTCCAAAGAAATCCCAGGGCTGATCTTCAGAATGGACTGGTTGGATCTCCTTGCAGTCCAAGGGACTCTCAAGAGTCTTCTCCAACACCACAGTTCAAAAGCATCAATTCTTCAGCACTCAGCCTTCTTCACAGTCCAACTCTCACATCCATACATGACCACAGGAAAAACCATAGCCTTGACTAGACAGACCTTTGTTGGCAAAGTAATGTCTCTGCTTTTCAATATGCTATCTAGGTTGGTCATAACTTTCCTTCCAAGGAGCAAGCGTCTTTTAATTCACGGCTGCAGTCACCATCTGCAGTGATTAGGGAATATTAAATAGAGTTCCCTGTGCTATAGAGTAGGTCCTTGTTGGGCAGTAGACTAGATTTTTGAAAAACTTTCATTGGACTGTAATTGCTTTTCAGTGTTGTGTTAGTTTCTGCTGGATAGCCAAGTGGATCAGCTATTGTGGCTTAGTTGCTCAGTCATGTCCAACTCTTTTGTGACCTCATAGACTGTAGGCCACCAGGTTCCTCTGTCCATGGAATTTCCTAGGCAAGATTACTACAGTGGATTGCCATTTTCTTATATCCCCTCTTTTTTGGATTTCCTTCCCATGTAGGTCATCACAGAGCATTGAGTAGACTTTTCTGTGCTACACAGTAGGTTTTCATTGGTTATCTATGAGATTGCCGTAGATTAGATTTGTTTAAAAGGTTTAAGCCACTCAGTCTGTGGTACATTCTTATGGTGTGGGTGCATGCTGTGTCTCTTCAGTCATATCTGACCCTTTGCAACCCCATGGACTGTAGCTTACCAGGCTCCTTTGTCCATGGGATTTCCCAGCCAAGAATACTGGAGTGGGTTCCCATTTACTTCTCCAGGGGATCTTCCCCAGGTATTGAACATGCATCTCTGATGTCAACTGCATTAGTAGGTGGATTCTTGACCACTGAGCCACCCTGGAAGCACAATGGCACCAATGGGGAACTAATACAGACCCTCATGTTCAATCCTCATCATCTTCACTTTCTTGAGGTTCCAGGGACTTCATGGAGAGAATTTCTTTGGAGAACTTGAGATAGGTTAAAGGCGAGAGCCAGCTTGTGCTTCCTCCTAGGTCCATTCACTGTCTTCTGCTTGACATGAACAAGCCTCAGTTCAACCTTGAGGACAAGCTCATTACATGCTTCAAAGAACCAGCACTGTTTTCTTCTCTGGAGTTACATCTCCCAGCCTTCCTCACCGTTGGGTTTGGGCTGACAACAGGGCTGTAGCTAACCACGTTGGAACACAAGTGATGCCTGCTATTCCTGTCCTGGCCACCGCAGCCTCCCACACGTGCTGGTCACTCTCGTTTCCCTTCTAGCTGATTGGGGTGGAGACATTAATACCGCACTTAGAAGCTGTATGTGAAATACGGCAGCACTGGTCACCTGAGATCCCGATGTACCTCCAGGGAAGAACCAGCCTCGCTGACAAGCAGCACCTGCTCCAGATCTCACGTAGCAACCAGCAGACTTATCAGGATTGAGCATTACCCACATTTGAAACTATGTGTGAGAGCAGCGGGCAGCAAGCCAGCAAAGCAACACTTGCTGTCTTGAAGCAGGGCGCCTCAGCAATGCGAACTTTTAACACACAGCATAGGTCAACGATGTGGCTGAGATGATGAGCAAATAAAAGTAGGGAGGCAGAGGTGGGGGTGGGGCTAAAGGGCCCACCATACTGCAGAAGATTTCTAGAACAGTGGGAGATGACCACTTGATGGATAGAGTACTCATTGGGCCGATAGTTGGGGGACAAGAGATGGGAAAAGCCAGAAATGTCAGTGTATGCTGATCGTTACTTGCTGTGTTCACAAGTTATTTCAAAAAGAACAAAGAAGCAATCGGCAAAGAGTGGTTTGGAAGAAGAAACACAAAATCTTGGAGTCTAGAAATTTGAAACTTTATAGAGACTTCTTAACCTCAATGGCTAGGAATAAGTCTGCAAAAGGTTTTGAAAGACAGAGATGCAAACAAAAAATTAAGTATAATTTTCCCCCCAAGCTTACTTGTTTCAGATGTTATGAAAGGAGCAGACGCTGAGAGCAGAAGAGAGAGAAGTTTTGTAATGTAAATTTTTTTAAAAAAATGTCTTTGGAGGATTGGAGGGGGGGGTGTGTGTTTATTGACACATGACATGAACTGTAAGTAAATAGATCAAAATTTTATTGTTATTTGGAGAATTATGTTGCCTAAGAAACATCTGTGTATGTGTGTGCCAAGTCACTTAAGTCATTTCCAACTCTCTGCAAACCCACGGTCTGTAGCCCACCAGGCTCCTCTGCCCATGGTATTCTCCAGACAAGAATCCTGGGGTGGGTTGTCATGCCCTCCTCCAGTGGATCTTCCCATCCCAAGGGTCAAATCCATGTTTCTTACATTTTCTGCATTGGCAGGCAGGTTCTATACCTCTAGCACCTCATGGAAAGCCCAAGAAATCTCTAGAATGCTTCAAAAAAAGGCAGTGACTCTGACTCTGTTCAGTTCAGTTCAGTTGCTCATTTGTGTCCAACTCTTTGTGACGCCATAAACCACAGCATGCCAGGCCTCCCTGTCCATCACCAACTCCTGGAGTCCACCCAAAACCATGTCCATTGAGTCGGTGATGCCATCCAACCATCTCATCCTTTGTCGTCCCCTTCTCCTCCTGCCCTCAATCTTTCCCAGCATCAGGGTCTTTTCCAATGAGTCAGTTCTTCGCATCAGGTGGCCAAAGTATTGGAGTTTCAGCTTCAACATCAGACACTGTGGAGGGCCCCAAATTTGTACCAGCAGGAAGAGCCTATGAACGCTTTCATATGCCTATGTAAGCTAGTATCTGCTAGCATCTTCCCACACCCAGGTCAGAGTGTAGTATAAAAGAAAGTCACACCCCAGCCTGTTGGAAAGGAATGAACATAACCCAGAGTTCCTGCAGTTTGATATGAATTCTGTGACTAAATGAAATTTGGGGTGTGCCCCATGGGAGAGATAATAGAATTCCTATGAGAAGGAGGTATGGAGTGATGTTTGATAGCCACCAGAGTCAACTCTGGTACCGAGAGCCAGCGGCTCATCACCACTTGGTCCCCCTCTTGATCTGATCACACAGCTAGTCCCCATCTCTCCATTTCCCTGGCATTTATCAAGGCCGTGTGATTGAGTTCTGGATTATGGAACAGGAGAGGGGCTGGGCACTCCATTCATCCCAGACCATTAGGACCTCTCCCTCATGCTCCTGCATGCTCTTTCCCACCTCTGGTCTAGAAGGAAATAACCATGGCAGCCTAGAGGCCAGGAGTTGAAACCAGCAGCATATGTCAGCCTATGTTCTTGATGAATGGCATTTACATAGTTGATGTCCACAGCCCAGAAATGCCAGCTTAGGGCTATTATATGTGAAAGAGAGAGAGGGGAATAAAGCCTCCCCATCGCACAGTTCACTCCCTGTTTGTCACAGCTGAGTCTGCATGCCACGCACATTTGGACATTTGGCAAATGCGCGCTGATGGGTTGTCAGCTCAGATGTGGGAGATGGAGCCGGGTTCTTCACTTGCAGCTGAAACTGAATTGTTTCCGAATATTCTTATTGTCATACGTGTTCCAGTTATTTGAGATATCAAAGCTTTAATCTTCTTTGGCCGGTCTTAGACCTTTCTTTTCATATAAATGATATTTGTATGCCCAGAGTCAAAATATCCAACTCTATGTACGTACGTGCATGTTCAGTCATGTCTGACTCTTTGTGACCCCATGGACTGTAGCCCTCCAGGCTCCTCTGCCCATGGGATTCTCCAGGCAGGGATACTGGAGTGGGTAGCTATGCCCTCCTCCAAGGGATCATCCTGACCCCGGGATCCAATCCATGTCTCCCAAGTCCACTGCCTTGGCAGACAGGTTCTTTACTACTGAGCCACCTGGGAAACATGAACTCCTCAAATTTTCTTCATCCCTTTGGTCTTTTACTTGTTAAGGTCCCTTTCCTCTAAAAGATGCAAAGAAAGGGGATTCTCCACACCAAGGTGGAGCTTCTCAGACTCCGGAGTTCTAAACATGGTTGAAAATATTTTTAAAAATCGAAAACAATGATGGAAAACAAGAAAGCACCCATTGTCTCTAAACTCTTTGAAAACGTGTTTTGAAGTGCGTAAAGCAGACATGAATTGGTTTGAAACAGAAAACCTCAGTGCTAGACTCAAAACTGTGAAAAAAGCAGCAGATATGTGCTGTGATGAGAGGAGGTGTATGTGAAGGCAGGAGGAATCCAGAAACGCAGGGAGGTGACTGAACACTGCGGGCAAGGGACGTCCAGGTGGCCTCTCCCCTGCCCAGACACCTGGCACATGTCTTGGCCAGGCAGCTAACGGGACCATCTGGATGGTGCTGAAGCTTGGGTCCAAGCACTGGACAGAGTCCTGCATGTTTAGTGGGACCCAGGATGGTGGGGTGAAAGGCAGGCTGCCAAGAGGGTGCAGCCAGTGGCATCAGAGCCCTCGCCACCCTTTCAGAAAAGCTGGGACCACGGGACCCAGCAGGGCCTCTCCCATCCCTGAGGAGTCTACAACCAGGAACAGCAGGGTTTTTCATATACAGAGGTGAGAGTGGAATTCTAAATTGCCCTGGCAGATGGAGAGCTAGCAACCCCAGCTAAGGGAAAGATGCTTACCCAATGAAATGCAGTTAACGGAACAATCAGATTGCACCTTGTAAGAAACTGGAATGTGAACCTCTAGAGATACAACAGGGTCTTGCAAGAATAAAAAGAGCATGAAAATGAAAAACTGGTTCATGCAAATGAAAATTTCAGCAGTTTCTCTGAATAACATGATGCACACAGTCAAAGAACACAAATTAATCAACCAGAAGACAAGGGCGAGGAGCTCTTCCCAATGGTAATGTAACAGGATAAAGAAAATTAGAGAAAGAAAGAGAAGTTAAGAAACGTAGTGAATGGACACAAGAGTCCATGAGGACTTTCAGAGGACAGGGTGCGAGGAGGAGAGAGGAAGCAGAAGCAGGACTCTCAGTGGGGAGGGCTCTCCCAGCAGTGAAGATGAGACAGAATTTTCAAAGGACTCCCAGAGTTTACTGAGAACTACCTTGAAAAACAATTAACACCTGGACACATGTCATGAGATTTCAGAAAACAAAGTTCAGAATCCAAATCCTCTCAACATCTAGAATCCAAATCCTCTCAACGTTTAGACAAAAATGATAAAACACAGTAATATAAAAGAGATAAAATCAGCATTAGAATTCTGATAGGATAAGAATTATCCTATAATTAAGAAATTTCCAAAGACAATGAAAATTATCCTGAAATCCCTGAGAGGAGTAACTAGAGTTAGAATTCTATGCCCTCAAAGTAATTCAATGTCAGGGCAGAATATAGAATTTTTCAGATATGTACCCACTCAAAGTTTGTAGTCATTGATATGATATAGCCATGTTTACTGACCATAATAAATTCCAGAGAATTGATGTTGTAGAAGCTATATTAACTGATCAAAGTACAATGAAATCAGAAATTAATTCCCTGGGGAAAATAGACCTCAATAAGTTTTGAGTAAACACAAAATGGGCAAAATGGAAGAAAGTGGTCAAAAGGAATAAATTTCCAGTTATAAAATAAATGTCATAGTGCTATAAGTTATGGCAGGGTGTCTACAGTTATTAGCGTTGTATTGTACATTTGAAAGTTTCTAAGAGAATATATCTTAAAGGTTCTCATCACAAGAAAAAGTAACTTACCTGCGTGAGCTGACGGATGCTCACTAAAGTTACTGTGGTGGCCATTTCAGGATGTACATATATTAAATCAGTACGCTATTCACACCTAAATCTAATATAACGTTATATGTCAATTATACCTTAGTTGAGAAAAAGGAATAAAGAAATGTCCCAACTCAGATAAATCAGGACTTCTTTGCTTTATTAATCACCATTCCATCTCCCCCAGGATCCTTTCCTAATATTTGTATCACAAAAGTATCTAACTCTCCATAAATCAGTAACAGGACTATTACTGTTTCAAACTGTTGCCAAAGACATTTTCAAGATGTTTTCCAAGACTTTAAAGAACACTTCAAAATGCATACTGCACAACTTCCCTGGTGGTCCAGTTGTTAAGATTCTGCACTTACAATGCGGGAGGTTTGGGTTTGATTCCTGATTGGGGAACCATGATCCCACATGCCACGTGGCACAACCAAAAAAAGAAAATGAAAAATATGCATGCTGGGCCCATCTTTCACTGCACTTTTTTGAAGAAGCACAAATATACTGAAAACATCATACACAGAGAAATAAAAATGAGAACTGGAAACTAGTTAGAACTGAATGACAATAACCTACTCAAACAATGAGATGAAATTAAAGTGGTATTCACAGGAAAATATATAGTTGTGAATTCATTTATTAAAGAAATTAAATATTAGAATGCATGATATGTTCTCAAACCAAGAAATTGAAAAATAGTAATAAAATAATCATGAAACATTACTGTGAACAAAGTTAGCAGAGGTGATGAATTCCAGCTGAGCTATTTCAAATCCTAAAATATGATGCTGTGAAAGTGCTACAATTAATATGCCAGCAAATTTGGAAAATTCAGCAGTGGCCACAGGACTGGAAGAGGTAAGGTTTCATTCCAACCCCAAAGAAAGGCAATGCCAAAGAATGTTCAATCTACCTCACGATTGTACTCATTTCACATTTTAGCAACGCAATACTCAAAATCCTTCAAGTTAGGCTTCAACAGTACATGAACTGAAAATTTCCAGAGGTACAAGCTGGATTTCAAAAAAGCAAAGGAACCAGAGATCAAATTGCCAACCTCCCCTGAATCATAGAAAAAGCAAGGGAATTCCAGAAAAACATCTACTTCTGCTTCAACTATGCTAAAAGCTAAAGCCTTTGACTGTGTGGATCACAACAAACTGTGGAAAATTCTTAAAGAGATGGGAATACCAAACCATCTTATCTGCCTCCTGAGAAATCTGTATATAGATCAAGAAGCAACAGTTAGAACTGGAGATGGAGCAAGACTGGTTCAAAATTGGGAAAGGAGTACATCAAAGCTGTTAAATAAGAGGCTGTCACCCTCTTATTTAACTTATGTACAAAGTACATCATGGGAAATGCCAGGCTGGATGAAACACAAGCTAGAATCAGGATTGTCAGGAGAAACATCAATCACCTCAGATACACAGATGATACCACTCTGATGTCAGAAAGTGAAGAGGAACAAAAAAGCCTCTTGATGAGGGTGAAAAAAAGTGAAAGTTTTAGTCACTCAGGCGTGTCCAACTCTTTTCATCCCCATGGACAATAGCCCCCCAGGCTCCTCTGTCCACACGATTCTCCAGGCAAAATACTGGAGCGGGTTGCTCTTCCCTTCTCCAGGGGATCTTCCCAACCCAGGGGCTGAACCCAAGTCTCCCTATTGCAGGCACATTCCTTACCATCTGAACCACCAGGAAAGCCTGAGGGTGAAAGAGGACTGAGTGAAAAAGCTGGCTTAACATGGCAAAACTCAACATTCAAAAAACTAAGATCATGACATCCTGTCCCATCACTTCATGGCAAATAGATGGGGAAGAAGTGGAAATAGACAGATTTTATTTTCTTGGGCTCCAGAATCACTGTGGATGGTGATTGCAGCCATGAAATTAAAAGATGCTTACTCCTTGGGCTTCCCTCATAGCTCAGTTGGTAAAGAATCTGCCTGCAATGCAGGAAACCCTGGTTCAATTCCTGGATCAGGAAGATCTTCTGGAGAAGGGAAAGGCTACTCACTCCAGTATTCCTGGGCTTCCCTTGTGGCTCAGCTGGTAAAGAATCTGCCTGCAATACAGGAGACCTGAGTTTGATCTCTGGGTTGGGAAGATCCCCTGAAGAACGGAAAGGCTACGCACTCCAGTATTCTGGCCTGGAGAATTTCATGGACTGTATAATCCATGGGGTTGAAAAAAGTCGGACACGACTGAGTGACTTTCACTTCACTTCACTCCTTGGAAGAAAGCTATGACAAACCTAGACAGCTAATTAGAAAGAAGAAACATCACTTTACAAACAAAGGTCCATGTAGTCAAAGCTATGGCTTTTCCAGAAGTCATGTATGGATGTAAAAGTTGTACTGTAAAGAATGCTGAGCTCCAGAGAATTGATGCTTTCAAGTTGTTGGAGAAGACTCTTGACAGTCTCTAAGCAAGGAGATCAAGCCAGTCAATCCTAAAGGAAATCAACTCTGAAAATTCATTGGAAGGACTGATGCTGAAGCTCCAATACTTTGTCCACCCTAGGCAAACAACCAACATTGGAAAAGACCCTGATGGTGGGAAAGATTGAGGGCCAGAGGAGAAGGGGGTGACACAGAGCAAAATGGCAGGATGGCATAACCAACTCAAAGGACATGAATTTGAGCAAACTCTAGGAGATAATGAAGGACCCAGGAGTCTGGCCCACTGCAGACCATGGGGTCTCAAAGGGTCAGACGTGACTGAGCAACTGAAATACAGCAACAATCACGACAAAAGCTAGCTGAAGGAAATAATGGAGACAAAAGCAGAAATTAGCAAAATTAAAAACAGTAAAAATAACAGTATATTTCATCAGTAAAGGAAAGCTTCTATTTGAGACTAGTAATTTAGACAAAATTCTGTTATATATGATCAAGGAAAAGATAGAGAAGAGAGTCTTAATGTTAACAGTTTTTGATTTATTCATTTTTGATTGGAGGATAATTGCTTTACAATGTTTTGTTGGTTCCTGCCATACAACAGCATGAATCAGAATCATATGTTCTCTCCCTCTTGAACCTCCCTCCCACCTCCCACCCCACCCCACCCCTCTAGGTAGTCACAGAGCACCAGGCTGAGCTCCAAGTGTCATACAGCAACTTCCCACTAGCTGTCTATTTTACATATGGTGATTTCAGCACTGCTCTCTCAATTCATCTCACTCTCTCCTGCCTCCACTATGTCCAGAAGTCTATTCTCTGTCTGAGGCTCTATTCAGTTCAGTTCAGTCACTCAATCATGTCTGACTCTTTGCAACCACATGGACTGCAGCATACCAGGCCCGCTTGTCCATCACCAACTCCCAGAGTTTGCTCAAACATCCAACCATCTTATCCTCTGTTGTCCCCTTCTCCTCTTGCCTTCAATCTTTCCCAGCATCAGGGTCTTTTTCCAATGAGTCAGTTCATTGCATCAGATGGTCAAAGTATTGGAGTTTCAGCTTCAGCATCAGTCCTTCCAATGAGTTTTCAGGGTTGATTTCCTTTATGATTGACTTCTTGGATCTCCTTGCATCCAAGGGACTCTCAAGAGTCTTCTCCAACACCACAGTTCAAAAGCATCAGTTCTTTGGTACTCAGCTCTCTTTATGGTTCTACTCTCACATCCATACATGACTATTGGAAAAACCATAGCTTTGACTAGATGGACCTTTGTTGGCAACGTGGTGTCTCTGCTTTTTAATACGCTGTCTATGTCATAGCTTTTCTTCTAAGAAGGAGCAAGCATCTTTTAATTTCATGTGTGCAGTAACCATCTGCAGTGATTTTGGAGCCCAAGAAAATGAAGTCTGTCACTGGTTCCATTATTTCCCATCTATTTTCCATGAAATGATGAGACTGATGCCATGATCTTCATTTTCTGAATGTTGAGTTTTAAGCCAGCTCTCCCTGCAAATTTGTTCATCGGTATCATTTTTTTAGGTTGCATATATATACATGGTGGTGGTGGTGGTTTAGTCAATAAGTCATGTCTGACTCTTGTGATCCCATGGACTGTAGCCCTCCTAACTCCTCTGTCCATGGGATTCTCCAGGCAAGAATACTGGAGTGGATTGCCATTTCCTTCTCCAATACATATGCATTGATAAACAGTATTTGTTTTCCTCTTTCTGATTTATTTCACTTTGTACAATACACTCTAGGTTCATCCACCTTACCAGAACTGACTCAGATTAGTTCCTTTTATGGCTAACATTCCACTGTACAACTTTTATCCATTCATCTGTCGATTGGCCTCTAGGTTGCTTCCATGTCCTGGCTATTGTAAATAGTACAGCAATTAACATTGGGAGCACGTGTGTCTTTTTCAGTGATGGTTTTCTCAGGGTGTATGCCCAGCAGGGCAATTGCTGGGTCATATGGTACTTTCAGTGGCACGAGTGGTTGCCTGCCAGTGAAGGAGACGTCAGAGACACGTGTTTGATCCTTGGGTGAGGAAGATCCCCTGGAGGAGGGCATGACAGCCCACTCCAGTATTCTTGCCTGGAGAATCCCATGGACAGAGAAGCCTGTATACTCCAGCAAAGAGTCAGACAGTACTGAGCAGCTAACACTTTCATATGGTAATTTTATTCCATATGAAATATTCCAACTGTGTGTGTACTCAGTTGTCCAACTCTGGGACCCCACGCACCATAGCTTGTCAGGTTCCTCTGTCTGTGGAATTTTCTAGCAAGAATAGTGGAGTGGATTGCCATTTCTTCCTCCAGGGTATCTTTCTGATCCAGGGATAGAGCCCTAGTCCCTTGCATCTCTTGCATCGGCTGGCAGATTCTTTATTTTTTTTTTAATTTTATTTTATTTTTAAACTTTACATAATTGTATTAGTTTTGCCAAATATCAAAATGAATCCGCCAGAGGTATACATGTGTTCCCCACCCTGAACCCTCCTCCATCCTCCCTCCCCATACCATCCCTCTGGGTCGTCCCAGTGCACTAGCCCCAAGCATCCAGTATCCTGCGTCGAACCTGGACTGGCAACTCGTTTCATACATGATATTTTACATGTTTCAATGCCATTCTCCCAAATCTTCCCACCCTCTCCCTCTCCCACAGAGTCCATAAGACTGTTCTATACATCAGTGTCTCTTTTGCTGTCTCGTACACAGGGTTATTGTTACCATCTTTCTAAATTCCATATATATGCGTTAGTATACTGTATTGGTGTTTTTCTTTCTGGCTTACTTCACTCTGTATAATAGGCTCCAGTTTCATCCACCTCATTAGAACTGATTCAAATGTATTCTTTTTAATGGCTGAGTAATACTCCATTGTGTATATGTACCATAGCTTTCTTATCCATTCATCTGCTGATGGACATCTAGGTTGCTTCCATGTCCTGGCTATTATAAACAGTGCTGCGATGAACATTGGGGTACTCGTGTCTCTTTCCCTTCTGGTTTCCTCAGTGTGTATGCCCAGCAGTGGGACTGCTGGATCATAAGGCAGTTCTATTTCCAGTTTTTTAAGGAATCTCCACACTGTTCTCCATAGTGGCTGTACTAGTTTGCATTCCCACCAACAGTGTAAGAGGGTTCCCTTTTCTCCACACCCTCTCCAACATTTATTACTTGTAGACTTTTGGATCGCAGCCATTCTGACTGGTGTGAAATGGTACCTCATAGTGGTTTTGATTTGCATTTCTCTGATAATGAGTGATGTTGAGCATCTTTTCATGTGTTTGTTAGCCATCTGTATGTCTTCTTTGGAGAAATGTCTATTTAGTTCTTTTGGCCCATTTTTTGATTGGGTCATTTATTTTTCTGGAGTTGAGCTGTAGGAGTTGCTTGTATAATTTTGAGATTAGTTGTTTGTCAGTTGCTTCATTTGCTATTATTTTCTCCCATTCTGAAGGCTGCCTTTTCACCTTGCTAATAGTTTCCTTTGATGTGCAGAAGCTTTTAAGGTTAATTAGGTCCCATTTGTTTATTTTGCTTTTATTTCCAATATTCTGGGAGGTGGGTCATAGAGGATCCTGCTGTGATGTATGTCAGAGAGTGTTTTGCCTATGTTCTCTTTCGTTTTTAAAGAAATCTCCATACTGCTCTCCATAGTGGCTGAATCAATTTACATTTCCAACAGTGAGAGAGGTTTCCCTTTTCTTGACATCCTCTCCAGCATTTATTGTTTGTAGATTTTGATGATGGCCATTCTAGCTGATATTACAGTTTTAATATTAGATTGGCTTTGCCTTTTAAACACCATTATCTGAATTTTGTGATTGTGATTTAAAAGCTCTGTCAGCTGGAAAGGGACCTGCCTGGGTGAGAATGGAAAGTAAGATACGCTTAGAGAGAGGGAAGGAAAATGCTAGTAAATCAAATGTTTTCTGTAAGCACTGCACTAATCCCACTTCATTCCATGAATGGGATTTGTAGTTTATGGAGCATTACACACCAAAATAGGATCAGAGTCTCCAGTGGTGGAACTGTCTTCATATCCGTCAGAGTCCCTCCACCCCTTTCCAACAGTCAGCAGAGTTATAGCTGCACTATGCGGCTGGCATTCCTGAACTTTCCCCGTAGGAAGACGTGGTGACAGCACGAGCTCGTTTGAGTGAAGGTGAGCACGAGACAGGCCTGCCCCCGCCCCGGGACAGCCACGAAGGGCAGGCCCCGCCGCATCCCTCCTGTGTTCTCACCTGCTCACCAGATCGTTTTGTCGTCGTTGTTCAGCCGCTAAGTTACGTCTGCCTCTTTGGGACTCTGTGGACTGCAGCATGCCTGGCTCACCAGATGGAGGGCTACAGTTCCAAAGTTAGAGCAGCCTTGGAAAACTTTATGTTGAATGACAAGGCCCTCAGAGTGTGGATCCCTAAGAGACTCTGAGGAGTCAGCCTCCTGACAACCTGTGGAGACCTTGCCACCTTCAGAGAGTCTGTGAGTCTGAAATAAAGGTTTTTCTTTTTAAGACTCTAAAGGGCCTACTTACTATGGCAACGCAGATATGTCATATTTTTATGACTATTGAATTGATATATGTTCAGTTCAGTTCAGTTGCTCAGTTGTGTCCAACTCTTTGCGACCCCATGAATCGCACCATGCCAGGCCTCCCTGTCCATCACCAACTCCCGGAGTTCACCCAGACTCACGTCCATCGAGTCAGTGATGCCATCCAGCCATCTCATCCTCTGTCGTCCCCTTCTCCTCCTGCCCCCAATCCCTCCCAGCATCAGAGTCTTTTCCAGTGAGTCAACTCTTCGCATGAGGTGGCCAAAGTACTGGAGTTTCAGCTTCAGCATCGGTCCTTCCAAAGAAATCCCAGGACTGATCTCCTTTAGGATGGACTGGTTGGATCTCCTTGCAGTCCAAGGGACTCTCAAGAGTCTTCTCCAACACCACAGTTCAAAAGCATCAATTCTTTGCTGTTCAGCTTTCTTCACAGTCCAACTCTCACATCCATACATGACCACTGGAAAAACCATAGCCTTGACTAGACGAACCTTTGTTGGCAAAGTAATGTCTCTGCTTTTGAATATGCTATCTAGGTTGGTCATAACTTTCCTTCCAAGGAGTAAGCGTCTTTTAATTTCATGGCTGCAGTCACCATCTGCAGTGATTTTGGAGCCCCAAAAAATAAAGTCTGACACTGTTTCCACTGTTTCCCCATCTATTTCCCATGAAGTGATGGGACCGGATGCCATGATCTTCGTTTTCTGAATGTTGAGCTTTAAGCCAACTTTTTCACTCTCCTCTTTCACTTTCATCAAGAGGCTTTTTAGTTCCTCTTCACTTTCTGCCATAAGGGTGGTGTCATCTGCATATCTGAGGTGATTGATATTTCTCCCAGCAATCTTGATTCCAGCTTGTGCTTCTTCCAGTCCAGCGTTTCTCATGATGTACTCTGCATAGAAGTTAAATGAACAGGGTGACAATATACAGCCTTGACGTACTCCTTTTCCTATTTGGAGCCAGTCTGTTGTTCCATGTCCAATTCTAACTGTTGCTTCCTGACCTGCATACAAATGGACAGGGAAGCCTGGCGTGCTGCGATTCATGGGGTCACAAAGAGTCAGACACGACTGAGTGACTGAACTGAACATATATCAATTCAATAGTCATAAAAATATGACATATTTGCATGCTTAGTTGCATCCAATTCTTTGACTGCAACCCACCAGGCTCCTCTGTCCATTGGATTCTCCAGTAAAGAATACTGGAGTAGGTTGCCATTTATTTCTGCAAGGGATCTTCCCAACCCAGGGATCTGGCATTGGCAAGTAGATTCTTCACACACTGAGCCACTGGGAAAGCCCATATTTAGAAATAAAAACGAAAAAACTTAACTTTAAGATCATTTTCACCAAATATATTAGGGATTTTCTTGGTTATACATTTATAGGTAATTATTTACCTATAAATAATTACCTATTAAAAAAAAAAAGAATACCCAGCTGTGGATATGACTGGTGATAGAAGCAAGGTCCGATGTCATAAAGAGCAATATTGCATAGGAACCTGGAATGTCAGATCCATGAATCAAGGCAAATTGGAAGTGGTCAAACAAGAGATGGCAAGAATGAATGTCGACATTCTAGGAATCAGCGAACTGAAATGGACAGGAATGGGTGAATTTAACTCAGATGACCATTATATCTACTACTGCGGGCAGGAATCCCTCAGAAGAAATGGAATAGCCATCATGGTCAACAAAAGAGTCCAAAATGCAGTACTTGGATGCAATCTCAAAAATGACAGAATGATCTCTGTTCGTTTTCAAGGCAAACCATTCAATATTACAGTAATCCAAGTCTATGCCCCAACCAGTAATGCTGAAGAAGCTGAAGTTGAACGGTTCTATGAAAACCTACAAGACCTTTTAGAACTAACACCCAAAAAAGATGTCCTTTTCATTATAGGGGACTGAAATGCAAAAGTAGGAAGTCAAGAAACTCCTGGAGTAACAGGCAAATTTGGCCTTGGAACACGGAATGAAGCAGGGCAAAGACTAATAGGTTTTGCCAGGAAAATGCACTGATCATAACAAACACCCTCTTCCAACAACACAAGAGAAGACTCTACACATGGACATCACCAGATGGTCAACACTGAAATCAGATTGATTATATTCTTTGCAGCCAAAGATGGAGAAGCTCTATACAGTCAGCAAAAACAAGACCAGGAGCTGACCGTGGCTCAGACCATGAACTCCTTATTGCCAAATTCAGACTGAAATAGAAGAAAGTAGGGAAAACCACTAGACCATTCAGGTATGACCTAAATCAAATCCCTTATGATTATACAGTGGAAGTGAGAAATAGATTTAAGGGCCTAGATCTGATAGATAGAGTGCTGATGAACTATGGAATGAGGTTCATGACATTGTATAGGAGACAGGGATCAAGACCATCCCCATGGAAAAGAAATGCAAAAAAGCAAAATGGCTGTCTGGGGAGGCCTTACAAATAGCTGTGAAAAGAAGAGAAGTGAAAAGCAAAGGAGAAAAGGAAAGATATAAGCATCTGAATGCAGAGTTCCAAAGAATAGCAAGAAGAGATAAGAAAGCCTTCTTCAGCGATCAATGCAAAGAAATAGAGGAAAACAACAGAATGGGAAAGACTAGAGATCTCTTCAAGAAAATTAGAGATACCAAGGGAACATTTTGTGCAAAGATGGGCTCAATAAAGGACAGAAATTGTATGGACCTAACAGAAGCAGAAGATATTAAGAAGAGATGGCAAGAATACACAGAAGAACTGTACAAAAAAGATCTTCAAGACCCAGATAATCATGATGGTGTGATCACTGACCTAGAGCCAGACATCCTGGAATCTGAAGTCCAGTGGGCCTTAGAAAGCATCACTACGAACAAAGCTAGTGGAGGTGATGGAATTCCAGTTGAGCTATTTCAAATCCTGAAAGATGATGCTGTGAAAGTGCTGCACTCAATATGCCAGCAAATTTGGAAAACTCAGCAGTGGCCACAGGACTGGAAAAGGTCAGTTTTCATTCCAATCCCAAAGAAAGGCAATGCCAAAGAATGCTCAAACTACCACACAATTGCACTTATCTCACACCCTAGTAAAGTAATGCTCAAAATTCTCCAAGCCAGGCTTCAGCAATATGTGAACCGTGAACTTCCTGATGTTCAAGCTGGTTTTAGAAAAGGCAGAGGAACCAGAGATCAAATTGCCAACATCCGCTGGATCATGGAAAAAGCAAGAGAGTTCCAGAAAAACATCTATTTCTGCTTTATTGACTACACCAAAGCCTTTGACTGTGTGGATCACAATAAACTGTGGAAAATTCTTCAAGAGATAGGAATACCAGACCACCTGATCTGCCTCTTGAGAAATTTGTATGCAGGTCAGGAAGCAACAGTTAGAACTGGACATGGAACAACAGACTGGTTCCAAATAGGAAAAGGAGTTCGTCAAGGCTGTATATTGTCACCCTGCTTATTTAACTTCTATGCAGAGTACATCATGAGAAACGCTGGACTGGAAGAAACACAAGCTGGAATCAAGATTGCCGGGAGAAATATCAATCACCTCAGATATGCAGATGACACCACCCTTATGGCAGAAAGTGAAGAGGAACTAAAAAGCCTCTTGATGAAAGTGAAAGAGGAGAGTGAAAAAGTTGGCTTAAAGCTCAACATTCAGAAAACGAAGATCATGGCATCCGGTCCCATCACTTCATGGGAAATAGATGGGGAAACAGTGGAAACAGTGTCAGACTTTATTTTTTGGGGCTCCAAAATCACTGCAGATGGTGACTGCAGCCATGAAATTAAAAGACGCTTACTCCTTGGAAGGAAAGTTATGACCAACCTAGATAGCATATTCAAAAGCAGAGACATTACTTTGCCAACAAAGGTTCGTCTAGTCAAGGCTATGGTTTTTCCAGTGGTCATGTATGGATGTGAGAGTTGGACTGTGAAGAAAGCTGAACAGCAAAGAATTGATGCTTTTGAACTGTGGTGTTGGAGAAGACTCTTGAGAGTCCCTTGGACTGCAAGGAGATCCAACCAGTCCATTCTGAAGGAGATCAGCCCTGGGATTTCTTTGGAAGGAATGATGCTAAAGCTGAAACTCCAGTACTTTGGCCACCTCATGCGAAGAGTTGACTCACTGGAAAAGACTCTGATGCTGGGAGGGATTGGGGGCAGGAGGAGAAGGGGACGACAGAGGATGAGATGGCTGGATGGCATCACTGACTCGATGGACGTGAGTCTGGGTGAACTCCGGGAGTTGGTGATGGACAGGGAGGCCTGGCGTGCTGCAATTCATGGGGTCGAAAAGAGTCGGACAGGACTGAGCGACTGATCTGAACTGAACTGAACTGATTTGTTTTGTATGACTCGTTCTTCTCTGTATTTTTTTCCATAATATCTATAGTTAACATGAGCTATTTTTAATCAGAAGAAAATGTGTTCTTTGAAATATTGGTATGCAGCATATATATCATTAAGAATCTTGGTGAGAAGAAAGAACTACAGATGAAATGGACAATCTTAATGAAGAAATGTATAAGACATGACCCTCAAATGTTAGTATATAGAGATGATGGTATGATAGATCTTTTTAAATATGAGAAAGTAATTTTTTCAAAATGCTATTAATATGATTGATGACTAATATAAGAATGTTATACACTTTCCAAAAGGTGAATATGTGTGTGTGTATATATATATATATATATATATATATATATAAAATTGCTGCTGCTGCTAAGTCACTTAAGTCATGTCCGACTCTTTGTGACCCCATTGACTGTAGCCCACCAGGCTCCTCTGTCCATAAGATTCCCCAAGCAAGAATATTGGAGTAGGTTGCTATTTCCTTTTCCAGAAAATATTCTACTTAATGTTAATTACTCTTAAGACATGTCTATATTAGTTAGATCAACAAACACACACTAATATCAGGTATTTAATACTGAATATTTCCCAGTTCACATGAATCTGAAATGCATTGTTTAATTTAAAATTATTTGGTTTGTAAGCACTTACTTTTCTTTAAGCCAATTAAACAGAGCTCATTTACAAATTAATCTCAAAAATATTATCTAGAGACAAAGACATACCAAGATATATTCAGACATATACAAAGCAAGATCTAACTTCATTTTCTGATCTATACAGAGCTCAGAATTATATATAATTACATATATAGAGTATATAGTTGATAGTTATATAGTTTCAATTTGTAGTATACATGATATTCCTCATGCTACTAAAAATTTTTGTCAATTATTAATTGAACCATTTAAATTGGTCCTTTCCCAATAAGCTATAAGTTATTAAAAAAAAAACTACTGGAGTTAAATAAATTGCTAAGGATTTGGGGGATTATAACAGAGTTTTATGTCTAAAGAATTTAGAGGTTGCAAACCTTACTTTTATCTGTTGCTGGAAAATACACTCACGCACTGGAACACTGTGGAGAATGAGAGGAGAGTTCCGCATGCGAGGCATCTGAAAGGTGTGTGTCTAAATTCTGATTCTGTTTGTCCTGGGAGCAGGAGGGCGTGACCTCAAACAAGCATAGATCCAGCTACATCTCAGATGTCTCATCTGAAAAGTGGGAATAATAATACTCCCTTTCTGAAATGTGAGGATTAACTATAAATACAAAATGAATGTCAGTGGGTTTACTTGTGGAAGAAGAGTTGCTGAAACAGGGTAGATTTTAAGTTATTTTAATAATACACTCTCTCCTCCTGATTCTCTAGCCTTTGTTTTGCACCGTCCCAGTGGGTTTCTCGCTCATTTTGAATTAAGCTAGGACGGTTTGACTCTGCAGTAACTGTACATAATGGAGATTTTTACTGCTCCTTTATATATAGTATCTCACCAGGATTTTGCAAAAGTACTGAGTGTAGCTTTCAGCTTTCTCCCCTGAGGTTGGCCAAATTTTTTTTTTTTTGCTATTATTGTAATTGTTTTTTTTTTTTTTTTCCTTTTTACTGGAGTATAGTTGCTTTACAATGCTGTGTTAGTTTCTGCAGTACAGCAAAGTGAGTCAGTTATAAGTTCAGTTCAGTTCAGTCGCTCAGTCATGTCCGACTCTTTGTGACGCCATGGACTGCAGCACACCAGGCCTCCCTGTCCATCACCAACTCCCAGAGCTTACTCAGATTCATGTCCATCAAGTCAGTGATGCCATCCAACCATCTCATCCTCTGCCGTCCCCTTCTCCTCATTCCTTCAATCTTTCCCAGCATCAGAGCCTTTGCCAGTGAGTCAGTTCTTCATATCCTGTGGCCAAAGCACTGGAGTTTCAGCTTCAGCATCAGTCCTTCCAATGAGTCAGCTATACAGATACATATATCCTCCTTTCTTTGAATTTCCTTCCCATTTAGGTTAATGCTCTGAGCATTGAGTAGAGTTTCCTGTGCTATAAAATTTCTCATTGGTTAAAGTTCTCGTTAGTTATCTGTTTTTTAAGAATAGTGTATATATGGCAATCCCAATCTCCCAATTTATCCCACCCTACCGTTTCCCCCTTGGGGTCCATACACTTGTTTTTCTACATCTGTGTCTTTATTTCTGCTTTGCAAATAGGTTCACTGGTACCATTTTTTCTAGACTCCACATATATGCATTAATATATTTGTTTTTCCCTTCTGACTTATTTCATTCTGTATGACAGTCTCTAGGTCCCTTTATATCTCTACAAATGACAGTTTTGTTTCTTTTTATGGCTGAGTAGTGTTCTGTTGTATACATGTACCACATCTTTATTCATTCCTCGGTTGATGGACATTTTGGTCACTTCGGTGTCCTGGCTATTGTAAATAGTGCTGCAATGAACATTGGAGGGCACGTGTCTTGTACCATACCATCATCAAAAAATCTACAAACGATGAATTCTGGAGAGAATATGGACAAAAGAGGACCTTCTTCTTGTTGGTGGGAATGTAAATTGATAAAGCCACTAGGGAGAACAGTATGGAGATTCCTTAAAAAACTAAAAATAGAGTGACCATATGACCTAGCAACCCCACTCCTGGGCAGGTACCCAGGGAAAACCATAATTTCAAAAGACACATGGTCAGATGTTTTAAACCCATTTTTCACTTATGTCACCTTCCCTTGTCTAAGAAACCAAGTTATTCACTCCGTGCCCACACGTGGTGGGTCCTGAGGCTGGCCTGCCACCAAGTAGGTGTAGCTGTGGAGTCCTGCCTCCCTGTTGGGCACCAGATGGCATGAGTCATGCTTTATCTTGTCTCTCACTGTGCATTGCCCAGAGACACAGAGGAAGGACAAGCAACAAGCTTAAGCATGTTAACATACTCTAATGAGGATTCCCTCCAGCTCGGGACAAAGTCAGTTCTTACTTTCTCTCAAATTTTTCAAAGCAATAAGCAGAGTAGAAGAAATGTCTAGGGAGAAAAGTAAAATTCTAACCTTTAGTGAATAGAAAACAAAAATTATCTTCATTGCCTTATCTGGTATTAATGATTTTGAAATAAATCTTATATTATAAACAAGAATTTTTTTAATTGAACAGAGTGTCTAATTGCCATTAATTTTGTGAAGAGCTAAAATAATTCATCACCTAATGTAAGGGGAAACCACATAAAATAGACTCTTGGTAAGAACAAAATACAGCAATTTAAAAACTCTCAGAAAAAAATGAATTATTTATAGCTTTATAGTCCTACAATTACATCTACAGTATACCTATAATTCATTGTTAGAGATTTTTCCCCTAGTGACTTGCTTCTTCACTTTTATCTCAAGTGTTGATATATACTTTTTTGTTCTTTGCTAGACAGTTCTCAAACAGGTGAAAATTGAAGCTTGAAATCTACGCATCGTTAATAATTTCACACTCTGTAGAATTGTTCTTTCCATCAATACACTGATAAGTGGTTCAGCACATTTTAATTGTCAGAATATTGTCAGAATATTGCTAGAAGTGCCCAGTAAAATCAGGGAGTTTTCTGGAGGAGACAGGAAGGTAGGTTTATCTGCTGCAGATAAACAGTTACCTGGCAATAGCTAGGGAGAACCAGGCTACAGTTTGTACTGCAAAGACTACGGTGTCCTGATTGATATGGAAAAATGGAAAAACAGAGTCACAGGGCCCCAGTGTGTTCCCCAGAGCATGAAGTAATCACAGCTTAGTCACCAGCCTGCCATATGTTTGTGGAACCCGTGTGTAATTAATCGGCAGGGCAGACTTAGGCATCAGGAGCAGAAACAGGGACATCTCTGTGTAATATCTCATTCATTATCTGTGCCTCCCTCTTCATGTTCTGATGAGAACACCCTACTTCCCCGGGCCCAGGAAACTGACCTGAATGTGCTTGAAAAAGCCAGAGAATCGATTCCACTGATGAGAGTTCATTTCCCTTCTCCTTCTGACTTTGAAGAACTGAGGATAATGGGGAGAGACAATTCTTGTCACATGCCAAACCATCAAGCTTGAGGATGTTTCTGAATGCTTACATCACAGGAGCTATTTTTCTCCTACAATTGTTGAGGTGCTTCAGTTCAGTTCAGTCACTCAGTTGTGTCCGATTCTTTGTGACCCCATGGACCGCAGCACACCAGGCCTCCCTGTCCATCACCAACTCCTGCAGTTTACCCAAACCCATGTCCATAGAGTCGGTGATGCCATACAGCCATCTCATCCTCTGTTGTCCCCTTCTCCTCCCGCCTTCAATCTTTCCCAGCATCATGGTCTTTTCCAGTGAGTCAACTCTTCACATGAGGTGGCCAAAGTATTGGAGTTTCAGCTTCAACATCAGTCCTTCCAATGAACACCCAGGACTGATCTCCTTTAGGATGGACTGGTTGGATCTTCCTGCAGTCCAAGGGACTATCAAGAGTCTTCTCCAACACATTAGCACTAGTCAAAAGCCCATTTTTCTTGATAGGCTTTCTTTTTTTTTTTAATTTTGAAAAAGGAACAAAGAGAGATGTTGGGTTTGTAGTTATATTTTTCCAATTTAGCCAAAATAGAGAGCAAAGCTTGCTTTGTTGGTGAACAAATTTATCGACTTGTTTTAATAAAAGGAATGTATAACCAGAGAGGCACAGATTCAGAGAGAGTGTGTTAAAGGTCATCCTGGACATTCTATTGTCTCAGGATATAGACATGACTGCATCAGATAAGGGTGTCCCTAGTAGCTCAGTCAGTAAAGAATCTGCCTGCAATGCAGGAGACCTGGGTTAGATCCCTGGGTTGGGAAGATCCCCTGGAGAAGGAAATGGCAACCCACTCCAGTATTCTTGCCTGGAGAATCCCATGACTGACAGGCTACACTCCATGGGGTCACAAGAGTTGGACACGACTTAATGACTAAACTATCATCTCATCAGATAAATGGGATTTTGCCTCATTTTTAAATAAAAATGGAAAGGAAGAGACTACTTTTCCCCACTTTAATGCATTAATATAGTATCTGATCATTCTTAGAAAGTTTTACCCCCTTAACTTTGATACATAGATATGAACATCCATATATAATATAAATAAAATAAATACATAAATATGTATAGTGTGTGGGCTTCCCAGGTGGCATTAGAGGTAAATGACCCACCTGCCAATGTAGGAGATGCAAGAGACATGAGTTCAATCCCTAGGTCAGGAAGATCCTCTGGAGGAGGGTATGGCAACCCACTCCAGTATTCTTGCCTGGAGAATCCCATGGACAGAGGAGCCTGGTGGGCTACAGTCTGTGGGGTCACAAAGAGTTGGACACAACTGAGTGACAAATTATTTTCTCCTTCAGGAATCTGCCCTTTTCCCCCTAGATACATGGCTAATTTTTAGATCTCTCCATTAAAGTCTTTCAAGTTCTCGTCATTCATAGGCTGGGGAACCCTGATTCCCTTCCATCTCTCAAAATCTGAGTACAGAAATCTGATCACATCACTGGACAATAGTAATGCAAGAAAAGCACCATCATTTGAAATACAGTCTGTATTTTCAAGAGGCGAGCTTCCTGTTACATGAGATGAGGATGTTCATACCTGAGGCTCTGTTTGTGGCTTGCCCGATCCTGATCACTCACTTTAAAAGCACTTTCTCACACCTGGACCCTTTTCTGTCGTCTTTGGGCTGACGCATTTCTCCCTGTGCTTAAGTGGGTTGGTGCCTGTGGAGTACCTGTGAGCGAGGCAGGCTCCTGAGAGGCAGATGTAAAGTCTGGCACATCTGTCACTGTGCTTGTAGACAGGGGTCTTTCCAAAGGTTTCCACCCTTGTTTTATCCTTCAATTATTTATTCCCTGATCATCAGCCCTCCTTACACTCCCCCACCTACAACGAAACTCACAAAATGGACAAGTAAGGATATTATTTATATTCTATTTCAAGAGGAACCCAAGTTAGAACCTTTTAGAATTCCAATTTTACTCTTCATTAACCAGCTACACATTTATCTAATTTGCTGTGGAACTAGATCTTAGAACATTCTGCAGTGTGAGAACAGAGTCTGATTGAAAACTATGAATGATTATTTTTAGATACTAGCATATATTGTTCAAAAATATTTTTTCTTGAGATTATAGACACATAAAAGCAGATAAAATTAATAGCAAATAATTTAGTTGATTTTCACATTAATGCTGCATACTTGTGACATTTTATTTGACAATTTTTCAAATTTTGGAGGAAGTTTTAGAGCTGTTAATTGTAGGGGACCTAACTGCTAATGTTCCTCTTGGTTACTCAATCACCTTTACTTTATAACAGTATTTTAATAGCATTTATGCAAGAGTGAGCATTTAATAGATCTTTACTCAGCAGTTAGTCTTTGAATGTACTATATCAAAGGCATTCTTTTTCTTAGGAATAAAATATCCTTTTATAAATACTCAATTTAAAATGTTCATAGAGCTTCAGACATGATTTTCCAAAATATTTTTAGCTAATAAACACCAGTTGTTTTAAGAGTCATTAGTACGATTTTAGTTGCTTCTGAAGACATTTGTCATTTCAATTTACATGTGGCTCATGCACTAACATGTTCAGGTCTATTGGTGGGGGAAACGTCTACCAGAATTAATATCATTCTGTAAGACTTCTTTGGATTCACATCATCATGCTGTGCAGATTATAACATCACTACAGCAAGTAGATGAAAGGAAGGGTATTTTCCTAGTCACCGTAAGCTCAAGGTAAGCCCTGTTCTCCACTTATAGTTGCCAAATATAAATATGTAAATATTTACATTTATTTATAAGTTTATTTATTTATATTTATTTAATTATTTATAAATATTTATAGCTGCCATAATAAATATGCAAATATAAATAGTTGCCTCACCTATAAAACGTGAGCTTTCCAAGGTCATATAAATGCAACTCCCAGGTATAAAACCTGGGAAAATCTGACCATGCAGCAGTTCTTTTTTCTAAAGGGCTCAGAACAGTGAGGGGCATTCTTGTTGAAGATATGCAGACTCAGAACTTTTTTCTCTGCTGGATCGAAATTGGCAGTACTAATTACAAAGTGGCAACGGGAAGCAGACAGCTTGCAGTGCTGGCATTGACAGCTTATCTAAGTCTGAAAAGGGCCCACACTTTAGACCCAGCAGGTAAGGATGGATTTCACTTACAACATCAGCCTCACCACGTGGATATGACCATCCTGGCAAACTATGATATAAAATACCTATTGGTGGAGAGCTCAGGTGGAGAGATGGCAGAACCAGGGTCCCAGAACACGAGAAGCATGGAGAACTCTGGGCAAGTCTGCTCTGTGACAGGTGACATAAGCTCAGTGTCAGCAGAGCATCTCAGCAAAGGCACGGGACCAAGGTCAGGCAAGATAAAGGCTGACAGAGATGATCACATGGGAAGAAGCCATCTCAGGCCAAGGTCATCACAGTCCAAGGTCATCCAGTCCAAGGTCTAGACAGTAGCACATAGGTGCCATTTGTAAGTCACAACTGGTCAGGTAGAAATTGGTGCCAATTCACAGCACCAGGGCTAGTTTTGTGAGGCTGAAACACCAGCAGGGACTCAATGCTGATCATCTGAGAAGCTTCCAATTAGAAATTTTCCACCAGTTGAACAGCTGCTTCATGGTCCCAGAATACCACTTGCCTTCTGAAAAGCATGCTGAAAATGTTCTGTGGCCCCAACCATGATCCCGGATTAGGAAGAGTGAACATGGTCCTGAGTGGTCCCACGTGCAGTACAATGCCTCTCATCTTCACAATATATCTGTGAGACAGCAAATGGTGCCACCCTTAGTTCACAGGTGGGGAAACTGAGGCATGGTGCGGGGGCACAGAAAACTCACCTGAGGGCACACACACACACGCACACACACCTGAACTCAAGAGCTGGCAAGGATTCAGAACCCATCCTCTTAACCATTAAGAGCATCAACTTTCCCAGCAAGTGCAGCGACATGCAGCTGTTTGGCAAGAATTACTCTTCCCCTACTACCTGCTACCCAGAGACCCAGTGGTGAATAAGACCATCTCAGTCCTGCCCTCACCAGGCTTTATAGAACAATCTGGTAAACTCCAGAATCCTTCTGTTGTTATGGTTAGATATTTACACATGCCCTTAAAGATATAAGGCTTCCCTGAGAGCTCAGTTGGTAAAGAATCCGCCTGCAATACAGGAGATCCTGATTGGTTCCAGGGTCAGGAAGATCCGCTGGAGAAGGGATAGGGTACCCATTCCAGTATCCTTGGGCCTCCCTGGTGGCTTGGCTGGTAAAGAATCTGCCTGCAATGTGGGAGACCTGGGTTTGATCCCTGGGTTGGGAAGATCCCCTGGAGAAGGGAAAGGCTACCCACTTGGGTATTATGGCCTGGAGAATTCTGTATGGTCCATGGGGTCACAAAGAGTTGGACACAACTGAGTAATTTTCACTGTTAAGGATATAGTCATTCAATTCCCATTAGCTATTCAATGGGCATCCCAGATGGCTCAGTAGTTAAAAAATTCATCTGCCAAGGCAGGAGACATGGGTTTGATCCCAAGGTAGGAAAGATCCCCTGGAGAAGGAAATGTCAACCTACCCCAGTATTCTTGCCTGGAAAGTTCCATGGACAGAGGAGCCTGGTGGGCTACAGTCCATGGGGTCACAAAAGTGGTGACATGACTTAGTAACTAAACAACAATGACAGCAACAATTGTATATGCAGTTCTTTATGTTGTCATTACTAGACATGCTCCAGCCTTTAAGAAGTTGTTAAGGAGAAGCTCCTCAACAAAAGAGCTCAATTAGCTGCAGTCAAGAGAGTTATGTTGAGACCTGGCAAGGTGGGTAAGTAAGTAACAGCCAGTCCCTCCCAAATGCTGTGTACTGTGGGATAAAAGTCAATCCCCATGGCATGAGTTACATCTTACTGAAGCTTGTCCAAGGTAGGCAGATGCACAGGATGCTGAATATGATTAATACTGAAATCTATGCATGCTCAACCGTTCAGATGGGGAACAAATTAGACACTGCAGATGTGATGTAAATTGGAAAAAGCTTTGTCAGCATAATGTGAGCAAGGGAGGCTGAGCGATTGGTATGCTGCTGGGAAGACAGCAGCTAATAAGACAGAGGTCCTCAGAATCTGAAAGGAGAGGTTTCTGACAGTGTTCACGTTCAGCTCCATGAAAGTAGGTTGTCTCCCAGAAAAATCCCACTATTGTCAAAGGTGGTCCTCCACTGTGATTCTCCACATTTTAACCCTTGACGTCAGCATCAGTACGCCATCGGAGGCCAACAGAAGATGAATGAGTGAATAAGTAAATTCAGTAAACAAGTATTGCATTTCTACATGGGCCTGACAACCATCTAGCATCTTGCACATCAAAAAAGACCGCTTCGTCCTAATAGGTGGAAACTGACAGTAGATAATGCACTTGATATAGATGATTAGAGCTTTGAGGGGAAATACCGAATTCAGATCAGGAGACTTGGGAGTGCACAGGATGGATTTGGCTGCGCTTTCAAAGAGGATGGGAGGGAGAGTGCTTTGAGAAGATGAGCATAGAGCAGAGTCCTGAAGGAGGCAGAGGGAACCAGGTGGATGTCTGGGGAAGAGAATCCAGGACAAGGAGACAATACTCTGGGGCCTTAGACAGGATGTGTGTCTAATATGTGAGAAGATCAGTAAGGAGGTCAGGAGGCTGATATAGAGGGCGGGGAGGTAGGAGGGATGGAATCTCAGAAGTACCAGGCATTCCATCATGCAGGGCCAGGGAGTCACCACAAGGACTGGAGCTGCTGCTCCCAAGGCTGCCAAAGTCCACGGAGGACTTAAGGAACACGGGTGATGTTGACTCCCTCAGAGGGCCACAGGGCTCTGTGTTGAAAGTAGAATGGTGGTAGGGGGTGAAGGAAGGCTGGATAGGGGAGAGTTTCAAGTGGAAATTCCCACCACTGTAAAACTCACCATTTTTATTAAATATTCTTATATAGTATTGTTCCAAATGCATGTATTCAAATATGAAGCAAAACCCAACATTGTACTGTTGCTGTTGTCCAGTCACTAAGCCTGACTCTTAGTGTTGACTCTTTGTGACTCCACGGACTGTAGCACGCAAGGCTTCCCTGTCCTTCACCATCACAGTCAGCTCCAGGTCACGTTTGGCTGACTGTATAGAGCTTCTCCATCTTCGGCTGCAGAGAATATAATCAATCTGATTTTGGCATTGATCATCTGGTGATGTCCATATGTAGAGTCATATCTCGTGTTTCTGGAAGAAGGTTTTTGTTCTGACCATGTGTTCTCTTAGTTAATCTCTGTTAGCCTCTGCCCTGCTTCATTTTTTACTCCAAGGCCAAACTGGCCTGTTACTCTAGGTATCTCCTGACTTCCAACCATCTCATCCTCTGTTGCCTCCTTCTCTTCCTGCCCTCAGTCTTTCCCAGCATCAGGATCTTTTCCAATGAGTCAGCTCTTTGCATCAGGTGGCTGAAGTTTTGGAGCTTCAGCTTCAGCATCAGTCAATCAATTCAGGGTTGATTTCCTTTCAGTTCAATTCAGTCCCTCAGTCGTGTCCAGCTCCTTAAGACCCCATGAATCACAGCACGCCAGGCCTCTCTGTCCATTACCAACTCCCGGAGTTCACTGAAACTCACGTCCATTGACTCGGTGATGCCATCCAGCCATCTCATCCTCTATTGTCCCCTTCTCCTCCTGCCCCCAATCCCTCCCAGCATCAGAGTCTTTTCCAATGAGTCAACTCTTTGCAGTAGGTAGCCAAAGTACTGGAGTTTCAGCTTTAGCATCATTCTTTCCAAAGAACACCTTTCAGTTCAGTTCAGTTCAGTCGCTCAGTTGTGTCCGACTCTTTGCGACCCCATGAATCGCAGCACACCAGGCCTCCCTGTCCATCACCAACTCCCAGAGTTCACTCAGACTCACATCCATCGAGTCAGTGATGCCATCCAGCCATTTCATTCTCTGTCGTCCCCTTCTTCTCCTGCCCCCAATCCCTCCCAGCATCAGAGTCTTTTCCAATGAGTCAACTCTTTGCATGAGGTGGCCAAAGTACTGGAGTTTCAGCTTTAGCATCATTCCTTCCAAAGAAATCCCAGGGCTGATCTCCTTCAGAATGGACTGGTTGGATCTCCTTGCAGTCCAAGGGACTTTCAAGAGTCTTCTCCAACACCACAGTTCAAAAGCATCAATTCTTCAGTGCTCAGTTTTCTTCACAGTCCAACTCTCACATCCATACATGACCACTGAAAAAACCATAGCCTTGACTAGATGGACTTTGTTGGCAAAGTGTCTCTGCTTTTGAATATGCTATCTAGGTTGGTCATAACTTTCCTTCCAAGGAGTAAGAGTCTTTTAATTTCATGGCTGCAGTCACCATCTGCAGTGATTTTGGAGCCCCCCAAAATAGTCTGACACTGTTTCCCCATCTATTTCCCATGAAGTGATGGGACCAGATGCCATGATCTTCGTTTTCTGAATGTTGAGCTTTAAACCAACTTTTTCACTCTCCTCTTTCACTCTCATCAAGAGGCTTTTTAGTTCCTCTTCACTTTCTGCCATAAGGGTGGTGTCATCTGCATATCTGAGGTGATTGATATTTCTCCCGGCAATCTTGATTCCAGCTTGTGCTTCTTCCAGCGCAGCGTTTCTCATGATGTACTCTACATGTAAGTTAAATAAGCAGGGTGACAATATACAGCCTTTAGGATTGACTAATTTGAACACCTTTAGGACTGACTAATTTGCTGTCCTTGCAGTCCAAGGGACTTTCAAGAATCTTCTTCAGCACTGTAATTCAAAAGTATCAGTTCTTTGGTGCTCAGCCTTCTTTATGTCCCAACTCTTACATCCGTACACGACTACTAGCAAAGAAATAGTTTTGACTATGTGGATCTTTGTCAGCTAAGCAATGTCTCTGCTTTTAATACACTGTTAGAAATATTGTACTAACTAGAGTTTTTTGGGCTCCAAAATCACTGCAGATGGTGACTGCAGCCATGAAATTAAAAGACACTTACTCCTTGGAAGGAAAGTTATGACCAACCTAGATAGCATATTCAAAAGCAGAGACACTTTGCCAACAAAGGTCCGTCTAGTCAAGGCTATGGTTTTTCCTGTGGTCATGTATGGATGTGAGAGTTGGACTGTGAAGAAGGCTGAGCACCAAAGAATTGATGCTTTTGAACTGTGGTGTTGGAGAAGACTCTTGAAAGTCCCTTGGACTGCAAGGAGATCCAACCAGTCCATTCTGAAGGAGATCAGCCCTGGGATTTCTTTGGAAGGAATGATGCTAAAGCTGAAACTCCAGTACTTTGGCCACCTCATGCAAAGAGTTGACTCATTGGAAAAGACTCTGATGCTGGGAGGGATTGGGGGCAGGAGGAGAAGGGGATGACAGAGGATGAGATGGCTGGATGGCATCACTGACTCGATGGACATGAGTCTGAGTGAACTCTGGGAGTTGGTGATGGACAGGGAGGCCTGGTAAGCTGCGATTCATGGGGTCGCAAAGAGTCGGATACAACTGAGCGACTGAACTGGGAGTTACTTGGTGATATCAGGACTGTGTGGACACAACCAGAGTCACCCTTGGACACAGAGCCTTCCCTGATATCCCTGAATTGATCCTGAAGTCCCAGCACAGGTGAGCTCCAATAGCTTCTCTCATTCTTGGTGACCTCATCCTCTCCCTTTCCTCCTGGGGATTTCAGTTTGTCTGCCCCCAAATCTTTTGATTTGATATGATTTTTCCCCGTATCTTTAACCCCTGTTACCTGCCAACCAGTTGCTTGTGACACCACTGAAATCCCACTGAGAATGTGACAATGCTTTTAGTAGAGGGAGGAAGGCTTTGCACTAATGTATTGACTGTTATAACTCTTTCTGCAAAGGGGTGGATTGGGAACAGAAATATTTCTTGCGGACTATGACAGCTGTCATAGGTAAGACAGCTAGTAAGCTGGGACTCGTGGAGGTCAATAAAACCCACACATCCCCACCCACTCATTTTTGCAAACACCAATTTTGAATGTGACTTTAGAAATATAATATATCTCCAAGGACTAAAAGCTTATGGGATTCTCCAGACAAGAATACTGGAGAGAGTTTCCATTCCCTTCTCCAGGGGATCTTTCCAACTCAGGGATTGAACCAGGGTCTCCCACCTTGCAGACAGATTCTGTACAGTCTGAGCCACCAGGGAAGCCCTAAAAATTACTCAGCTATTTTAAAACCTACTAGTGTCATTCACTCCTACATTTATCTGTCTTTTCCTTCAGAGGAATTTAGATTTTTATTTCTCATTTGGTCCACTGGGTGTACAATAGAGTGATCTTCACCTCAGATCTCTTACAATCTGAATTAGCTATGATTTCACTATTACGGATGATTGCTCATCATTTTCCCCTCCGCTTCTGAGGTTGTGTGCATGGCCCTTTTATACTATTCTCTTTTTTGCCATTAAGAAACATTTCAAATGAATTTAAACAATTCATCTGGTCAGAGATTTGGAAGGTGAGTGGGATGAATAATTAAATCTCTAAGTCTTCCCTGGAAATAAAAATACAGATTGTTTGGTTTGACGCCTTCTCACTGGATGAGCTACTTCTGGAAATAAAGAATATTAAACTAAATACAAGTGGTGGTCTGACAATCTGAGTGGTTCTCCTTTGGGGCTGGCTCTGTCTCCCTGAGGGCTTCCCAGGGGGCACTTGTGGTAAAGAACCTGCCAATGCAGGAGACAGAAGAGACGTGAGTTCGATCCCTGGGTCAGGAAGATCGTCTGGAGAGGGGCATGGCAACCTACTCCAGTATTTTTGCCTGGAGAGTTCCATCAGACTGAGAGGTTGGTGGGCTACAGTCCACAGGGTCACAAAGAGTCAGACACAACTGAAGTGACTTAGCATGCACACACACCGTCTCCCTGTAGGACATTCAGAAACAACCTAGGGCAGCGGGGGAAGAGAAGATGAGTGGCTTCGTTACTGGCTTTTGGTGCCCTGGAGCATAAGATGCTAACCACCATGCACAGTAAACCCTCTCCCCTGAAAGGTACCCAGTGCCTTCCTGCTTCTGAGTGCTGGATTCTGCCTCAGGAGCCAGTCTCCTCTAGGGTAGGACTGGATTTGTCCTATTATTACTAAGTGGAAAAAGTCATTACTTGTTCAGCTATGGAAACTGGTCTTCTGATTTCATCATCATTATTAATTATGAGCAATAATTTAGGAACAAATTCCCAAATTCCAGTTTTGTTGTTCAGTCACCAAGTCCCAAGAATATGTCTATGATTCTACTGATGTCGCTTTATATCTTTATTGCTACATCTTCATCCATTCTTACTCTCCCCATCCATCTGGTATATTTTCTAATGTACTTTGAATTCTGTGATTTGTACAGTACTCTCTAGCTCGAAGACCTTTGTTGTTGTTCAGTCACTAAGTCATGTCTGACTCTTTGTGATCCCATGGACTGCAGCACGCCAGGCTTCTGTGTCCTCCACTATCTCCTAGAGTTTGCTCAAATTCATGTCCATTGAGTCAGTGATGCTATCTAACCAACCACCTCAATCTCCATTTCCCCCTTCTCCTCTTGCCTTTAATCTTTCCCAGCATCAGGGTTTTTTCCCAATGAGTCAGCTCTTTGCATCAGATGGCCAAAGGATTGGAGCTTCTGCTTCAGCATCAGTCCTTCCAATGAATATTCAGGGTTGATTTCTTTTAGGATGGACTGCTTTGATCTCCTTGTGGTCCAAGGGACTCTCAAGAGTCTTCTCCAGCACCACAATTTGAAAGCATCAGTTCTTTAGTGTTCAGCCTTCTTCATGGTCCAAGTCTCACATCCATACATGGCTACTGGAAAAATCATAGCTTTGATTATCTGGACCCTTGTTGGTAAAGTAATATCTCTTCTTTTTAATATGCTGTCTAGATTTGTCATAGCTTTTATTCCAAGGAGTAAGTGTCTTTTAATTCCATGGCTGCAGTCACCATCTGCAGTGATTTTGGAGCCCAAGAAAATAAAGTCTCTCACTGCTTCCACTTTTCCCCCTTTCGTTTGCCTTAAAACGATGGGCCTGATGCTATGATCTTAGTTTTTTTTTTTTTTTTTTTTTTTTTTTTAAGTTGAGTTCCAAAGACCTTACTGGTTCCCCATCTCAGAGCCAAATCCTCTGTCTGGCTTTCAAAAAAGTCAGTTCTCTCAAGCAGCCTCGCGTTCATGCTTTTCCCAAAACTGACGCAGTCATCAGCCAGGGCAGCCTCCTCACTGGTTCACAAATAGCTCTTTCTTCCCACCACCTTGCCTCGGCAACGCCTCTCTCCCTAAAACACAACTATCCTTTCTTTCTCTCTCTCTCTTTTTTTTTTTCAAATTCTACCAATCTTTCAAGAACAAATTTTATCCTCCCTCTTTTTTAATACAGTATGTGAAACACTTAAGAGTCTGAGCTTTGAAAGCAGATAGTATAAGACAAAATCTAAGCCTTGCCTCTCACTGAAAAAGTATTAATCTTTTTCAAGCTCAGTTCCCTCACCTATAAAACTGGAATAGTAATGCTATCTCAGAGTATCATTAACACTTTTACATAAAATACATCTAAATTGCTTAGCAAAGTATCTGGTGTATAGTAAGTTCCTAAACAGAGAACTGAGATAAGTGAGCATCCACCCAAGATAACTCATGTTTCACTGAATGCACCTGCACTCTCTGATCTTCTTGTCCATCAGCCTCTTTTGGAACTTAGAGTTTCAATCCAATAAATTAGCACATAGCGTTGTGGGGTAATCTACCAGTGGGGTATCCCAATATACTAAAAACCCTTTGAGGGTAAAGAAAGTGTTTATATTCCTTATGCATCTCCACAGTACCTGGCACAATGGTGAGCACACTGAAGATGCTAAATAGAGATTCATCTATTCTTCATTCAGCCTGCCCAACGTACCAGCCCCTCTGCTAGTACTGGGGACAGGCTGGGGAATAAACGTCTGCCTGCAAGAAGCTCACAGGCAAATAGTGGAGACAGACCCATAGAGGTATAGGTGTGAAAGAATGAGGGGGTTTGGAGATAGTCACTTCTCCAGTATTTCTCTGTGTAAGTTTGTCTTACAAGCACATTTTAACCCTATTAGAACCAAATGAATGATTCCTTATATAAGCGATGTGCTGGTAAATGATAAACAAACTGGCTCTTAAGTGAAATCAAAAAGCCCTGGATTTTAGTGTTGGCCACTTTCCATGGTGTAAATACTCCCAACACGGCCAATTTCAAGTAACCATTGTGATATCACTGAATATGGAGGTGCAAAGAAACATACTACACTACACACTTACACACCATTATGCAGCTTTGCCTCCATGCATACACACAATACATGTATACAAATACCTGTAAGACCATAGAGAATGGAAAACACAGTCAGATAACTCAGAGTTCATGAGTTTTAATATTTATCATATTTTAATACAGTAGGATTGATAAAATAATAACTATATAATTTGATTTTAATAAGAGTTGTGCTTAACAACTAAGAAATGTAATAATTCTTATGAGCTTGCCTGACCTGACTCCAAATAGCACTGTTTATATCCAATTTCTAACCCTTAAAGCTAGGTGGAAAGCTAGCATTTTATTATTGGCTATAAAGTTGAATTTTTATAAAGTAAGTCCATTTTAGATTGCACTTCAGTCAGTTCAGTCACTTAGTCGTGTCTGACTTTTTGTGACCCCATGGACTGTATCACGCCAGGCCTCCCTGTCCATCACTAACTCCTGGAGTTTACTCAGACTCACGTCCATTGAGTCGGTGATGCCGTCCAACCATCTCATCCTCTGTTGCCTCCTTCTCCTCCTGCCTTCAATCTTTCCCAGCATCAGGGTCTTTTCAAATGAGTCTGTTCTTTGCATCAGGTGGCCAAAGTATTGGAGCTACAACTTCAGCATCAGTCCTTCCAATGATTATTCCAGACTGATTTTCTTTAGGATTGAATGGTTGGATCTCCTCTCAGTCTAAGGGACTCTCAAGAGTCTTCTCCAACACCACAGTTCAAAAGCATCAGTTCTTCAGTGCTCAGCTTTCTTTATAGTCCATCTCTCACATCCATACATGACTACTGGAAAAGCCATAGCTTTGACTAGACGGACCTCTGTTGGCAAAGTAATGTCTCTGCTTATTCTAAAAGAGATTGGAATACAAGACCACCTGATCTGCCTCTTGAGAAATCTGTATACAGGTCAGGAAGCAACAGTTAGAACTGGACATGGAACAACAGACTGGTTCCAAATAGGAAAAGGAGTACATCAAGACTGTATATTGTCACCCTGCTTGTTTAACTTATATGAAGAGTACATCATGAGAAATTCTGGGCTAGATGAAGCACAAGCTGGAATCAAGATTGCCAGGAGAAATATCAACAACCTCAGATATGCAGATGACACCCTTATGGCAGAAAGAGAAGAAAAGCTAAAGAGCCTCTTGATGAAAGTGAAAGAGGAGAGTGAAAAAGTTGGCTTAAAGCTCAATATTCAGAAAAC
The DNA here is from genome assembly GCF_019923935.1 of Bubalus bubalis. Taxonomy (NCBI): domain Eukaryota; kingdom Metazoa; phylum Chordata; class Mammalia; order Artiodactyla; family Bovidae; genus Bubalus; species Bubalus bubalis. The sequence continues at coordinate 65,820,522 of NC_059175.1, read as the reverse complement.
TAAGATTATGTCATCCAGTCCCATCACTTCATGACAAATAGATGGGGAAGCAATGGAAACAGTGACAGATTTTATTTTGTAGGGGCTCCAAAATCACTGCAGATGGTGACTGCAGTCGTAAAATTAAAAGACACTTGCTCCTTGGAAGAAAAGTTATGACCAACCTAGACAACAGACACTGCACTTAGCAAAAGACTTAAATTTTCAGTTATATTTACAAATACAGAAAAGATTTGAAGATAGAATAATATTTTTCAATTACTGGTAGGCACACATTTTTAGACTAAATTTTGTGGAAAAGTCCAAATATTTATACAAGAATAGTGTGATAAACTTCCTTGTTTCTGACACCTACTGTCAGCTCTTTCACCTCCTGATCATCTTAGTTTAATTTATCCCCCACATTCCTATTTTACTCCTACCCTTCCAAATCACACCAGTTATGCATCTATATTCCCCTTATATTACTCTGAACATGACTTTGAAGAAAATGTATCATTTCACCTATAAATGTCAGTGTATCTAAAATATATGGGCTGCCTTTCTTTGACATAACCATAATATTATTATTATACTTAAAAATTACAGTTTCTTAACATCTTCAAGTATCTGCAGTAAATATTCAAAAGTCTAATTGTCTTATTAAAGTCACAAGTGTTCTTTGTATTTTTACAGCTTCTTTGAATTTGGATGCAATCCACACACTATAATCAATTGATCAATCTCTTATGTCTCCTTTAATCAGCAGAGTTTTCTCTCTATATCACTTTTTCCTTGGAATATATTTGGAGAAGATATAAGATCCATTTCTCCTTAGAGTCTGCCACAGATTGGCTTTTGCTGTTTGCTCCCACAAGCTCTTATATACGTGTTGTTTGTCCTCTGTTTTTCCTTTCTATTCATAATTGGATCCAAGTGAGCTCAATTAGACTCAGTTTTCATGGCGAGACCGCTTCCTTGGTGGTGGTTCGGTTTTCCAGGAGAAGGCTCATGGGGTCTGACTGTCTCTCTTCTTACGACATTGACTTCTGTTGCCTTCTGTTGAGCTCATTGACTGAAATCACTAATCACTGGAATCATACAATGGCTGTATTCTAATGTCTTCATTTATTGACTAGAATGCTTCGATAAATAAAAACTTCTCTTCATCCACTATTTGGTCAGCCAGTGGTACAATTCATTTAGGAAAAAGCAAATAAGTTTTTGTTTCTTCTCCTTTATTACCTGTTTTCAAAATATGTTGATCACTAGCATCCTTCCACAGTTACTGGCTTCTACTAAAGAAAGACTTTATACAACTTTCCATTTGGATTTGCAAGGAGTGTCAAAAATCATAGCTCAATACATTTTTTAATATAAATTTATTTATTTTAATTGGAGGCTAATTACTTTACAATATTGTATTGGTTTTGCCATACATCAACATGAATCCACCACGGGTGTACACGTGTTCCCCATCCTGAACCCCACTCCCATCTCCCTCCCCATCCCATCCCTCTGGGTCATCCCAGTGCACCAGCCCTGAGCATCCTGTATCATGCCTTGAACCTGGACTGGAGATTCGTTTCGCATGTGATAATATACATGTTTCAATGCCATTCTCACAAATCATCCCACCCTTGCCCTCTCCCACAGAGTCCAAAAGACTGTTCTATACATCTATACACCTGTCCCAGCAAATGGACTAGCAATCTTTCTAAATGACATTATAAATTAAGGGTGTATTTTAGAAACTTTTTTTTTTTTTTTTTTTGCTTTACTGACTGGTTTTCCACTTGACATTATTGTTATAACAAGATGAATAGCATAGAGCTTTATCAGATGTGGCCTCACAAATTACCTCATCCATATGTCTCATTTGTTGTAAGCTTAGGGAAATGAGGCCAGCTGAAATCCAGCCACCTGTCCAGAATGGCCCCAACAATTGGTACGAGGCCTGGTTCCAGATTTCTTGTTTCCTATTCCAGGAATCTTTTCTGAACTCTAAGAGGATGGTTCTATCAGGAATTCCAGTTAAACTCATTAGTAAGTACAAGAAAACAAATCTCACTTTCACAGACTATCCTTGAATTTAAATAAGCCATCATTCAAAAGCTCATTCCAAGGCAGACATTTTGGAACTCAAAGCATTTTCCCAAGTAACTCAAATTTCACTGCGACTAAAACCCAGGCTGCACTGATAAGCCATTCTTAGTCATAATTTAACACAAGTGCCGAGCCCTACATGTGAACTACTGTGAACAACTGCCCTTTTATAGACGTTGATGAGCATATGAAAACTTGCATTGCAAACACTCTTTGCGGCCTAAGAACTTTCTACAGGCTTCTTTGATTCATTTCCACAACAATCCTGAGAGGTAGGTTAGGACCAGGCCCAAGAGAAGTTTGACCTACCAAGAGAAATTTGAGGTCAAAATGACGAGCTCAGAAAGGCACAGTAAGAGGTGGAGCTTGGACTGGAAGCTGAGAGGCTAAGGGCAGGATGATTGAGGGAGTTCTTTACAAGAGTTGAGCGAGGGAGGCCGACCCTCAGAAGAAGTGCTGATTTACCTGAGAAAAGGGTTCCCTGCTGTGGAATTGTACCAAGAAAGCAAATAAGGGCCCCGATACTCACTTCACAAGGAAGCTAAGTGTGTACATGAGAGAGACGGTGGTAGACAGCTTCTCCGCCTCCTATAACCACAGTCTGGTGTCATCCCCTTCCGTCCAGTACGGGCACATCATACTAACCCACCACAAAGCAAGAGAATATGGCAGGAGTGACGGAAGTCCTATTATGAGAAGCACACGACTTCCCCGGCTCTCGGATCACCCAAGCAGGAAGAAGCCAGCCGCCATGTTGTGGGAGTGGCCTTGTGGAGAAGAGCAGAAGGCTCTGTCCGTAGCCCTGGAGGAACTGAAGTTAGCCCACAGCCACGTGAGTGTCTTGGGAGAGAATTCTTGAGCCTCAGTCAAGTCTTGAGCTGACTGGATGCCTTGTTGATATCTTGACCTACAACCTCATCAGAGACCTCAGGACCAGAAATGCCCATTCAGCTTGAGTTTCTGTTGCACAGAAATTTGGATAACAAATGCTTACTGTTTAAAACTCTATGTTTTGGAGTAATTTCGTAAACAACAGATAGCTAACTCAGTGTCATTCCTAAATCAATGAATATTTGTTCTTTATTGGTGTACTTCTGTATATACGCCCGGTCATTTATTTAGGAATGCTATTTTTATGTTACATAAGATAACAGACCTGCCTCTTGAGAAACCTATATGCAGGGGTCAGGAAGCAACAGTTAGAACTGGACATGGAACAATAGACTGGTTTCAGATAGGAAAAGGAGTACGTCAAGGCTGTATATCGTCACCCTGCTTATTTAACTTATATGCAGAGTACATCATGAGAAATTCTGGGCTGGAAGAAGCACAAGCTGGAATCAAGATTGCTGGGAGAAATGTCAATAACCTCAGATATGCAGATGACACCACCTTTATGGCAGAAAGGGAAGAGGAACTCAAAAGCCTCTTGATGAAAGTGAAAGAGGAGAGTGAAAAAGTTGGCTTAAAGCTCAACATTCAGAAAACTAAGATTATGTCATCTAGTCCCATCACTTCATGGGAAATAGATGGGGAAACAGTGGAAACAGTGTCAGACTTTGTTTTTTTTGGGGGGGGCTCCACAATCACTGCAGATGGTGATTGCAGCCGTGAAATTAAAAGATGTTTACTCCTTGGAAGGAAAGTTATGACCAACCTAGATAGCATATTCAAAAGCAGAGACATTACTTTGCCAACAAAGGTCCGTCTAGTCAAGGCTATGGTTTTTCCAGTGGTCATGTATGGATGTGAGAGTTGGACTGTAAAGAAAGCTGAGCACCAAAGAATTGATGCCTTTGAACTGTGGTGTTGGAGAAGACTCTTGAGAATCCCTTGGACTGCAAGGAGATCCAACCACTCCATTCTAAAGGAGATCAGCCCTGGGATTTCTTTGGAAGGAATGATGCTAAAGCTGAAACTCCAGTACTTTGGCCACCTCATGCAAAGAGTTGACTCATTGGAAAAGACTGATGCTGGGAGGGATTGGGGGCAGGAGGAGAAGGGGACGACAGAGAATGAGATGGCTGGATGGCATCACTGACTCGATGGACCTGAGTTTGGGTGAACTCTGGGAGTTGGTGATGGACAGGGAGGCCTGGCATGCTGCGATTCATAGGGTTGAAAAGAGTTGGACACAACTGAGCAACTGAACTGAAGATAACAGAGACTTTTTTTTTCTCCTAGTTACTCTCTTTTGTCCCTGAAAAATAACAAAGCCAAACAAAGCATATATTGGATTGGCCAAAATGTTTGTTAGGGTTTTTCAAAACATCTTATGGAAAAGCTCAAATAAATGTTTTGGCCAACCCAATATGTATATTTGCTGTTGTTTAGAAGCTAATTCATCTCCAACTCTTTTGCAGCCCCATGGACTTTAGCCCACCAGGCTCCTCTGTCCCTGAGATGTCTCAGGCAAGAATACTGGAGGGGGTGGCATTTCTTTCTCCAGGGGATCTTCCCTACTCAGGGATTGAACCTGAGTCTCCTGCTGGTCAACAAGATTCTTTTACCTCTGAACCACCTGGGAAGCCCCTTATATGTATGTTAGTGATTGTCAACTGGGTGACATTTAGTTCCCAATGAATACTTGGCAATGGCAATATCTGAAGACATTTTTGGAGCTTGCTACTGAAATCTAGTGGATAGAGGGCAGAGATGCTGATAAACATCCTACAAGGCACAGGACAGACACCTACACCAAAGAATTATCCAGATGAAAATGTGAATAGTTGTTGAGAAATCTTAGTACATAACCACTGATGTATATCTATTCAGAAAACAACTATGTTTACAAAATTGAAGCTTTAAGATATCACATTGAAACATTAAGAGATAAATATATTTTCTACAAATTTTTCATGTCTCCTCTTCCTATTAACATTTTTGTCAAATTGAAGTGAAATATTTTAATTATATAAAGGCAATTTTCTTTCCATTAAAATGAATAGCATGGGTTTTAGTGTGTGAAACAGTGGGTAACGCAGTGGTATATTCAAATTGTTGATTGTTCCTGTTGTTATCAGGAGCACATAGATTGATACTTTGGAAAAGTAATTGTTTGACATTAAATTTGGAACATCGCGGTTCACAAAACTCAACATGGACTGATGAAAATAAATGTGGGGGTGACTCTAAAGAAGTCAACTGAGAACAGATATTTATAGAGGGCCTGCAAATGAGACACATTTATTAAAGGCAAGTGGGTCCCATCACCCTCTCCTAAAGATGGATTACCCTCGAGGATCAGAGCTTAATGAAGATGACAAAGTTGCACATTTTTTTCACAATGTTTACAAGTGTGAAACAGATCAGTCACAAATGCAAATGAACAACATTGCTGCGATGAGCCATGTAAAATCCACGGTCTAGAGTTCACTCCATTAGAAAGGCTTTCAGAAATCTAAACAAAGAGTATATACAGAGAACAGCTTATCTTAGAAAAATAAGTTAAATATAGTAGGACTGTCGGGATGCATGGAGGCATCTCAGATCCAGAAGGAGCTGAAGGTAGAGTTACCAAAAACAATACTGCTCTCTGAGGTGTGGTTACCTAGAAATCATTATGAATTTTTCCCTGAAGCAACAGCAACATAACACGGTCTGTAAGATCCTAAATTAGGACTTTGAAAAGAACTGTGATTATTTATGGGCTTCTCTGGTGGCTCAGATAGTAAAGCTATGCCGGAGACTTGGGTTTGATTCCTGGGTTGGGAAGATCCCCTGGAGGAGGACACAGCAACCCATTTCAGTATCTTTACCTGGAGAATCCCATGGACAGAGGAGCCTGATGGGCTGCAGTCCATGGGGACACAAAGAGTCAGACACGACTAAAGTGACTCAGCACACACACACACGTGGTAATTAACAGTAAAGGAAATGAAAGCACAGTGCAGTTGCTGAAATCTTTGGGTTGATGAATCACTAATCTGCGTTCAAGTCTTGGCTCTGACATATCTAGCTGGTGTAATTAGGGTTAAATGAAGATTAAGTTAGATACAGCATATAAGTATGGCACTCGAGCAGAGAAGGAGTTCAAAATCTTATTAGCTGTTACCACAATGACCAAAAATCTGATATGTAATATCATAGCTATTCCTAATACAACATCCTTGTCCACTGAAACAGACACCATCCATCAGACAGCTCACGGAAACGTGGAGATTCCTGGGTTCCGTTTCTGGGTGTGACTGACGTCAGCCACAAGGCAGGTGCAGGCCATGACAAAGTGCTGCTGGCCGTGGACGTTTGCTGACAGCCTCTGGGCCTCTTTGCTGAGTGCAGGGTGATAACTCCATCAGCAGCCTCACATGCCCACACACAAATCCATTCTCACTCCTTCCTTCATAAGGCTTTTACAAGATGAAGCTTTCTGATTGTTTAAACATATACCTACACTTTTGGTATTTCTGATTAGATCTAAAAGGCACATGCTTTACTGGAAGGGTCTGGTATAGATCATTGACTTTACATTTAGCTGGGTTCCCCACATTTCAGTTTCTCACCCCAATCATTTTCTTCTTCACTGTTTAGGGGCCAAACAGTAACATCAATGAGCTTGGATTATTTGATAAATGATAAGATGTTTCCTGTAACAAAACTGTCTGGAAAATCTGAATTCAAATTGAAATCTTCTCCACATCAGTGTTCTAGATTCTCTCCAGAAATAAGATGGATTTAGCAAAGAAGAAGGAGCTCTTAGATTTAAAACCTGCCTGCAGATAATTTACATGGGTTGTTGACTTTCTTTTCTTTTCAGGCAAAGTTCTTTCATTTTAAAAACTTACATAGAAACCAATATTCTTCTACATGGCTTATTATTTTGTGTGTCATAAAACAAATCCATGTTCTAGCAACAGTGAATAATGGACAAACATTAGGGATGTTATCTCTGCCATTATTTTCCTCTTTGAAGCTCTATCAGAATACTGGGAGAAATAATTGAATAATAAATCCTGAGGAAATAGTAGAGATCTGTCCATGATAGATTCAACATTAGCAGCGTTGAGTGGAAAATAACCTCCCACTACAGGAAACAATTACTTTTCTATACAAAAGGAAGACTGTTAAAAAAAATTGGGTGAGGTTGGAAATTTTTACAAGATGTCTTAGAAAAATTTCATCATTCTTTCAGGGATTAAGTATAAAATACTGTAGGCATTTAGGCAACTTTTATGAAGTAAATAAGTTAGTCGTCTACATCAATATTGATAGTGATGAACATTCCAGACACTTAATTTTCAGAGACAAATTTAATTTCGAGATTCTCTTTATCACACTTACTGCAGGCAACACAACGAACAAAGCCTAATTAGGGTTAGTGCATATTTGCACAAGGATAGATTTCATATCTACACACAAATGAATCTGACATCATTCAGTTCTGGGATTGGAGAAAATGATGGAGCTGGATCTGAGGTGTGAATGTGAGGTGACTGGGCACTCAAGACATCAGATTTTCTCTGCCTTTGAGCTGAGGTTGTCCTGGACCCTACCTCCCAGGTTTTCTGGTTTTTCTCACTTTAATTGCTTACTTTCTTGCCAACTCTGTGACTCACTCTAAAATACTTGCTGTAGATTGCCTAGACCAATTGGGAACAGACTGGAGAAGCACTCACAGCCTGGGAGAGGGAGGGAGTCTTGGAGTCCCCTTGATACTCAAGCACAGCACTCAAGCAAAAATCATGGCGGCTCTTACTTAGGAGGGGGCTTCTCTGAGAGCTCAGCTGGTAAAGAATCTGCCTGCAATGCAGGAGACCCTGGTTCGATTCCTGGGTTGGGAAGATCCACTGGAGAAGGGAAAGGCTACCCACTCCAGTATTCTTGGGCTTCCCTTGTGGCTCAGCTAGTAAAGAATCTGCCTGCAATGCAGGAGACCTGGGTTTGATTCCTGGGTTGGGAAGATCCCCTGGAGATGGGAAAGGCTACCCACTCCAGTATCCTGGCCTGGATATTTCCATGGACTATATAGTCCATGGGATCACAAAGACTCGGGCACGACTACGTGACTTTCACTTTCATACTTTCAGTGCTGAGGAAGCCTCAAAACTGCCTGCATGAGCCTGTGCTGTGTAGGGATTGTCATAAATCAGTCCCATATGGCCCCTCGACAGAGGCACTGTCTTGCTTCTTCACAGCAGGATATGACCATTGGCTTAAAGCCTACTGGCACACATAAACTGCTTTCAATAGAACCCAAATCCACAGACTTTTGGATCATGCTTAATTTGCATATCCCGTGAATCTGCACCCAACATCTGCCCGCTGTAGGAAAGAGAAACCCTGTGACTATAAAAGACCCAACCCTCTACCGCCCCCCAGAGCAATCCGACCCAGAGATCCCCTGACCGACCAGGTTTGAGTAGTATCATCTTGACTTGCACACCCTCTCCACCCCCCTGCCCTCAGAACTCCCCTTGTCCTCTGTCTGTTCTGGCCAGTGGCCCCCTGAAGCTTTCTCTGAAGGTTCTCTGGCTAGAGAACTAGAATCCTGTCCCAGGGCCACTTAGCAGACCACGTGGTGCTGTCATCTCACTGTCCTGTCTTTGCCTTGGTCAGTCCTGAAGTCCTTAAACTCACCACAGGGAGCAATAAAATATGTACCCAAGAAAGGAGCACAGACTGATCTGGAAAGACAGCACATCCATCAGAACCTTGCTGCTGGACCAAGGACTAACAATCAGAGAACAGGCAAGGACCAGGGGGATGCTGGTGTGGAAGGAGGGCAGTCCTGGCAGTGTATCCAGGGAAGGCCAGAGAGTATTGATGACCCAGGGCCAAGTATCAGCACCTCCACCCAACCTTGGCTCTGTGTTAACACCACCCTACTACACCAGGATTTAGACAGGACCCTGTGGAGGGCTGGAGAGGAGGCTGTGCAGTGCCTGCTTGTCCACAATCAGCTAAGATGAAGTTGTGGTACCTTTAGTCAAAGCTATGGTTTTTCCAGTAGTCATGTATGGATGTAAGAGTTGGAGTGTAAAGAAGGCTGAGAACCAAAGAATTGATGCTTTTCAACTGTGGTGCTGGATTCTTGAGAATCTCTTGGACTGCAAGGAGATCAAAGCAGTCAATCCTAAAGGAAATCATTCTTGAATATTCTGAATGCTGATGCTGAAGCTGAAGCTCCAGTACTTTGGCCACCTGATGTGAAGAGCCAAATCATCAGAAAAGACCCTGATGGTGAGGACTGAAGGCAAAAGAAGGGGGTGGCAGAGGATGAGTTGGTTAGATAGCATCACCAACTCAACGGACATGAATCTGAGCAAATGCTGGGAGATAGTGAAGGACAGGGGAGCCTGGCGTGCTGCAGTCCATGGGGTTGCGAAGAGTCAGACACAACTTAGTGACTGAACAATAGCCACAACTGGTTGTGGTCACTGGTGGTAGAGGAGGCTCAAAACAAAAATAAATTCAGCTATAATAAAAGTAAAGTACAGAAAAGTGCTATGTTGCTTGCTCATCTGAGTTGGTGACCTGGTAAAATTTTATCTATTAGATCTGTTTTCTATTTTGATCTAACTAAATTAGAACTTTTTTTGTCCTCTCCACATGCTGTAGATCAATTCATCAATTTCCAACTGGCTTCAGTCTGTTGGGTCTGATAGACTGCTCCATATGGTTAACATTTTCTTGTTTAGAGAAAAGTGTTTATAAAAAGTGCCAACAAAGATCCATCTAGTCAAAGCTATGGTTTTTCCAGTAGTCATGTATGGATGTGAGAGTTGGACTATAAAGAAAGCTGAGCACCGAACTTTGGTATTGGAGAACTGTGATATTGAAGAAGATTCTTGAGAGTCCCTTGGACTGCAAGGAGATCAAATCAGTCAGTCCTAAAGGAAATCAGTCTTGAATATTCATTAGCTGGACTGATGCTGAAGCTGAAACTCTAATACTTTGGCCACCTGATGCTGAAGAACTGACTCATTAGAAAATAACCTGATGCTGGTAAAGAGTGAAGGCAGGAGGAGAAGAGGATGAGAGGATGAGATGGTTGGATGGCATCACTGACTGAACAGACGTGAGTTTGAGCAAACTCCAGGATTTGGTGATGGACAGGGAGGCCTGGTGTGCAGCAGTCCATGGAGTCGCAAAGAGTCAGACACAACTGTGTAACTGAACTGAACTGAACTGCTAAAAAAAATAAATAAATAAAAGCCATAATTTTTAAAAGCTGACACTATTGAATTAATCTACTGAAGTTTTCTCAAAATATTTACTGGTGTTGTTAACAGAGGATAAATACAAACAGCACCAGAGGTGAGTTTATCATGAAGCTAATGGAGCTTTAGTTACATAGCTCCCACTTACAAAGACCTTTCCAAGGGCCATGGATGGGCCCTAGGAATTTCATATTAATAATGTCATGGTTATCTTAAGGGAAAAAACTCAGCCCCCAAGCTTGAATATTCCCCCAAATAGCATATTCTAACCAAAGTTAAGATGCTACAAGGCAAAGCTTTGATTCTGCAACATGTGAAATTGACTCCAGAAGAAATGGTTTCCTTTGTAGCCACTTCTGTGTCTGGTGTCCAGAAGGCTCAGGAGGTTTGGATCATAAGACCACACTCGACTTTCAGGACCCAGACACCAGATGGCATGCACGATTCTTTAGGCTCAGATAAAGCAATGGCTGGAAATCCATACCCTATTTGGTGAGTTAGTATACCTACATGGGCTCATTTGGGGTAACAAATTAGTTGTCTATGCTGTAGGATGGTCTTTCAAACTCTACTAAAAATTTAGGTGAATGTGGACAGTTACTTCCCTGATGGCTCAGCTGTAAAGAATCTGCCTGCAATGCAGGAGACCCAGGAAATTCTGGTTCAATCCCTGGATTGGGAAGATCCTCTGGAGGAGGAAATAGCAACCCACTGCAGTGAGTTGGGAAAAATGCCATGGCAAAAGGAAGAGGAGCCTGTCAGGTTACAGGCCTACAGTCCACAGGGTCACAAAGGGTCAGACACGACTGAGCGACTAAGCATGCGTGCACAGGCACTCACTTAACCTTCCAGTCTCAATTTTTCATGTGTGAGATGGAGATGCTACGTCTCTACATCATCAGGATACAGTGTGGAAGAAAGGGGGAAATATACGTGCCTAGCCTAGAACCCGTCTCACAATAAATATGTCCAACTCACATGCCCCTGACTCTTACTTGTGTATTGAATGAGGGTGTGGATAGAGACAAAAAGTGAAAGCTTATTATCTGACATTATACGCAAGCCCCCAGCTGAAGACATCATGGTAGGTTGATCTCCAACTGCCAAAATCTTCATTGCCACATGCCCATCAAATGGTGAATGAATAAACAGGAGGTGATACTTCCATATAGTGGAATATGATCCAGTGATAAAAAGGAATAACTCTCTAACACATGCAACCACATGCATGCATCACAAACGCATTCCCTTAGGTCAAAGAAGCCACATTCAAAAGGCTACACACTAGGATTCCATTTGTACAACCTGCTGGAAAAGGCAAAACTACAGAGGGAGAAGATCACCCCATGGCTGACTACAGTGGGCCCAAGAGACCTTTGGAGGGTGATAAAAACCCTTCTATCTCTTGATTACAGCAGTGGTAACTTGATTGTAAGTTTTATCCAAAATGTATGGAATGGTACACTTACAGGAGTGAATTTTACTCTATGTACATACTGGGTATAATGATCCAAAATATACCTTAATGGATCTGATCCAAACAAACAAAAGGAAACATTGCTGTGCACTGCAGACACGGCCAGAGGCTGCAAAGAGCTCTGTTATCAGCAGCACTTCTGGGTCCTGCCACCTCCCTGCCTGCAAGACCTGCTTAGAGACCACCAACATCAATACCACTCCCCTTGCTTTTGTGGGATGGGGTCTAAAAGAAGCTCATCCATGTGTTGTCATGTTCCCAGTGGAAACTTGGGCTGGTGAGTGTGTACAAGCTTGCCTCCCATTCACCACATGTTGCCCCCCTGATCAAGAGCTTCCAGACCACTTCATAAAATACTCTCCAGGTGAGACCCCTTCACTCTACCATAAGCCACACTGAAAGGGAAACATTCATTTCTTGAATGAATGTCTAGCTGGAGGCATAAAGTCTACATTCAAATACTTCTTAAAATAAAAGATTATATGAGCTACACTGTCCTAAGCATCAGACAGTGGCAAGGGGACCACCTGATGGGGCACCACTGAGTCTGAATGGGATGTTCTCCAACTAACTAGCTGTTGATTTGCGGTAAGGGCTGAGTGGGTCTGACTCAAATAGCATGTGAATCTCCAAATCACATTGGAGAGAGGGCGTTTTTGATTCTAAGAAAGAATAAAGTGAAGTCATACTCTAAGGTAAACCATGAACTTGGGGAGCTGATGATGTGTTAATGTAGGTCCATCCTTGGTTAAAAAAAAAATGTACCAATCTGCTGAATGATACTGATAATGGGGGAGGGCTTGCACATGTAAGGGTGTATAGGAAATCTCTATTGCCTCTTTCTTAATTTTGTTGTAAACCTAAAACGGCTCTCAAGGAGTCCTAAGGAAAAAAGAAAAAGGAGGTAGTGATCCAAGTGGGGCTTCCATGGTGGCTCAGTGGTAAAAAATCCACTTTCCAATAGAGGAGACACAGGTTCGATCCCTGGGTCAGGAAGATCCCCTGGAGGAGGAAATGACAACCCCATCAGCCTTCTTGCCTGGAAAACCCCATGGACAGAGGAGCCTGGTAGGTTACCATCCATGGGGTCACAAAACTGGGACACAACTTAGCAGCTAAACAATAAAGTGACCCAAGGATCTGAATGAACTCAGTTCTGATCTACCTCCTGTCCACTCACAGTCAGATTTTAGCCACCTGCAGGAGCCCCTGTCTGGTCTGTATTTATGTCTAAAGTCTTAGAGGGTGTAGAACGTCTAAGGAGAGCCTCACACTTGTATACTTAGGCAGCGCTTCTCAAGGACTGATCCTACTGAACTGACGTCATATGAATGGAGCAAATATACACTTCAACAAAAGAGAGAGGAAGCTGTTTGCAAAACTGAACTTCACCTGTTTGGCAGAGCTGTGGATGAAACTGCTACAGTTCCATGGTGGGTGGCAATCATAATACCATCAAACACCTGAAACGCAGCAGGTGCTGTAAAGGCTACGGATGAACGTTCTTCTTTTGGACTCCAGGTGCAAGAATTGGATTAACCATAATTTTCGCCTCATAACACACTCTCATCATTAGCTATGCATGATTTGCTTTATGTTTTATTTATTTGGTTGTTTTAACAATGCCATAAGCACCCACAATTCCACCTCCCCAAAGACCTTAACAATGACTTTCATCTAACATCCACAGACCCCCAGAGTCACCCATCCGGAGCAACCACACCCTGAATCCTATGTTTGATCTTCTTGTTACCTGTTAGTAGCTTTATGTAACTTTATGTATCATTAACATTTATATTAATATTAAAGCTATTTTTGTCTTATAAAATGGGCTTCCCTGGTGGCTCAGATAGTAAAGAACCTGCTTGCAATGCAGGAGACCTGGATTCGATCCCTGGGTCAGGAAGATCCCCTGGAGAAGGACCATCTTTGCCTTATATAAAAGGTATGTTTTATGTAAACTTTTAGTACTAACTTTTTTAAACTTCGTATCACACAGCTTACATCCTTTGAAACTCTGTTCGATGGTAGTTCACCCATCTTGTCTGCTGTCACGGGTTCCACTTTGGACGGTAGATTTGCCTCTTCTTTGGTTGATGTCCCCAGTCTTTGGTGAACAGTTCCATATGTGCCCCCTTTGTCCATGTGTCAGGTGTCCTCCTGGTCAAGGGAAATGCCTGCACTGGAATGTTGAGTATGTGGATGATTCACTTTAGCAAGAATGCCATGCTGTTTTCCAAAATACCTGCACCATTGTAGACTCTACACTCTCAGTGGGTAAGAAGTCCTACAGACCTACATTCCCTTCAGCACTTGGTATTTTCAGATTTTGTTAATTATTACCATCCAAACGATTGAAAAATGGTGTCCCATCGTGGTCTTGAATTGCATCTTTCTGGTCACCCTCGACGTTTAGCATCTCTCTGTTTCTTCCTCTGTCAGCTGCAGTCTCTGTCTCTCTCTCTTTCTCTCTGCTTTCTATATTTTTGGCATGTTGTATTTTTGTCAGTTGTATTGCACACATTTTCTCTCCCAGTGTGTAATTTGTATTTCCCCTTTTCTTTAACATGCTTTCTCATTATAAAACCTTATTAATCGCAACACTGTCAATTCATGTTATATTTACTCAGCACATGACCCCAGAGAACACATAAGAGAGCTGTTATTTTAAAAAAGAGAGAGAGCGAGAGCCTTGAAGAATTCATTAAGCTGCCCAAGGTCACAAAGTCAGGTCATTCAGGAGCTAAGTTTTACATTCAAGTTTTATTCCATTGCCAATTCTCTTTTCACTACAAGACCAGTTTTCTTGTACTTGATGGAGGTAGGTTTTTTTTTTCATCCAAGAGATGAATAGTTTTAAAGGCATATTTAAAAAGCAAAGACTTTTCAAATGGATACATGTAACAAATCTTAGAGCTTTACAGGTGAAAGGAGCTTGTTACTTTGTGCTAAGTCAGTTGTGTCCAACTCTTTGGGACCCCATGGACAGTATAACCCACTAGGCTCCTCCATCCATGGGATTTTCCAGGCAAGAATATTGGAGTGGGTTGCCATTTCCTCCTCCAGGGGATCTTCCTGATCCCAGTATTGAAGCCCAGTCTCCTGTATTGGCAAGAGGGTTCTTTACCATTAGCACCACCCAGGAAGCTTGTCACTTTAGTACTTGACAAAGTTAACAAACAAAAAGGCTGGGACTTATAGAGGTGAATGGCTCTCCTAAGACCATTCAGCTAATTAGATTATTCAGTACCATAACTAGAAGCCCGGTGCCCTCACCCCAGTGCAACTCTGCAACTCCCTCTAATTCACTATATATGAGGGGATTTGTGCAAGCTCTACTTACTCAACTTCTCTGTGTTCTTTGCAGTTGATCTCCATGAAAAAACATATTACACAATAATTTCTATAGCACTACTTCAGCCAGCTGCAATCACCATCCTTAATGAGACTCAGGTGTGGAAAAGTGACCCCTCCCATAAGTACTCTGACTTTTTAAAGTGAGAACCTGCATTTTATCAAGAGGGCTTTCATGATCCCTGATTTGAGCAGCCCTTGTAGTGAGAAGAATTGAATTGACCATGACTGTATTTATGGAGCATATCCTGCTAACAGGCCCCATATTACAGCTTCTAGCCAAAGACCCCAGCCTTGCTAAACCAGCCTGTTGTAATGTGCAAAGATCCTAAAGTCACGATACTGACAGGAGTATTTCCCCATATGGGGTCCTGCTGGGTTTGCACCAAACCTTCTAAAGAAAGCTGGGTGGCTTCATCCCAATCAAGCTTTCATGGAAAAGCCTGGAGATTTCTATCCCCAGTTAGCTGTGACAGTAGCTACTTATGTGTCATCAGAGGTGCATGAATCCACGTGCCCGAGTCCCTGTAACCAAGTCTGTGCTTCTCTTGATCTACCTTCTTTGCACAAAGAAATCTGTGTGTGTAACTGGAATAAAGTATCTCTCAGGCTTTTGGAGTTCATTTCTGGGGAGTTCTTTGCCCTAGTTAGGGTCTAGCTGCTGACAATATCAGCCACCCCAGTAGGTTTCCATAAAAAGGAACCTAATGCAGGAAAGGATATGTTCACAAACCATCAAGGAAGGCTGGGGAAGCAGGCCCTAGTGACTCTGCTAGGAACAAAGCCCCGTCGCCAGACTCTTCTCCTCTGTAGTAAATCAGGGAGTTGTTCACAGTGCTGATGACTGCAGAACTGCTGGCCGCAGAGCTGCAGGGTTGTTGCCGACATCAGAGGAGCCCTGTCGTTGCTGCTGAGGCATCAGGCAGACGTTGGAGCCGCCTCCTGAATCCGGAAGCTGCAGCCATGTTTTCAGACTACATGCCCGGCATTTCTGTCACCATCTGACACCAACCAATGGGGGCCTAGTGCCTTGCCTTCCTTCATGTAACTCGGTTCTAATTCAGAGTCTCCCAAGAGGGCATTGAATGGCAGAACTAGGAACCAAGAAGCCAAGGAAGCAGAGTTATTGGTTGAAATTCCACCCTCTGGATTCCTGTTGTTCAGTCACTAAGCTGTGTGTCCCGCTCATTGCGACCCCATGGACTGCAGCATGCCAGGTTCCTCTGTCCTCCACTATCTCCTGGAGTTTACTCAAATTCATGTCCATTGAGTTGGTGATACCATCCAACCATCTCATGCTCTGTTGTCCCCTTCTCCTCTCACCTTCAGTCTTTCCCAGCATCAGGGTCTTTTCCACTGAGTCAGCTCTTTGCATCAGGTGGCCAAAGGACTGGAGTTTCAGCTTCAGCATCAGTCCTTCAATGAATATTCAGGGTCAATTTCCTTTAGGATTGACTGGTTTGATCTCCTTGCTGTTCAGAGGACTCTCAAGAGTCTTCTCCAGCACCACAATTAGAAGGCATCAGTTCTTTGGCACTCAGCCTTCTTTATGGTTCAACACATCTATACATGACTACTAGAAAAATCATAGCCTTGGCTTTAAGGACCTTTGTCAGCAAAGTGATGTCTCTGCTTTATAATATTCTGTCGAGGTTTATCATGGCTTTCCTCCCAAGGAGCAAGCATCTTTTAACATAACGGCTGCAATCACCATCTTCAGTGATTTTGGAGCCCAAGAAAATAAAATCTGTCAGTGTTTCCACTTTTTCCCTCATCTATTTGCCATGTATTGATGAGACCAGATGCCATGATCTTAGTTTTTTCAATGTTGAGTTTTGAGCCAGCTTTTGCACTTTCCTCTTTCACCCTCATCAAGAGGCTCTTTATTTCCTCTTCACTTTCTGCCATTAGAGTTGAAAACCCATCTGAGGGCCCACCATAGCAGGATGCACATCCTTTAAAACATCCCTGGGGTATCAGATGTTACCTTTCCTTTTCTCTCAGGGAAAGTGGTCCAAGGGGTTGAAGGCATAAACATGACTTCTGACCGGTTGGCAGTCACCTCTCCTGAAGGCATCCTGCTCATGCAAATTCAGATATAGCAAAAATTCTTCCAAATTACTACATTGGTGAAATTTAGAATTCAGTGAAAAAATAAATTCATAAAGGGAAGTCTCTAATGTATTGACTTTTACTATATTTTCATAGCAGAAAGCACCCTCATTTCCTAGATGTGTATTTTTCTTACATATTGCCCATAAACATAAAAGCTATAACCATATGATTTGTTTTTCTTCCAGTTTTCCCAGAGTGGAAAATGTTTTCTACTCTTATTCTTCCTAAATACTTTCTTTATTCTTTCTTCAATTGGCCATTCAAAAATTTTAAAATATCCTTACATGGTTAATTGGTGAGGAAGCTGCCTACCAATGCAGGAGACACAAGAGATGCACGTTCAATCCCTGGGATGGTAGAAAGATCCAGTGGAGTAGAAAATGGCAACCTTCTCCAGTATTCTTGCCTGGAAAATTCGATAAACAGAGCAGCCTGGCAAGCTAAAATCCATAGGGTCACGAAGAGTCTGAGTGCACACACACACACACACACACACTCACACACCAGGTCTTACCATACAAATATTCTTATTATTTTGATATAGAAAATGTTTTTCAAACCTCCATACTCCAGCAAGTTAGGCATTTAGTTTGAATCTCAGAATTGAAGAAGGTTCAGTTTGTCCCCTCTGAAACGAGAAAGCAGTCATCAGCATCGTCTTTCCTTTAATGGCAGGAACCGAGGCACTTTGTTAAATATTCAATATTTGAAGCCATTTTTCTTCATTTCCACAAAGGTCACAGTGGCACGTGCACGCTCTCTGTTGGGCTGAAGTGTTCCAAGAAGCTTTGCAGTGTTCTCCGTGGGCCTCCACCTTAAACTCGGGCTGCCCTGGAATGAGTTACTGCTGATGGAGAAAGGCATCTTCAGATTGTTCCGATGTGTCTCGCCGGCCTCGTTATGAAGCATAATGTGCGCTCATCTTCACAGTTATTATGCTTGGTTTCACAGGGGCTTTATCATAATGTTTCCTCCAAAGATGGAGAGAGGACAGAGCCACAGCATGGGTATTGCAGCTCCTGTTTCAGGAGGTGTCTTCTGCCTTCCGGGCTCCACCACAAAGACAGACCAAGCCACGGCAGCCCAGAGGGAAGCACGCCTGGGAAACTGGAACTTGAAGCTGCAGAATTCTTTTTTTTTTTTTTAATTGGAGGATAATTGCCTTCCAATGTTGTGTTGGTTTCTGCCATACAGCAATGTGAATCAGCCTTAACTATGCATACGTCCCCTCCTTCTTGAGCTTCCCTCGCTTCCCCCATCCCACCCCTCTAGGTCATCACAGAGCCCCACACTGAGCTCCCTGTGCGATAGAGCAGCTTCCTGTCAGCTATCTATGTTACACATGGCAGTGTATGTACGGGCTTCCCAGGTAGCTCAGCTGGTAAAGAATCTGCCTGCAATGCAGGAGACTGTGGTCCGATTTCTGGGTTGGGAAGATCCCCTGGAAGAGGGCATGGCAACCCACTCCAGTATTCTTGCCTAGAGAATCCCCATGGATAGAGGAGCCTGGTGGGCTACAGTCCATGTGGTCACAAAGAGTTGGACACGACAGAGACATAGCAGAGCACAGCACTTTGTATATGTGTCAGGGCAACAGTCTCAATTCATCCCACCCTCCCCTTCCCTTGCTGCGTGTTCCCTGACTTTGTGTCTCTTTCCTGCCCTGCAAATAGGCTCATTGGTACTATTTTTCTAGATTCCATATATATGAGTTAATACACGATATTTCTTTTTCTCTGATTTTGTAGGACTCAGTGTGAATTACCCTCAACTGATGGACGTGAGTTTGAGTGAACTCCGGGAGTTGGTGATGGACAGGGAGGCCTGGCGTGCTGCGATTCATGGGGTCGCAAAGAATCCGACACGACTGAGTGACTGAACTGAACTGAACTGAGGGGGGATAAAACACAGCACTGATTTGTGTTTACATAAGACTAAATTTATAAAATACAAGGTTCAAACCAAGCTTTATGAGCCAATGTATATTTTATTAACTCTACATCATCTCAAGTCTATGCCTTTCTTTCGCCCCTGCCCTCTCTTTCTCTTCACTGTATTTTACTTCGTGATTAAGTTATTTTACATCAAAGACTGAGTTCATCTCCCAGCATCCTTGGAAGAAGAAGGCAACCTGTACAAGCATATTCGAAGTGACCATAACGCACTGGATTCGCCTCGATAAGATGCAGACATCTGCCATCAAGAGCCCTGCTCGGCAAAACTGAGTTTGTGTGTTTCAGCTTGTTTTCTCAGCGTGTTGTTTGCTTGCCTTTCTCTTCCTACCTGCAGACATCTTCAAGGAAGTGGCCTGTGCTCTTCCTTAATGAGAGTCCAGCAGGACCCAGTGCTTCATGGACTCAAAGCCCTTAGTGGAACGCTGAGCAACTGGACAGTGAGGGGTGGGAAGTGTCGACCGTGGAGTGTGGAACTGGCTGCAGCTGGATGGTGTGGGGAATGGCTGGCCCTCACTGCTCTATGGAAGGAACTCAGCTCTATGCCCAGGCTGGGGCTTTCAGGTCTTTCTAGAAAAGTCTTTCTAGATATGAAGTTGCATCAGCTTCAGATTCAGATTCCAGCTCCTGACTCAGAAAGCCCCTTGCCAGAAAAGACACTCTTTGCTCTCAACATGGATGAAGTTACCCATGGAAGGGTCTCCATGGCCCAGGTGGACCTTTGCCCCTTGGGACAATTCATCCTTGTCAATGGGCTGGGCTATAAGACTGGCCAGCCTGCACCACAGACCTCCCTACGGCCCTGGGATCAGAGGACGACAAACCATCCTTCAACATGACCCCCAGCAACTAGGAGACAGGGAGGTACTCCAGGAAAACAGAGTTGGGGGACAGACAGACCTCGGAAGCAACCACACTCCTTATGCCAGAACTCCACACTCTCTGTGGTCTGAAAGCATCAATTCTTCGGTGCTCAGCCTTCTAGTTGAGTGGATGTCTATCTAGTTCTCACATCCATACATGACTACTGCAAAAACCATAGCTTTAACTATAATAATTATGTTTTTAATCATAATTTTTTTAGGTTCTACTTTGTACTTCTGCTGCTGCTGAGTTGCTTCAGTTGTGTTCAACTCTTTGCAACCCATGGTCTGCAGCCTACCAGGCTCCTCTGTCCATGGGATTCTCCAGACAAAAATACTGGAGTGGATTGCCATGCCCTACTCCAGGGGCTCTTCCCCACCCCCACCCCCACCCCCCACCCCGCAGGGATGGAACCCGCGTCTCTTATGACTCCTGCATTGTATGAAGTTCTTTATCACTAGTGTCACCTGTGAAGACCCTACTTGGTACTGAAGCTGAGCAAAGCAAGACACTAGTACTTTGGTATGTACAATTATAGGTGGAAGTAGGGAATGAGGTCAGCAGGAAGAAATCCTGCAGATCCACACTGGTACAGTGGTCCGTCTCCATGCAAAGGAGCTTGCTGAAGGTGGAATTGTCCTTGGCCATGAAGTCAGGGGAGGACTCAGAAGGACTGCTAATGGCCTTGAGCAAATCTACTGCTTCTTGAAGGAGCAAAAACACCATTTATCTTAGCTTCTCACCCATGGAGCACTTGTCAGCTTGCTGCTGCTGCTGCTGCTGCTGCTAAGTTGCTTCAGTCATGTCTGACTCGGTGCGACCCCATAGATGGCAGCCCACCAGGCTCCACCATACCTGGGATTCTCCAGGCAAGAACACTGGAGTGGGTTGCCATTTCCTTCTCCAATGCATGAAAGTGAAAAGTGAAAGTGAAGTCGCTCAGTCATATCCGACCCCTTCTTCATGACCCCATGGACCTCACAATGAGTGACTGCTTTGGGGTAGGGATACTGGGGCTTCCCTGGTGGTTCAGATGGTAAAGATTCCACCGTAATGCAGAAGACCCAGGTTCGATCTCTGGGTCAGGAAGATCCCCTGGAGAAGGGAATAGCAACTCACTCCAGCATTCTTGCCTGGGATATCCCATGGACCAAGGAGCCAGGTGGGCTGCAGTCCATGTAGACGCAAAGAGTCAGACACGACTTAGCAACTAACACTTTCACTTTCAGTAGCTTTGGCTCCAATCATGTAAGTGCTTTGGGAACATCCTGTGTGTGTGATACTTGCTTGTCCTGAAGGAAAAAGCCAGGTGAAGTTCACTGTCTTCCTGAAGTTCACGGGCTGGCAGATGGCCATGAGTCTTAAAAGACAGAAAGAGTTGCGGGTGTGTGGCAAGATGAATAACGGCCCCCAAAGAGATCCAGCTTCTAATTTCCAGATCCCATGTATGCTGCCTTAATGGAAAAGTGGACACTGCAGGTACGATTAAGGATCTTGATGTAAGAAGACTATCCTAGGCTCTCAAGTGAGCCTGAAATGCCATCCCAAGTGTCTTTGTGAAGGGAAGCTGGAAGGAGAGCCAATTACAGAGGAGAAGAAGGTGAGGTGGTGATGTGAGGAACAGGGGAAGAAAGACACGTGATGCGAGAGATGTAGGGTCCATAAGCCCTGGAAACAGCGTGACCTTTGTAAGACAGAAAACACCAGGGATGGAGCCTCCTGTAGAGCCTCTGGAAGGAATCGGACAACTGACACACTCACTTTCACCCTGTAAGATTCACCGTGCACTTCTGACCTCCAGAACTTTAAGGGGATAATTGTGTATTGTTTCAAGTCACCAACTTTATGGTAATGTGTTACAACCACCATAGGAAGCTAGTTCAAGGGGGTTCACGTAAAAGGCAGTCCCCTCCCCAGGGTGGGGAGAGGTCAGAAAGCTCTACCAGGGAATGAACTTCAATTCCTGACAAGGTTGTGATGGGCAGACAAGCAATGTACATTTAAAACTCTGTCCTCGGGCTTCCCTGGTGGCTGGGTGGTAAAGAATCCATCTACCAGTGCAGGAGACACAGGTTCAGTCCCAAGTCTGGGAAGATCATCCCATGTGCCCCAGAGCAGCTAAGCCTGCGCACCACAATCATTGAGCTTGCTCCCTAGAGCCCGGGAACCACAGCGATTGAGCCCCTATGCCACAACCGAAGTGCACACACCCTAGAGCCTGTGCTCCGTAGCAAGGGACATTGCTGGTGCCAGAAGCCCACAGACACAGGTAGGGGGTGACCTCCACTCACCACAACTAGAGAAGAGCCTGCAGAGCATCAGAGTCCCAGCACAGCCAAAAATCATAAATAAATGCTATTATAGATATGTATAAATGAAGAATCCATCTTTATATAATATATATTGGAGGAGGAAATGGCAACCCACTCCAGTATTCTTGCCTAGAGAATCCCCGTGGACAGAGGAGCCTAGGGGGGTTACAGTCCATGGGGTTGTACAGATCGGACACAACTGAAGCAACTTAGCACAGCACACACATATATAAAGAATCTTTTCTCTTAAGCAGAGAGCTTGTAGGATTGTAGCTCAGTCAGTAAAGAATCTGCCTGCAGTGCAAGAGACCCAGGTACAATTCCTTGGTCTGGAAGATCCCCTGGAGAAGGAAATGGCAACCCACTCCAGTATCCTTGCCTGGAAAATCTCAGGGACAGAGGAGCCTGGTGGGCTGCAGGCCATGGGGTTGCAAAGAGTCGGGTACAACTGAGCGACTAACACTTACTTAGTTTGTAGGATCTAAGCCAGATCGGAGCCTTCTCTAAACAATGACATCTGCTCTTTCATCTTCCAGAGTCAACACTGGGGAAGACTTCTGTTACTTACTGAGCTAAACATTTCAGCGTGCTACATTGTTCGGGATCCCTTTTCACCACTCTGTGAGCAGGCCTTATAATCATGCAGTTCTCAATAAGGAGACTGAGGCTGTCAGTGGGCCCGGAGCTTCCCAATGTCACGCAGTTTAACGGATGCTATCTAGCGCTGTCCAGACTCTCTCTGGCAGTGAGGAGGCCCCAGATCCTGGGCTCAGTGCCAGGCAGACAGACATCCATCCTCAGTCTTCCTGGGTGACTGCCTGGGCTAAAACATTGCCTCCTTCCAAAGGCAGCCACATCCCACAAGTGATCAACACGGGGGCATAAAGGCACGGCCCCCCCTCCCCAACATGGGACAGCTTGAAGAATTACCCTGGCCTTAGAGCATCCTTGGAGAAGGAAATGGCAACCCACTCCAGTGTTTCTGCCTGGAGAATCCCAGGGACAGGGGAGCCTGGTGGGCTGCCGTCTATAGGGTCACACAGAGTTGGACATGACTGAAGTGACTTAGTAGCAGTAGAGCATCCTAGAGGGTCTGCCAAGGACCTTGTCAGGTTCTCGCTCTGTCCAGCCCTTCTGCCTCCTTTCCCTCCAATGGGTGTCAGCCACCACCCCCCCACCATGCCAAAGTCCTTGAGAAATGTCCCAATGCACGAATCTCTGGCTCCAAGTCCACATCCGAGAACCAACCTGCAACACCCAGCCCATACATGTTCGGTGTGAGAATAATGGATCTGGGATTCCGCTCCTGTACCCTTCCCACCTCCATCTTGTGTTCCCTGGGGACACACATGCTTGTGAGATAGAATCTCCATCTTCTCCACGGAGCGGGGAGAGAGGTGCAGATGACAGAGAGTCTATGCTAGAGGAGAAATATGCAAACCAAAGCCAGCTCAGAAAATAGATAATGCGTCACCCCACTCCCTTCTCTGCTGATGACGATCTGTGGCTTGGAGCCTGGCTCGACAGCTCACACTCACGTGATGCTGAGTAGACAGCACACGGTGTTGGGAGAGGAACGCTCCTCTCTCCCGGTAACCACTCTATTTGCCTGCTGGGGAAGGAATGAAGGAGGCGGCCACGGCTCAGTTACTGTTGGCAGCAAATGAACCCAAGAATTATCCATCAGGAGAGAGTGGCTTCTTGGAGCTGACAGCACATTTTTTTTTTTTAGGAGTTGGAAAATGGCTCTGAAGCAATTTGCATTTAAAGAAGCGTCGCTTCTAATTCTGGGCATGTTCAGCGGTGTAACTCCGGTGCACGGAAAGACTGCTTTCAAGGATATAAAACCTTCACCCCGTACTTATCAGACATGATCGATGATTAACAATTCATGACAACATCATTCCCCAAAGAGCTTTGGCAGGTTTTTCTCTTATCCCGTGGAAGATGATCGGCTCTCAAAGGACCAGAAGGAGCTCTTTACAAAATCATCTCAACCTGGGTGACTGTCCCACTGTGTACAGGACAGCTGCACGATCAAGACATCTCCCCCTTGGCTCAGAGGAGACAAATTACGTCATATGTTTTCTAAAGTACTAGAGGGCCTGCATCTTATCTCACTGGCATGCTAAGGCATGCTTTACATTTTGAGATGGAGTTTAATACGTTTCTGTGTATTAAGCAATAGGCAGGATCTGTGTGGCAATCTTCTCTAAATTCATTTTCCCGAAATACTTTCAAAGATACTAGAAATCCAAAAACGAGATGAAAAACCTCCCAGTAGTGATAATGCAGACGGAGAGTCTAACGGCCACATTTGGGGCATGTCATGTGAATTTCAAGGGCTTGTGTCTCTGCAGACCCAGCCCTCACTCCATGACTCAGAGATGCTTAGAAAAGCTCGAAGCCAATTCTGGCCCCACCTCTGCAGACACCAGTACATCTCACAGGACCCAGTCTTTGCAGGGCACCAGAGTGGACAACCTGGCAGAGAGTGAGGAAGAGTAGCCCAGAGTCAAGGGCAATGGGCAGGTGTGGTGACAAGTAGGGTGCTAGTGAGATGACCAGACACTCAGCCTAGGAGTGACACTCACTGCCTTGGCCACAAGAACCGGGAGGCAGGCAATCACCCTGAGTTGGGAACTCAAGTGTCTCTAACATAGACAGAAAGCAGGGCCCTGTGTTCCCTGACTGTTAGCAAATAACTAAATCTTGCCTGCAGAATTAAGTGTTATTGTTCGGTTGCCAACTTATGTCCAACTCTTTGCAACCCCGTGGACTGCAGCATGCCAGGTTTCCCTGTCCTTCACCATCTCCCAAAGTTTGCTCAAATTCTTGTCCATTGAGTAAGTGATGCCATCTGACCATCTCATCCTCTGTTGTCCCCTTCTCCTCCTGCCTACAATATTTCCCAGCATCAGGGTCTTTTCAAATGAGTTGGCTCTTCATATCAGGTGGCCAATGTATTAGAGCTTCAGCTTCAGCATCAGACCTTCCAATTAATATTCAAGGTTGATTTTCCTTATGATTGACTGGTTTGCTCTCCTTACAGTCCAAGGGACTCTCAAGAGTCTTCTCCAACAACACAGTTCAAAAGCATCAATTCTTTGTCACTCAGCCTTCTTTATGGTCCAACTCTCACATCAGTACATGACTACTGGAAAAAACAGCTTTGACTATATGGACCTTTGCTGGCAAAGTGATGTCTCTGCTTTTTAATACACCGTTGAGGTTTGTCACAGCTTTACTTCCAAGAAGCAAGCATAAGGCCCATTAAAAAGTGCCCTATGGAAAAACCTCCTCTTGCAAGTGGCACACTGCAGTATCCAGAAGAAGATCTAAAGTAACACGAGATTCAACATTATGTGCATCACGTTCTTTATAGAACTCAAGCTTCTTGTGGGAACATCCATCTCCATCTCCTACACTGGGGAGTCTCTGGGACCAGTGCAGAGCCTGGCTTACGGAGAAGCTCAGTAAGATAGCAAGTGAAACATAATTTTGTCAGGCAGAACATAAAAATGGTAAAGATAAACTGCGATGTTTCATATTACCTCCTGCCACTTGGAAAACACCAGTTGCAAGATCAGAATACAATATGAAATATGGGAATAGCCGTGGTGGGAAAAGGGCTTCAAATACTCATTCTTTATTTGTACCACATGCATGAAGCGAAAGTCGCTCAGTCATGTCTGACTCTTTGTGACCCCATGGACTGTGTAGTCCATGGGAATCTCCAGGCCAGAATACTGGAGTGGGTAGCTGTTCCCTTCTCCAGGGGATCTTCCCAACCCAGGGATTGAACCCAGGTCTCCTGCATTGCAGGCGGATTCTTTACCAGCTGAGCCACAGGGGCAGCCCACCATATGCATGATACATCTATAATTGACAAGCCTGTAAAGACAGAAAGCAAAGGACTGGTTACCTGGGGGTGAGGGAGAGTGAGACAGAGGCGAGGTTTGGGGTTTTCAATCATCAGGAGACCCAGACCTCAGACCTGTCTTGTCTCTAGCTGTCTCATTGGACTTCAGTTTTCCTTTCCGTCAACAGAATATCTGGGGCAGCCCCTGACCCACCTGTGCTTTCGGGGAAAAGTCCCTCCCTGCTGGCAGCAGTGAGTCCCCTGGTCTTGCCCCTTCTTGCGTCTCTGCAGGAAAAGCTGGGGGAGATGGATGCCCACTCAGAACAGAGTGGTTTGGCAGAAGCAGCCCCACCCAGAGGCGGCAGTAACCATTTGTCAGGTAGACAGAACTTGCTTCCATTCTTTGCCCCTGAGAGGCAGATAACAGTGTTCCCCAACACTGTCAGCATGAAACCGTAAGGGGGCAAAGGCTTTCAGCAGGGGATTTTTTTGAGTAATTATTTCGGACTAATTATACAAATTCCAGTAAGGATCAAAATGGTTCAGGGCTTTAATCTTCCTCTCCTCCGCGGATGGTGGTAGATGCTGGGGCTAATTGCATCCAGGTGCTCCAAGCACCACACTCAAGAGCCGCCCTGTAGGTAGGTGAGGATGCGCAGGCACCAGAACACACTGGCTGATAGATTCAGCTGAACAGTTTCCGCTGCCAAATATTCAAAACTGAACAACGTTTTCTTTTCTCAGTGTAACCCTGAGATTTTCCAAAGTTGTTAGGTTGTGATTTTGTAGCTCTTGAGAAAGAATACATGTGAATCAGAAAAAGATAAACTAAGCAAGAAGTGGCAGACTGTCACCCCCAAGCCGGTGTTCTCATGCCACAAAGTTAATAGGAAATGGTTTTGTTTGCAGATTTATATTCTCACCAGTGACAGGTCTATAGCCAGGTCTTTGGGGGCACCTGTGATGAGCTGAATTGTGTGCCACAAAAACGAATGCTCAAGTCCCATTCCCTGGTTCCCATGAGCGTCATCCTTCTGGAAGTAAGGACTTTGCAGAGTAATCAAATTAAGATGAGGTCATAAGAGCAATAACTCAAGTCCAGTCCTTACAAGTGGGAGAGAAAACTCACAAGAGGAGAAGGCATGTGAGGCGGGAGCAGAGACTGGAGCCATGCAGATGCGAGCAAGGCAACCCCAAGGCTTGGGGACAGCACCAGTGGCTGAGAGAGAGGCCTGGACCAGATCGTCCCGAGACTTCAGAGAAGGAGCATGGCCTGCTGACACCTTGATTTCAGGCTTTCAGCCTCCAGAACTGGGAGATGATCACTTCCTGTTGCTATAAGCCACTCACTGTGGTTCTTGCTGGGGAGGCCCTGGGAGGTTAATACAGCACCTGGCCCTGGTATCATCATCAGAAGCTGCTTAAAGAGAGAAAAATTGTGTTTTAGGTAAAATACAAATAGCTCTTAGCTTGCTCACTTTTAGGACAATGCAGATAACAGCCATGCCTGCTAGTCACTGTTCACCTTGTGCCAGGAATTGTGAGCGCAACCCCTCCATTGTTTTGTGTAGCCCACACACAATCCCAGGGACTGTTGATGGTGCCTTTTGTGGGAGACAGAAGGGGAAGCTGAGGGTCAGAGATGTAATCTGCTTTGCCCATGGTCATCCTGCTGATCAGTGATTACTTTCGGGCCTATACCAAACCCAAAAACCACAGAAGTGTTCTGATTTGGGTAAACAAAGGATAACTTTTAGAATTCTGTAAAGAAAAGGAAGAAAGTGAATTCACTCAGTCATGTCCAACTCTTTCGACTCCATGGACTGTAGCCTACCAGGCTCCTCTATCCGTGGAATTTTCCAGGTAAGAGTACTGGAGTGGGTTGCCATTTCCTTTTCCAGGGGATCTTCCTGACCCAGGGGTTGAACCTGGGTCTCCTACATTGCAGGCAGACAATTTACCATCTGAGCCACCAGGGAAGCCCTAGAATTCTGTAAGATTATCAGATAATCCTGACGTGGGGGTATGAACCAGGCCTCCTTCCTAGGACCAAGCTGAGTCACCACACGTAAGGGCAGACAACAGCTCCATGCAGTGAACACCATGGGAGGACTGGCTATTGATACTACTCAAGTTACTTTATTTTTACTACAGTTCCTATCCCTTTGTCTTCCTATCCCTTCCTTGTTTCCCTGAAACTACAGTTAAGGGTGCCCAAAGGCTCTGCTTTAGCCTGAAGCCCACCCGTCTGGCTCTGTCCCATGGGTGGTATCTGCAGGATGCTCTGTGGTTAGGTTTTTATAACCTAAGAGACAATTAATGAAAGTAATGACTTTTCTTCCATTTCATAACATGAATAACTTCAGTGGGACTTATCTGCCATTGAACAAATTGCTAAAATATCATTACCAATAAACCAACTGAAAAGTTATTTCACTTGGAAATAAAATCAACAAGGCTTCATACACCTGAATGTCAAATTTAGTCATAACTGCTTTCAGCAGAGACTATTCCAGCTACTTAATTCCCTGCAAACATACTGAACAAATAGATCTAAAGGTTTAAGATTGGAATTAGGGAAAGGCTTTTCTCTGAGCAAGAAAACTGTACAAATGATCCAATGAAACAAATGAACAGTCGAGAGCCCAGACTTAGGATCCAGTCTGCCTTGGGTCCAGATCCTTGCCGTTGGCTCTGGGATCTTGTATAATTCATTGACTCTCTCTTGGGTCCGAGTTTCTTAATCCCTAAAATTAGGGTAATAACAGTATCTCCTTGGTGGGGCTGTTGGGCAGATGGTGCAAGTTAATAATGAGTTATAATGAGCCTAGAGAGAGGAGGGCCAGTCATACAGCCCCAGTCCGTAAGTGTTGATGTTATTATTATTATGCAGATATTTTGCTAATGCTAAATAAAATGCTAATTTTGTTTTTCGAATATCTATTCTTATAAACACGTCTTTTCTTTACACTCTTTAAAAAACTTTTTTAAATTGAAGTATAGTTGATTTACAGTGTTGTGTTAATTTCTGCTGTATAGCAAAGTGATTCAATTATACACATGAAGTCACCTTTGATCTTAAACTCGCTGCTGTAGGGGTTGTTTAAGGGGTACAGAAAGGTTTCAGTTCATGGAAATTGAAAGTGAAAACTGACAGTGTTAGTTGCTCATTAGTGTCCTACTCTTTGCGACTCCATGGACTGTAGCCCACCCAGCTCCTCTGTCCATAGGATTTTCCAGGCAAGAAGACTGGAGTGGGTAGCCATTCCCTTCTCCAAGGGATTTTCCAAACCCAGGGATTGAACCTGGGTCTCCTGAAGTGCAGATGGATTCTTTACCATCTGAGCCACCAAGGATGCTCTTATATACATATACACCTTTTTTATGTTTTTTTCCATTATGGTTTATCATAGGATTCTGAATGTAGTTCTCTGTGATACAGTAGGACCTTGTTGTTTTTTCATCCTATGTACAAAGGCTTACATTTGCTAACCCCAATCTCCCACTCCCTGGGCTTCCCTGGAGGCATCTCTGGTGGCTCAGATGGTAAAGTGTCCACTTGCAATGCGAGAGACCTGGGTTCGATCCCTGGGTGGGGAAGATTCCCTGGAGAAGGAAATGGCAACCCACTCCAGTATTCTTGCCTGGAAAATCCCATGGACGGAGGAGTCTGGCGAGCTACAGTCCATGGGGCCGAAAGAGTCAGACATGACTGAGCGACTTCACTTTCACTTTATCTCCCACTCCACCCCTCCCCCACCCTCCTCCCTCTTGGAAACCGAATGTCTGTCCTCTATGTCTGTGAATCTGTCTCCATTTTGTAGACAGGTTCACTTGTCTTATATTTTAGATCCCACATACAGTGATGCGTGGTATTTGCTTTTCTCAATGGAATACTACTAAGCCATTAAAAAGAATGAAATCATGCCATCTGCAGCAACATGGATGCAACTAGAGGTTATCAGACGAAGTGAAATACGTCGGAAAAATAAGACACATTTCTTATGTACATTCCTTAATAGAGAGAATGTAGGTGTGACCTGGGTAAGTCTCTACAGGGAGCCCAGGTACATCCCCACTTTTGTTCGTGCTGTCCTCTTCATGGCCCCAACTCCTCCAGGTATGGAAGAGTGGAAAGGACCTTAAAGGCATAACCTTCCCCATTCCTACTTTCTTAGACAGCTGGCTTACCCAGGGCTGGAGTCATACAATTCCTCTTGAGTTCTGAGCTGAGTAATTAAACTGAGGATTCGTGGACAGTAATTAAACTGAGGCCTCCAAGATTAAAAGGAGGATTGGCTGGTGTGTTCCCTCCAATCAACCATCTAATGCAGAGTCTATCAGGAAATCTAGATTTACATATTTTTAAAGAGTGCTTACTTAATTTACCAAAAGGAATATCCAATGGACACTAAGTTCTTTCTAGAAAATGAAGTGTTTCTAGCATCTTTGATGTATGAGTTAACAAAGCATTGCTTTAGATGGTGGGGCCTTTGCTCAGGAATCAGGTCTGGGGAAGGGGCTAAAATTTGTTGATCATGACCACGTGCTGGACATGTTGTATGGACCTTATTTAAATTCCACATCAACTTAGTGCAGTGAGTTTCATACATATTTTAAGGAAAGGGTACAGATGCTCAGAATAGCCAACTGATTTGGCCCCGATTACACAGTCAAAGGGGGGGGGTCTAGGTTTCAGTTCCCGTGTTCTTCACCCCATCCTGGGCTATCTGCCCCCACAGCCCATCCCACCCCCCCCAAACTGCCGACGCCCATCCTCAGGGCAGTAGGTATTCAGTGTGGGTCTTGGCTGGTGTATCATCTGTATGATCTCTTTTTATTTTGTTTTTAAAAATTTTTAAACCTTTTTATTTTGTGTTCAGGTTGCCCTGTTGGCTCAGTGGTAAAGAACATACCTGCCAATGCAGGAGACACAGGCTCGATCCCTGGGTGGGGAAGATCCCCTGGAGGAGGAAATGGCAACCCACTCCAGTATTCTTGCCTGGAGAATCCCATGGATGGAGGAACCTGGCAGGCTACAGTCCATGGCGTCACAGGAGAGTCAGACCCGACTTAGCGACTAAACGACAGTAACATAGCTAATCCACAAACAATGTTGTGATAGTTTTAGGTGAACATCTAAAGGACTCGGCAATACATATACATGTATCCATTCTCCTCCAAACCACCCTCCTCTCTGGCTGCCACAGAACAACTGCAGAGTTTCATGCGCTCTAGAATAGTTCCTTGTTGGTTATCCATTTCAAACATAGCCGTGTGTACATGTTCTTCCCAAATTCCCC
The DNA here is from genome assembly GCF_019923935.1 of Bubalus bubalis. Taxonomy (NCBI): domain Eukaryota; kingdom Metazoa; phylum Chordata; class Mammalia; order Artiodactyla; family Bovidae; genus Bubalus; species Bubalus bubalis. Next base: position 65,789,039 of record NC_059175.1, on the reverse strand, counting down.
AACTATCCCTTCCCCCGTCCCTCCTCGCAGGCAGCTATAAGTTCATTCTCTGAGACTGGAAATCTCTTTCTGTTTTGTTAGTTCATTTGTATCTCTTTTTTTTTTTCCTTAAAATTCCACATATAAGGCATATGAACCTCTTTTTAAACTGCATCGTTTAACAGTCCCTCCAGCGCCTACAGGATTCCAAAAAGATCCTCCCCACAGTAGATCTGCTCTATGCGGGGCATCTCCACGGATGCTGAAGCTAAGTTTCATTATCTTTCTCCTACTGTGTGATCAAAACTCTCTGCACCCCCTGGAAGCTCGCTGGTCTCCTCAGTGGAGCCTGTGGAGTGGGGAAACTAGGGATAAAACCAGGCATGAGCTGAGTTGGTTTTTCCTAAAACAGTAGAGGGATTGACTCACCTCTTCCTCTGGCCCCCTATTTAAACCTTCTCTGCCTTTAAAAATTTTAGACAACAGGCAGCTAACCCCGCATGTCTTTTTTTTTTTTTTTGGATGGGGAGTTTCTTAGACCCCCTCCGACTCTCCTCCACAAAGGAGTTGGATTTCCTCCCCCTCTGCCCACCCCTCCAGCCTCCTCCTTCTGAAACTTGGAGGGCTGGCAGGCTGGCTTTTCTGTGCGGATGCTGAAATCTGCCCAGCTGTATCGTGTTTGAAAGCTTCATTATTCTTTTTTGGCGTAATAAGGACCTTAGATAGAAACAGAATATCTAATTACATTGGAAGGGGAAATATCGGCATTCATTTATAAAATATCTTCCTGTAGCTTTGTATACGCACATTCTGTCTAATGAACTAGAGCGCACCCTGCTTTGCTCCCACCATTGGGAAATTGTAAAGATAAGACGCTAGAGCCCACAGAGTTAGGAGGCAGGGGCCAAGCAGCTTTCTGTTCTGGTTCCTAACACTCTCGGGTTATGTTAGGATGAAGTCTTCCATGGCTCACCCCGGCTATAGCAGAGGCCAGCTGGAAGATTCATTAGAGAGCCAGTGAGCGCCAGGGCAGCCGTGCAGTAATTGCAAGGCACTTAAGATATTTGTCATTTTTTTTCTTTTTCCAAGTTTTAGGATGGAAGCATCAGAGGCATCAGAACTTCAGAAAAAGAGTTAGAGGGGGGCCCAGTTGAGGGAGAAAGGAGATTCCAGAGGATCATCAGAGCCAAGAGAGGTCTGAGCCTGAGCAGTGAATAGTGAGGTCGTCCTAATTCTCAACAGGAGCCGTTGGCATCTCCTTTAATGCAATCTCCAGCCTGCTCTATTGAGGACAGCTCTCTCAACGTTATGTAACAGCAACTCCCGGGGAAAGCTCTGTCTTGTTGCAGAATAAATTGATATCCTTGAAGCCCTGGAGGGACTTCTGCTCCGAAGGGGAAGACTAGGACATCACTCAGGAGAATACTATTTTTTTTTTTTTAATTTTTCTCCATAGCTTAAGAGAAAAGAGTGGAAAGTTAAGGGCTGTGGGGTAAAAGAAGTCTGTGGAACTAAGCACAGTGCTTGCTTTATATAGGGCAGGCTTAGTCTGCAGTCGTAATTATTACTGTGTGAACGTTTTGTGTATACATTTCAGAGCCTATATTTCTAGGATCAAAGAGAGAGATTATTACTATAATCATGAAGGTATTGATAATATCCTTCAACTTCTTCATCACCGATTCCATGGACTTGAGGAGCAAGCTCTGGGAGTTGGTGATGGACAGGGAAACTTGGCATGATGAGGTCCATGGGGTCACAAAAAGTCGGACACGACTGAGCGACTGAACTGAGCTTCAACTTCTTGTGGTTAGGAAAGTACAAAAGTACACTCTGATTCTGAACTCATTGTGGGCTCTTGAAAAGACACTCAAGCTTCTGTATACTTAAAGAAATAAATGAAACAAAAAACCCTGGCATTTCTGAGAATGTGCACCAGACAATCAAACCAAAAACATGGGCTTGGTGAGACATCCAGAGCTCTGGGCATGGCCTCAGGTAAGAGAGACAGAAGGTTCGTCACAGGATCTATCTGAAGACAATGTGGCAGAGAAGAAAGCTGTAAAAAAATCTGTGTACTTCACATGGATGGTTAGCTTTGGGACTATGATGTCGTCAAGGCTGGGCTGTGTTAAACGGGTGGGTTATGGTCCACCCAAGACTCACAGCCCATGTAAAACCTGACCAAAGATTAGAACCAGCCTTGACCGAGCGCACCCACTATCTTCTACCAAGGGCAACCCCAAATGGTCCATCTCCAAGAAATCAATGAAAAAAAGGGGGGGTTGCCTTTAGTTGAAATGTTTATTAAGATAATTATGCATTCAGAGAATTTGTAAGTAACAATACAGAGACCCTGTGTGTTTTTAAACGTTACCCAGTTTCCCACAATGGCAACATCTTGGAAAACCATACTGTAATATCACAGTCAGAATATTAACATTGACACAGCTCATTAGTCCTTGCGTGTGCTTAGTTCCATACAGTTTTATCACGTGTGTGTCCATTACACTCTAGGTACAGGGTAGAGCTGTATCTTTTTCCTCTTTGAAAACCGTACCCCTTTCTTGCCAAACCCATCCCACCCCTTCCTCCTCCAAGCCCCTAATTTTTGAAAATGCTAGTCGTTCAGTCATGTCTGATTCTTAGCCTGCCAGGCTACTCTGTCCATGGAATTCTCCAGGCAAGAATAATGGAGCGGGTAGCCAGTCCTTTCTCCAGGGAACCTTCCTGACCCAGGGATGGAAGCTGGGTCTCCTGCATTGCAGATGAATTCTTTACCATCTGAGCCATAAGGGAAGCCCTCTCTAAGCCTTGGCAAACATTAATATACTCTGCACTGCTAAATTTTCATTATCTCAAAAATGTTGTGTAAGTGGAATCATAAATCATAAAGTATATAACTTTTTTTATTGGATTTTTTCACTCAGTGTTATTCCTCGGAGATTGAGCTAAGTTGTTGGATGAATGGCAATAGTTTATCTCTTCTAATGTGAGTGGCATTCTATGGTATAGAAACACCAAAGTTTGTTTAACATTTGTTTTTGTAAGGACGTCTGGACTGTTTCCTGTTTGGGGCTATTAATGAATAAAGCTATGATAAACATTAGCATATATTTTGATATAAAGATAAGCTTTTATTGCTTTGGGATAAATGCCCACAGATACCACTGCTAGAGAGTATTGTATTTGCATATTTAGTTTTATAAGAAGCTTCTAAAGTGTTTTCCAGAATGGCCGGGGACCACTTCCATCCCCACCATCAGTGTGGGAGCAATCCGTTTTCTCCTCATCCTTGCCAACATTTGATGTCATCTCTATTTTTACTCTAGCCATTCCGACAGGTACACAACAATAGTTCATCGTGGGTTTAATCTGCACATCTCTGATGCCTAATGATGTTGAACATTTTTCCAGGTTCTCAGTTGCCAGCATTCCTGTTAAGGTCTTACCCATTTCTACTTGGATTTCTATTTTTTTTTTTTAACTGTTGAGTTTGAGAATTCTTTATTCTAGATATTAGTCCTCTGTTGAACATATGGTTTGTATTTTCTCTGTTACTTTTTTTTAACCTTCTTCATATGCTCCTTTGCAGAGAACAAGTTTTTAATTTTGATAAAGTCTAATTAAGCAATTTTTTTATGGATTGTGTTTTGGCAGCAAGTCTATAAATTCTTTACCTATATCCTCAAGTTTTTCCTCCTAGGATTTTTAAAAATTTTATAGTTTTAGTGTTCATATTTAAGTTCATGATTTATTTGGAGCTAATTTTTGTATGAGGCATAAGGTTTAGTCTAGTTTCTGCTTTTGGCCCTTGGATTTTTAATTTCTCTAGCACCAATTGCTGAAAAAGCTTTCCCCCATTCCCTCCTCTAATGAATGGTTTTGCATCTTTATCAAAAATAAATGCACCATTCATCAGTAAAAATATTTATGAAGAAATTTATAACAAAAATCATTATAGCATCTCAAATTATGAAAGGAGACAATATATAAATGTCATTGAAAAATGCCACAATAAAGTCTTGCCACTGCCTCGGGGGAAAAAAATCAGTTGAGGGATGTCCCTGATAGTCCAGTAGTTTAATTTTTTAATAAAAGTAAAAGAATGAACAGCTGTTTAAAAAAAGTCAGTTGAGCAAGGTTGTGTGTGTCTGGGTCTGGGTCTGTATTCTGTTCCATTGATCTATGAAAGAAGAATTTTAAAAATTGTTTTAAGATTTTAAAAACCCATTCAATTTTATTGCTTGTGTAGGGCTTTTCAGTAAGCTTACTCCACATTTTTAGTTTATCATAATATAATAACTGCTGTATGAGTTTGTAAAATAAAGTCACACATACATACCTCTCTCTATACATACACACATACATGTAAACACGTGTATTCAGGCATGTGATACATACACATAGACAAGCACTGTAAGCGTACATATTATAATAAGACAAAACTCTATAGTATAGGTTGGTTACAGAAAAAACTTACCACAAGTTATTAATTAAAGGATTGTGATTTGCCATAATTAGAAACAAATTTTCCTACATTATTCTTAAAGTGAAAGTCACTCAATTGTGTACGACTCTGCAACTCCATGGACTATACAGTCCATGGAATTCTCCAGGCCAGAATACTGGAGTGAATAGCCTTTTCAGGGGATCTTCCCACTCCAGATCGAACCCAGGTCTCCCAAATTGCACACAGAGTCTTTACCATCTGAGCCACAAGGGAAGCTCCTAAGTTAGACGTAATTTACACTGCCTGTATTCAACATCAATGTTATAAATTTGCTGTTACTATTCCTTTATTTTTTTAACTGTCCTAATATTAATGGTTAGCCATTGGGATATGAGTGTTTTCTTAACTATCTGACTATATATATATAAGAAACTAAAGCTGAGCACCTATTAATCATATTCTTTGTCAGAGAAATGGAATTTCTTTCTTTTTTCAAAGGCAAGTTGAACTGTACAACATGATAGCAAGTGAGAAAGTGAGAAATAATATCCATATTTTGTGCTGAAAAGTTTAAGAATATTAATATCATATGATATAAAGCACTAGACACACACATACACATGTTCACATTTCTTTCAGGAGCTAAACTGGTACACAGTACCAGCACTTTTGAAGCCTGCAAAGAGTCAGAACAATATTCCCCTCTGAGAGTTGAATTAATGACATCTATACTCCCAGAGATTGTCTCACAATTCCCTTAAATGACAGAATATCTTTCAAGTCAAAGCAGGATGCTCAGTACATTTTTCACTAAATATGAAAATTGAGAGAGAGGTTTAATTGCATCACATCTTTACAGGATGACACTGGCCATTAATGCCACCCAAAGTAGCATTCTATTTCCTAATGTTCTAATATCATGCTTGTGAAATATGATTCCAGTTTCTGTTAATTTCCCCTACAGCGTTCCCATCAGAGAGAACAGCACCCACCTGCTGACAAAAGTCACAGTGCATTGGCCATTTCTGTTCCTACATTAGTTAAAAACCCAGCCTTCGTGTCTACACATCAGTCCCTCCTGACTGCTATCTAGCTGTTGATTCCCTCCAACCCTAAGAACACTAGCAAAAAGCAGTTTTGCATGTACAAAGCTGGAGGATCAGACCCTGGCCTCTGACCGCCCTGCAAAGTGGCTGCTTTGGGAGAACTGCCCTGACTTCAGCTCCTGACTGTCCCCTCGTTATCATGTCATGCTCCTCTGATGCCGCCACAAGGGGTGTGCTGAGAAGGGGAGAAGAAACGAAAGGGCTATGGAAAGTCACAGCCCAGGCCATCCACCCGCCATCAAAGGAAGTTTAGAGTTACACACTAGGGACACCAGACTCCTACCTCCCATTGACGGGTCAGCCACATCTGCTCTTTGAATCTGTCCTCTGGCAAGATAATTTTTCACCAGAAAAGTTGGCAGGCCTCCCAGCCTGCTTCCTTTCGCAGGGGTAACATTGTTCAGAGAGAATAGAATCAGCTGCCTAGAACATTTTGCCTTAATTATTGCCAAGTAACTGTCCACAGAGTCCAAACCCGTCCACCTTCAGCTGCAAGTACTTCTTTATTTTTAATGGATATAATATTAATCTTTTAAAGTGTTCCTTTTTCCTTCTTGTCAGAAAATATAGCAGGTCTCTCTCTGGTGTGATTTTTCTGTTCTAGTAACTCTGCAATTCAAAGGGTGGTCCACAGGTTGCTGGCATCCATGAAGCATTTGTTACCCACCCACGAAAGAAATCCAGAAAGTGGAAGTAAGTATTTGGAAAGTTTTATAGCCATTTAACTGTGGCATCCGTGAGCATGACTTTGTATTTTACAAAGACATCAGCCCATAATCAATGAGAAATAGAAATCTGGGCCTTTGCTCACAGTGAGTTGGGTTTCCCTTGTAGCTCAGCTGGTAAAGAATCCACCTTCAATGCAGGAGACCTGGGTTTGATCCCAACTGGGAAGATTCTCTAGGAGAAGGGAAAGGCTACCCACTACAGTATTCTGGCCTGGTGAATTCCATGGATTCTATAGTCCATGGGTCACAAAGAGTCAGACACGACTGAGTAAATTTCACTTTCACTTCACTTTCACAGTGAGTTCAAAGACATGGCCCTAAAATACTACCTTGAAATTAATTATTATGAGACTTTTCTCAAGAAGGTTTGCATTTCCTTTGTTGTTGTTTTTCAGGCCCCTAAGTCTTGTCCAACACTTTGCTACTCCATGGACTTCACCACACCAGGCTCCTCTGTCCTGCTTTATCTCCCAGAGTTTGCTCAAATTCATGTCCATTGAGTTGGTGATACTCTCTAACCATCTCATCTTCTGCTGCCTCCTTCTCTACTCCTCTTCAATCTTGCCCAGCATCAGGGTCTTTTCCAATGAGTCAGCTCTTCGCATCAGGTGGCCAAAGGATTCAAGCTTCAGCATCAGTCTTTCCAATGAATATTCAGGGTTGATTGCCTTTAGGATTGACTGGTCTGATCTCCTTGCAGTCCAAAGGACTCTCAAGAGTCTTCTCCAGCACCACAGTTCAAAAGCATCCATTCTACAATGCTCAGCCTTCTTTATGGTCCAATTCTTATATCCATACATGAAATCTGTATATTTTCTTCATGCTAATGACTAAAAATTGCAAACTGAATGTTATTTTAATATTTTTATGATTTTTTTTCCCAGTAAAATCCCCATTGATTTGAACTATTTACCAATATCCAGATGCTTGGATCAAAATAAAGATAACAGAGGCTTAAGATAAAGAGTCCCCTTTGTCCCAAACATAGTTAAACATTTCTATTCAGGCATTCATTTTTTTCCATCAGTACTGATGAGTGTTTAGATAAGGATTTTACTTTACCTTCTGCATACTGGTTCTCCCTACTGAGCGAGCATAAATGGTATAAGAGACGGAAATGTGTCTAGTATCTAATATTAGGTGAATTCCTAGAAACTGTACTACAAAAAGTCATCTTTATTATTTTGTTTTTTCAGAATAGTATAAAAATTCAGTAGAAAGCTAAGTTTGGGAGAGTCATAAAAGGTTTAAAAAAGCATCATTCACTGGACAGTATCTTTTCATTGTATAATGAAAATCAATTTGATGAGATGCAATGCATGAATAGGTTGTCAAAGATTCATGCAAGGTGCTGTGAGAAGTTCAGAAGAAATGAATGAGATGATTGTCCCCTGGGGAAACAAATACACGTGTCAGAGGAGCCAGGTGTAAATTAAGAAGTCATCACAACGATGAAGAGGGAACAAGTGTGCTACACAATGTGTGTGTCAGCATTGAAAGAATTCAAAGTGAGGGAAAGGTAATTCTGAAAGAGTGTTCTTTTAAGAAGCCTGCTAATATGGTCAGAACATTCAGCCTGGCTTGAAAAGCACCTGCAGGACTTGCCCTGGCAGGGGGAACACAGCTGACAGCCATCCAAAATGGAATTCCAAAGTGGGAGACGAGCCGAGACTGGGCTTCGGAGATTGGAAGGGCAGCTAATGGAATAAGAGACTGGTTTGATTAGAATTAGAGGAGGATGAGGGGAGTCATAAAGGGGAAATTGGGTGGTTGTCAGATGTGTTTAATGAGAACCTGGAAGTCAGAACTGGAGGTTTCTAGCTCTGAGCCAAAGAGAAAATGAGAAAGGCTTTCAGCAGGAGAGCTGCACGTTGAAGGAGTTGAGTAACCCACACTCTGCGTGTACTTCTCACTCAAACCTTCAGATGCAGGTCGTGGTTACTGCAGACTTAGACTCTAAAGCTCTGGAGCCTGAGTCAAGCATCACCATCAAAAAACCAGATTTAAATATAAATTACCCTGGGGAAGAGTACGAGAAAGACCATCAGAACTCTTGAGAGGTGTACTTGTTGTCTTGCAAGAGTAGGCAACTACGTAATTATCGCCAAGCTGTTTAATTTAGAGCTAAGAGTAGGTATGGGTTGCCATTATGACTGGGGGGAAAAAAAAGGAAAAGAAAGGAAAAAAGAAAAAGGGAAAGAAAAAAGAAGATAAATAACTTTGAAGTGAAAAGATATTGCTGAAGATATCTAGTGGAACTCACCCCCTCAGTTCTGAACCTGAGTGGTTGGTCAAAGAATATGAGCATGGGACTATTGAAAACTACTCAAAATTCCACTGCTCAGATAAGATACTATCCAGGGCACACATTTTGTTATTGTTTTAATAAGAAATTATGGAACATCCCTGGTAGTGCTTGAGGACAGGCATCTCCACAGTCTGTGTGCTATTTTGCTGCATATTGTGCTATCATTAATTTCATGCAAGAAATTGTTCATCATGCCGGCTTTTCTATTGTATGAATTTGATCATGAATAGAAGGCTGGAATTAGTTCAGCCTTATAGAAAACAGGAAATAAGTTAACATGAGAAATAAGACATGTGGAGCTTTTAAGATAGATGTTCTTAGGCTCGGACATAGGTATTAAGGCGTTCAGTCTTAATTCTTAGTGAGATAATAATACATTGCCAGTATACCAGTCAATCCTAAAGGAAATCAGCCCTGAACATTCACTGAAAGGACTGGTGCTGAAGCTGTAACTCCAATTCTTTGGCCACCAGCTGCAAAGAGCTGATTCATTGGAAAAGACCCTGATGCTGAGAATGACTTAAGGCAGGAGAAGGGGGTGACAGAGGATGGCATGGTTAGATAGCATCACTGACTCAATGGACATGAATTTGAGCAAACTCTAGGAGAGAGTGAAGGACAGGGAAGCCTGGGGTGCTGAAGTCCATGGAGTCACAAAGAGTCAGACATGACTTAGCGACTGAATAGCAATAGGTATATAGCCCATCCTCCAAAGTTTTGACAAATTTCCCAACATCCATGGGGAAACATCAGCTGTAGATATGATGACATTACTTTATAGACATAGAAGTTTTTCTCAAGAGTAAGTCGTTATCAGTGCTTTCTATGCTGAAGCCAAGAGGGTTCTTGGGACCAAGATTCTCTGTGTAGAAATAACCAGTTCTTTGAAAGCTCAGGCTTGGGTATCAGGGAAAGAGTGAGCAACACTGGCAGAATTATTAGCTGCTGAATAACACAGACAGGTCAAGGTCCATCACCCTCAGCCGCAACTGCAGGAGAGGAGAGGGCGTGGGTAGAGGGTGCGGCAGTCACAATCCTATTTGAAGGATTAATAACCCCTGTGCCAACAGCTGACCCAATACAACAACACATTAAATAAATATTTGAGTCACCCCATGGTCAACGACTGCTTCTTAAACTGTGTTCATCAGAATCAGCATGGGCCTATATTTGACTACATCCCAGAATGTGTTCGTCCTTAGAGGCAGACTGTTACGTCGCTTGTGCAAACCTGGTCCTCTGCTGAGCTACCTGCGGCTGGCCATGCAGTTGCCCACAGTAGAATACTGCTGTATAAATCCAGCCTCTCTGCAGAAACTCTGCTCCCTGTGCAACTAAAAAGGGGTTTTAATATCTCAAAGCATCTGTTGGGTGTTTTCTCTAAAAGAAAAAAAGAGCAAATCTTCACACTTCCTCCTCAAATTCCTCCTCAAATCACACAGTTTGTCTGTAGAATCCTACATAATAAGCCTGGTTACCTCGCCTTATACCTGCTTTTAGCTGAGGCTATTTTCAATGCATCACTTCTGTGCTGGTGGATCACATGAACGAAGCAGTTTGGGAGGAGTTTACAAGAAAAGAAATGGGACGGGTTACATTTATTTATTTCTCTTTTAATATTTTCCCTATTGGTGGCAAAGATGCTGCATGGTTCATTTAAGGAAAATACTTTAAATAAGATAGTTCTCTGAAAGACAGCACTATCGGAAGCCTTGTAATTTCCTCTCGTGCTTTAAATATGTTTTTATTTGAAGCATGAGAGGAAATTGCAATATTACGTGACTTGCTATACTATAGCAAGACTGTATTTTCTATACATTTCCTATATTTTCTATATTTTACTGTATTTTCTCATTGGATGGAAGCTCAAATAATTAATCGATTGGTCAATTAGGTTACTACTGGGCCTCTCCTGCTCTTCCACCTTACAGCAATTGCCATGCAGTACAAGATGACTTAGCTGATTGTCTAGGAGTACAGTGGGCATGCTCTTTCTCTTTTCTTCTGACTTTGGTATCCGTGGAAGCTTCAACATTAGCATTTTCTAAGGCACTTGAGGGCTTCCCAAGAGGCACAGTGGTAAAGAATCTGCCTGTCAATGCAGAAGACACAAAAGACTTGGGTTCCATCCCTGGGTCAGAAGGATCCCCTGGAGAAGGACATCACTGCCCACTCCAGTGCTCTTGCCTGAAAGATCCCATGGACAGAGGAGCCTGGCAGACTACAGGCCATGGGGCCACAAAAGGTGGACACGAATGAGCCCACCTGCAAGAGCACTTGAAGATTTCCCACATAAACTAAAGAGGAAACTGTCACATGTATCTTTATCTCAACGGGTAGTTCATTTGCTTCGTTTTATCTTATAACACAGACATGTCACTCTTATTTTATTTATAAATGTTCAAAAGGCATTGTACTAAGGAAGAAATCAAGGCTAAACATCCATCCAACAGAATTTCTTAAAAGAGTTTCCTGGAAAAGCTTCTACAAGCAAGAGTAGTCAGAAGATAAAATGAAAAGAAGCATTGTTTGACTGATGAGACACATTACTTATTGGGAAATAAACATGAAAAACCTTCAGCCAATCATTTCAAAGTCAGGGGTAAAGCCTATGTCTAGTAAATCATGCAGATTCATAGCTGAGTTGTTTCTGGAGACAAAAAGTATTGTCAAGTGAGAGGGAGAGATTTCAAGAAGATACAAAGATGGAGGCTAAGCCATGGACCAAGGCAACTGGAAGCGTGGCTTCTAGAAGCTTGAATAGACCAGGGAATGGGTTTTCCCTCAGAGATACCAGGAGGAATACAGCTGCCCATACCACAGCTTTAGCCCAGTGAGACTCATGTCAGACGCCTGGCCTCTGAACTATGGGCTGGCACACTTGTGCAGTTAAAGCTATGAAGTTTGTGGTCATCGCCTACAGCAGCCACAGGAGAGGAATGCATCCATCAAAGTCAAAACACACAATGTCTGGAAACCAAACTGCTGCTTGACTACTTTCCTTGAAGAATTCTGTGTCTCATTGAATAGCTGTGTGTGCTCAGTTGCTTCAGTCGTGTCCAACTCCGTGACCCTATGGACTGTAGCCCACCAAGCATGGGATTCTCCAGGGAGGAATCCTGGAGTGGGTTGCTGTTTCCTTCTCCAGGGGATCTTCCTGACCCAGGGATCGAACCTGTATTTCTTACATCTCCTGCGTTGCCAGGTGGCATCTTTGCCACTAGTGCCACCTGGGAAGAAGGAGGCTTTTCACTGAATAGCTAGAGAAAGGAACTTCTTGAGAAATTCCTACACGCTCTTGTCCTTGATCACAAGTGCCAAGCTTCATTATAGATGGAGAGGAGAATGATGGGGTATCTTGGGATGAGGGCAGGAGAGTCCCATGTTGCTGCTGATGGCATGCTCGCAGGACCAGCATCAGCTGGTCAGCATCAGCCCACTCAGTCATGCAGGAAGGAGACAGCAGCGAGCCTCAGGCCACAGGGAGGTCTGTGCTCAGAATTCATCTGTTGGCAGCCCCTGGCTTTCCTGAGACCCCCTCAGCTTCCTCTTGCTGTCCATGTGACTCGGACCTGAGACGGGTGGAGCCCCGCATGGGCTTGGTCACTATGATGGGTGGACCCAAGCCAGCAGACCATCTGAGCCAATGAGATATAATTAGCATGCTTTTATCTGTGCCCTCAGGAGAGAAACATTTTTCTGATGTTGGATAGCTAATGAAATAATGCAATGGGCTAAATATTTGTGTCTCCCCAAAATTCAAATCTTTTTTGAGTTTAATTTTTTTATCAAAGTATCATTGATTTACAATATCATGTTAGTTTCAGGTGTATACAACAATGATTCGATTATATACTTATATATACGTATATACATGTATATATAATAGTTTCCTTAATGGATTATTACAAAGCATAATTCAAATCTAGAAACCCTAATCCCAGTATAATGTTATTAAGAGGTGGGGTCTTTGGGAGGTGACTAGGTCCTGAGTGTCCAGCCCCATGATTGGAGAGTGGCCTTTATCACAAAAGAGGGTCCTTCTGCCCTGTGAGGACATGGGAAAAGGCCCCTCACTTGACCATGAGGGCACCTGACCTTGGACTTCCAGCCTCCAGAACTACTGGAGACAAACTTCTGTTGTTTGTGAGTCTCCCCGCCTATGGCACTTTGTTATAGCACCTGGACTGCCTGAAGTAGTTGGGTGGTCCTTCTGGAGCTGAGAGCAGCCGTCCTAAGACCAACAGGGAACAGTCTGAGTTCTTCCGAGAATGAAGCCAAGACCAAAGAAAGCAGAGTCGAAAAAGGCAGAGAGTGAGATACACCTGATGACATTATCGTTGGCCCAAGGGCCCGTCACACAGACCCTCAGACCTCAGCTTCCGGACTCTTTAGGTTCACCTGTGATGAAGAGTCTTGGATGAGAAGGAAATGATATATATTTTCTCTTTTTCAATTACAAACACACAAATGCACATGCCATTCCTGCCAGAGTGGACATGTAGACATTACAAATGGGACATTCCCAGGCTGAGATAGAATAAGATTGCCTAAAAGAGCAAAGATTGGTGATAGATCTCTAAACAAATTCATAATGAGAAGGTTCTGGCTTTTAAGAGGCTGCAAGTAAGCCAAGGGATGAGCCCAGAAGAAATTCAGTCTTATGACCAACCTCAAAGAAAGGCAAAGAAGCAGTGGCAAATTGTCATGGCAACCACATCGTCAGGTGGACAAAACTCTTCCAGCTTTAAAATGCTTTCAATGTTTATTTTCCTAATCTTTGGAAGGTCCCCTGGTTATAGATAGGACAGGATATTATTATCCCCATTTTACAGATGAGCAAGCCGATGTTTGGCATTGTGACATATTCAGGCTATGGGTCTGGGGCTGATCAAGCTTTCATGATCTCAAACCCTTTCCAAAACCCAAATTTGTCTTCTAAACCAGTGCTGGTTTTTAGCACCACATCTTGTACCATATGGATGGTTGCTATTCTTTCCCGTGTTGTAGGTGGGCACTAGGTTCCTCTGGAAATACTCGGACACTAAAGTTTCTCTGCATAGGAGACCTCTTTAAGCCAACATTTAGAATGATGCAGCTCAGAATCAAATAAAATGTATTCTGTTCAGTGTTTCCTTAGCTCAAGAAGTCCTGGACTGCAGATCTTTAGCAGAGGTGGCCTTTCTTGAAATGGGAAGAAAGAGCATTCAGTTTGCTTTTTTGCCATTTTCCATTGCAATTGGGAGGTGTGTGCTTTTTTTTTAATTGGAAGGTAATTGCTTTGCAGTGTTGTGTTGGTTTCTGCCAGACAACAACGTGAATTGGCCATGATTAGATATAGATATAGATATAGATATGCATCTCCTCCCTCTTGAGTCTTCCTCTTCCCCCCATCCCATCCCTCTGTGTTGTCACAGAGCGCCAGGCTGAGTGCGCCGTGTCATGCAACAGTGCCCCGCTAGCTGCATATCTTACACATGGTAGTGTATGCTTGTCACTGCTACTGTTTCAATGCTTTCCACTCTCTCCTTCCCCTACTGTGTCCGCAAGTTCATTCTCTACGTCTGCATCTCCATTCCTTCACTGCAAGTAGGTTCATTACTAATCAAACCTAGTATAGGTTCAGTACTCTTTTTTCCTTGATTCCATAGATAGGCATTAATATGCAATATTTGTTTTTCTCTTTCTGACTTACTTCACACTGTAAAACAGGCTCTAGGTTCATCCATCTCGCTGCAACTGATGCCAATCCAATCTGTTCTTTTTTGCAGTTGAGTAACACTCCATTGTATATAGGCACCACGTCTTCTTTACCCACTCATCGGTCAATGGACATCTAGGTTGCTTACATTTTTTTCAACTTTTTGTTTTATATTGGAGTATAGCCGGTTAACAATGCTGTGATAGTTTCAAAGGGGCTCAGCCATACATACACAGCTTGGCACCCCTCATCCTGGCACAGCACGTGGACTAGACTATGAGCAGAATCCACCAAATCAGGCACCGTTATCCCTCTGGGCTCTTAAGTGGATTCCACCTCCGCTTTCCACCTGCCCCTACCTAGGATTCCTACGACTGAATGAGGATTCAACTCAGAGACTCCTTGCTGCCTCAAATACTGAGAAGGTTGCTTGTGAAGATCTAGTGAGAAGTGAGGAAAGCTCGATTTAGGAAAGCTTCAGGAAAGAAGAAAAACTTTAGTTGTGTCTACGAGAGCATGACCCACATTCATTAAAGTAACGATGAATGAGCTTCAATGTCATACACTTCCATTTTTTTCTCTGTAGGATGGAGGCAATGGTGTCTTTTTTATTATATTCCTCCCAGATGTTCACTTTGAGCGCAGAATATTTTATAAACTGAAAAATATATATATATATATATAAAGTTAGTACCATCAATGGTGTTAATATTTTTATGAGATTATATGTAAAAACATCAGAGTCGGGTGAGTTTGCACAATCTTCCTTGGCACAGTTGACTCTTTGAATAAGAATGTCATCTGTCGTCTACCCTGGCAACAAAGTTTTATTGATAGGGGCTCTTAATAAGGACTGCTTCTTCCAGAGAGGGCCTGTCAGTTAAGAATGAATATAAAGGAAACTTCCTAACAAGAAGAATAAAATGTGCAGAAGTTGATTAAAATCTTGGATTCTTTCCCTGGCAGGAATTAGAATAATTTATGCAATTTCCATCTAAAGTTTCCTGTCTGATTACACTGAGGAGAACAAAGTCATTAAAGGCAATTATCATATTAACAGACGAGAGATTGAAAACTAAAAACCGAAGGGTAGGCAAGTCCATCTTCCCATCACACATGGTAGTTTTTGCTTCTGCCTCTAGGTTTCCAAATGAATATGGATTGGTAATCAGCATGTTTCATAGTCATAATTCAATCAACATACATCTTTGAACACCTCACTTAATAAACCAAGAAAATATTCATGACAGTTGTGCAGATGATCAGCATATGCATTTCTATATTTTTATTGAAGTGTAATGACATAGAGTAAAATGTGCAGATCTTAAGTGCACTCTCTGACAAGTTTCACAAATGTATGTACCCTTGGAGTCAACATCCAGTCAAAACACAGAGCAATGCCTCCACCCTGGACATTCCCATCATTTCTCTCAGTAGTACAATCCCACTTCTGGGCAAATACTCAGAAAGCCATATATCAAAAAGACACATGCACCTCAGTGTCCACTGCAGCACTATTTACAATAGCAAGGACATAGAAGCCACCTAAATGCCTATCAACAGAGGAATGGATAAAGAAGATGTGGTACATATGTGCAATGGAACAGTATTCAGTCATGAAACGGAACAAAACTGGGCCATTTGCAAGTGACATGGATGGACCTAGAGACTATCACACAGAGTAAAGTAAGTCAGAAAGGGAAACACAAACACCATATATTAACACATATATGTGGCATCTAGAAAAATGATACAGATGAATACATCTGCAAAGCGGAAATAGAGTCACAGATGTAGAGAACAAATGTATGGACACCAAGGGGGAAAAACAGGGGTAAGGTGAACCAGGAGACTGGGATTGAGATATATATCCACTATTCATACTATGTATAAAATGGCTCAGATGGTAAAGAATCCACCTGCAATGTGGGAGGCCTGGGTTTGATCCCTGGGTTGGGAAGATCCCCTGGAGAAGGGAATGGCTATCCACTCCAGTATTCTGGCCTGGAGAATTCCATGGACAAAAGAGCCTGACAGGCTACAGTCCACAGGGTCGCAAAGAGTTGGACATGACTGAGCAACTTTCACTTCACTTCACTTAAAATGGATAACCATGAAAACCTACTGTATAGCTCAGGGAAGTCTACTTGTTGCTCTGTGGTAACTTAAATGTGAAGGAAATCCAAAACGAGGGGATGTATGGAGACATGTAGCTGATTCACTTTGCTCTGCAGCAGAAACTAACACAACACTGTAAAGCAACTGTACTCTAATACAAATTAATTTTTAAAATAGTATATTTCCCTCCTTACACCTAGAGCAACCACCATATTGAGTTCAGTTCAGTTCAGTTCAGTCGCTCAGTCGTGTCCGACTCTTTGCAACCCCATGAATCACAGCACGCCAGGCCTCCCTGTCCATCACCAACTCCTGGAGTTCACCCAAACTCATGTGCATCGAGTTGGTGATGCCACCCAGCCATCTCATCCTCTGTTGTCCCCTTCTCCTCTTGCCCCCAATCCCTCCCAGCATCAGGGTCTTTTCCAATGAGTCAACTCTTTGCATGAGGTGGCCAAAGTACTGGAGTTTCAGCTTTAGCATCAGTTCTTCCAATGAACACCCTATTGAGTTATAGTCCCACAAATTAGTTCTTGAACTTTATACAAATGGGAACATATGACATAGTCATGTCTGACTTTCCTCACTCCACAAAATATTTTTGATATTCATGTACATGTGTGTATCAATAGCTCATTTCTTTCTACTGCCTGGTAATATTGGATGGATATACTAGAATTTATTTGTTCAGTCTCCTGTTGGTGAGCATTTAAATTGCTTAAATTTCTTGATATTATGCATAAAGCTGCACTAAACATTATTGTACAAATATTTTTCATTTCTGCTGAAAATAATTGTTTAGAGTGGAATTGCTGGATCATAAGGAAGGTATGTACTTAGTTTTACAAGAGGTACCAGTTTCCGCCTGGTTGCACCATTTTACATCCTGCCAGCGTGAGATATCTGTGGCAGTGCACATCTTCTCCAGCACTTGGTGTTGAAGTTAGTTAAATAAGGCCACTCTTTTGGCCGCTTAGGTGAATTTGCTTCTGGATTGAATTTGCGTTTCCCTGGTAACTAACACTGTTAAAAGCCACCTTTGCATGCGTTTTGTTAGCGGTTCTTACATCCTCCTTTGTGAAGTACCTATCCAAGTCTTTTGACAATTCTTACTCGATTGCTTGTCTTTTGTGTTTTATATGGAGAAATTATAAAATTTAGATTCAAGTCTTTGTCATATATATATAAACACGTAGATTGTGAATATTTCTCCTAGACTGTGATTGGTCTTTTTATTTATTAAGAAAGTTTTGAAGAGTGAAAATATTTTTATTCTGATAAAGTCCCATTTACCCTTTTTCCCCCTGTTAAGTGCCTTTGTAATATCTCTAAGAAATATTTGAGTACACAGGCCACAAAGATATCCCCCTGTATGTTTGGAGAAACTTTATAATTTTAGCTTTTAAATTTTGCCTGGAAACCATCAGTGTCTGTCAATTTTCAAGTCAGGTATTTATCAAGTTCAATTTTAATTTTAATTCAATACTAGAACAATTGGATATTGTTCTAGTATCATTTATTAAAAAGACTCTCCTTTCCCCATTGCATTCCATTGGCCTATTTGTCTAAATTAATTTTTGCTGCGTGTATGCAGAACTATTTATGGGCTTTATACAGTTTCCTAGATCTGTCTGTCCCTAGGCTTGAATCACGCTATCTCAATTATAGGATAGGTTTATAGTGAGTCTTAAAATGAGGAGTGCATGTTTTCAAACTCTGTCCTTCTTTCTCAAGGCTACCATTGGTAATTTTGAGTTCTTTACCTTTCCCTATCAATTTTGCACTTGTTATGATCTTCAAAAAGAGTCCACTGGAATTGTTGAGCTATGTATGTTAAACATTTCTTTTTTATACACACCTCCCAAGCAACTACACCAAAATGGCAGGTTAAAACAACAGCTTCTAAAGTGTAGTATGGGAAAAACCAGGGTCCCCAGAAGCCTTCCAAGAGATCTACAAGGTCAAAACTTTTCTTAAGCCAAAATTGGAGGGTGACATCATCAAGATAGCAACATAGGTTGTTCTGGACTTCAGCCCTGCCCTCCCCCCATCCCTCGCCCAGGAAGGCCAACTGGCTTTGATCCATAAACAAGACATCACTGGGAAAATCCAGAACCTGCATTGAGGCTGAAGCAGCCCCTGGAGCACAGAGATGAGGAGGGCCACATGGGAAGGGTGAGAGGAACAGGCACACTTGGACCTCACCCCCAGGCCAGCTCAGCAGGGCACTAGGAATGCCCTCCTAGACCTGTGGCTTCTCCAGAAAGACAAATACGGTATGGCATTTATGGCTGGGATCTGAGAAAAATGCACTCAGGGGTCTTACCTGCAGCTCACCATGGCTGTAGATCCAGAACTGCAGCTGTCTACTGATCCCCATCACCAATTCGATGGACATGAGTTTGAGAAAACTCTGGGAGATAGTGAAGGACAGGGAAGCTTGGTAGGCTGCAGTCCATGGGGTCGCAAAGAGCCAGACACGACTGAGGACTGAACAACCCATCCCCAATAAGCCCATCTCTGCTGGAGAAATTCCTGTTTGTTTCAGACAGTCTATTTGTTTCAGGCCAACAGATTCTAATTCTTAAAAAAAACAAATAAATCAAATTTATAGCAACAGAGAGTAAGTTAATGATTGTCAGGAGCAGGGGTGCCGGGAAGAGTTAGGAGGTAGGGGTGGATGGAGGAGGTGGAGGGTGGGGTGGGTGAAGGTGGTCAAAGTTACAAATGTCCAGTTTTAAGATGAGTAAGTTCTAGAATTATAATATACAGCATGGTGACTTCAATTAACAATATCCTATTGTATACTTGAAGCTGCACAGAAAGTTCATTGTTAAGGTTTCAGATCACATTGTAATTAACTGTCAAGCAGAAACTACTTTTTGAGTTTTGGTACAGTAACAAAGAAGGCTCTTATCACAGTTATCAGAGAAGACTATTAAAATGTTCCTTCCTTTTCAAGTTATACATCTGTATGAAGCCAGGTTTTCTTTATATAATTTCAACCAAAATGACATGACAGATTGAACATAAAAAGCAGATTCTAGAATCCAGCTGTCATTCATTAAACCACACATTGAACAGATCTAAAATGTGAAACAAAGCCACTTATCTCATTAATTTTTGTTGGGTTTAGGAGAATATACTTTTGGGAAAATACGTTATTTTATACATATGCAATGGACTTACTAAGTTTAATAAGTACACATTTTAAAAATCTCTCAGTTTTCATTTCTTATTTCAAACTCACCCGGGGAGTCAGGCCTCGTCTCGAGTAGAAACTTGATATGATCATTATCAATCAATCAATACTCATGTGATTTTACACATATTTTGATACTTCTCTAGGAAATTCTGAATATAACTTTCCTAGAAGCTAATTTCTGTATCTTATTTTGAGGAGGGGTGCCACTTCAAGTTCCTCTTTAGATACCAGAATCACCCATTTCTCTATTCATTTATATAGTATATAGTTCATGTTCACATTATCTGTCTTCTAGAATGTATGCTTTATTCCATAGAAAGGATGCATAATTGAGAAATTTTAATTCAGTTCAATGTAACATTGTAATATAGACAAAACCAGGCAAGTCTGAATGTCTCTTCTCTTCTTTTTAAAATGTTTGCACTCAGAAGAAAATAGTTTTATTTTCCCTTCCTTCATTCTCTTCTCTGGCAGTTCTTTTTGGGAAGAAAAGACTAAGTGATATTTAATTCATAGATTCTAAAATAGTTTGAATATTTTAAGGAACATTTATGGACTCATTTATACCCATCATCCATCCATCTTTCTCATTCTTCAAAATTTTAAAAAGAGCTGACATAGACTTTCTTATTGTTAATTCATTTATTTAACAAACACTGAGTGATTATGATGGAATTTGCCTATAAAATGCATCTATACTCAATGAAGTAATGATATAATTCTCTCTAAAAAGCATTTGTTTTTTGATGCATAAAAAACTTGAAAAAAGTAAACCAGCTAGCATACACACGGGTTTCTGTGAAGTAATCTTTATCCTACATAAAATTGCAATGCTATGCTATGCTATGCTAAGTCACTTCAGTTGTGTCCAACTCTGTGTGACCCCATGGATGGCAGCCCACCAGGCTCCCCTGTCCTGGGATTCTCCAGGCAAGAACACTGGAGTGGGTTGCCATTTCCTTCTCCAATGCATGAAAGTGAAAAGTGAAAGTGAAGTTGCTCAGTCATGTCCGACCCTCAGCGACCCCATGGACTGCAGCCCACCAGGCTCCTCCATCCATGGGATTTTCCAGGCAAGAGTACTGGAGTGGGGTGCCATTGCCTTCTCTGTAAAATGGCAATACTGCCCTTTAACTTGGAATCACCCTCCTCCACTGAATTACATCTTCTTCCCAGACTCACAATGTTCAAAGTCAGATTCTTCGTATATCAGAAAATCTTATAAAATGCTCTTCACATTTTGTATAATCCAATATCAACTTGAACTCTGGAAAGAAGGATCTGAGATATTATACTTGTTTCCTGTATAAAAACGGTAGTGTCCATTCTGATATGTAAGTGTCTTGTAAGCTCATGTTTTCATGAGCTTTGAAAGGCTGGTGGTTTTCAAAATGCATAGCCATCTTCTTCACTAGGGCTTAGACAAACAGGTACATTCTCAAATAATCTTGATAAAGAAAGCTTAGAGCTTTGGACCAAGACACAGATAAAAAGCAATGATACATCTGATGCATCAGATTAAAGGCAGAGTACTCAGAAGGGGGAGGATCACTCACGAAAGCCCCCTTTGAAGACCTCCATCTGCCGGGTGATGGCCTCTATCAGAACAAGGACAACGAATCACTGCCGAGCTGAGATCCCAGACAGGGAAGGAGCTCAGAATCCCAGCCTCTGATCTCTGGAAACCCCTAATCTTGCTCTTTCAGATGGAAATAGTGATCTGGTCCTCTTCCAACAGACACCTTTGATGATGAACGCTCACCATTCTGAGAGGCAGTCCTTCCTTAGGTTACAACTTTCATCAGCTAAGTCAACTTCCTTTGAAAGTGAAAGTGTTAGCCGCTCAGTTGTGTCTGACTCTTTGCAACTCCATGGACTGTAGCCTGCCAGGCTCCTCTATCCATGGGATTCTCCAGGCAGGAAAGAATACTGGAGGTGGTTGTCATTTCCTTCTCCGGGGGGTCTTCCCAACCCAGGGACTGAACCCGTCTCCTACACTGCAGGCAGATTCTTTACCATCTGAGCCAAAACTTTAAATCTGCCTTCATACAACTTCCATTAGCCATTTTTTTATGTGAAAAGGAAGTAAATCGAGCTGCATGTCCATGGATCTACTTTCCTGTGAGCTGACCAGGCAGCAAAGCTGGCTAATGAGGATGAATGATCATTCCTGGGTCAGCCGCAGTCAAAACAGGAAATAAACCATTAACCTATTTTCAATCATAATGGACACAGAATAGTCCTCTTGTCTTTGGAAGAGTAAAAATGTAATGTGCCCTTCTGAATTGGATGTCTGGCCCTCAACAATGCTAAAAGCTTGCACCATCCTCTCTTAGGTCCCTCTCTGGTTTGGTTGAGGGAGACTTTGGAAGAAAATCAACAATTTAATCATGTCTAGATCTGGGACATTGCCAGCTGCCAATAGTTTGGCCTCAAAACAAGCATTCCTCTAAAAAGGATTGAGGGGCTGTTTGGATGTCACTGGATTTCATTCTTGATTAAAGGCGTTCCTACTCAGAGCCTGTGTTCCCCTTACTTAGGTAATGTTTAGAGATTGCCAGGCACATATATGCTGACCCAGCAAGACTTTAGTAATGTGATGAAGCAGTAAGACTGAAAGATTTACTGATAGAAAAGCACTCTTGACAATTCCTCTGGCGCTTACTAACAAAGCCTTGTTCCCTCGCCTACAAGTAATACATATATATAAGATGGCAGGCCTCCCTGGTGGTTCAGATGGTAAAGAGTCCTCCTGCAAAGCAGGAGACCCAGGTTTGATCCCTGGCTTGGGAAGATCCCCTAGGAACCCACTCCAGTACTCTTGCCTGGAGAATTCCATGGACAGAGGAGCCTGGAGGACTATAGTCCATGGGGTTGCAAAGAGTGAGACACAATTGAGAGACTGCGCATGCATACACACACACACACCAGGGCTGGAGCCTGACAGAGTGACTTGGCTTGAGTTAGTCATCTGAGACCCATTGGCAAAGAGACATTTAGGGCCATGAACTTTCTGAAGTTTTCTGGATAAATATACCCAAGTGGAAGAGAAAGGAGCTCTGGCTTTTAGAGCTGGTCTTGAATAGTACATGACAAATATGCTAACAACATGCATCCTTGGAGCTCAGTGCATTTCAATGTTACCTTTTCACTTTCTTTTGCCTTGGCCTTCTCCTCAATTGTCCTTCCTGCCATCAGAGAACATGGCCATAGAGGAAGCAGAGAGGGCCATCATCATTGTGAAGCATGGGTTGGGATACTGATTTTAAAAAACCATAGTCAAAATGGTTAGCACCAAACCTCTTATATGAAAGTGTCCATTAATTTTTTTGTTGTTGCATGAATCAATACATACAAGTAACAGATTGTTTTTTTTTTCCCTAAACTTATCGAATACTTTGTGCTTTTCTTAAAACTTTTTTGATATGGATCATTGTTAAGGTCTTTACTGAATTTGGTACAATATTGCTTCTGTTTTATGTGGGGTTTTTTTGCCTTTGGCCACGAGGCATGTGGGATCTTAGCTTCCCAATCAGGGTTAGAGCCCATACCCTCATTGGAAGGTGAAGTCTAAAATCACAGGACTGCCAAGAAAATCGCTTTCATGCTTTTCTTAAAATAGGATGTCAACATGCTTCCATCAAGCGTGGAACTCTGAACACTCCCACCTTTTGAAATCAGCTGGCCTTTTGTAACAGTCTCAACCAATGGAATGTGGCAGAAGTAACACTGTACAGTTTTCAAGTTTGGGTCATAAAAGACAGTATCATGGACCAGAAGGAAGGCATCTTATTGTCCATCGTCTAAACTCCTGACCCACAGAGACCATAAGAGATCATAAATGATCACGGCTTTAAACCACTTATGTTGGGGTAATTTGTTACTCATTCATTGTAATCAGAACAACCTGGTCTCTGGGAATGTACTTCTAATCTTCACCCATAAACATAAGAACTTGGATTTGTTCATTGAATTATTAGATTGATACCTTCAGTTCAGTTTAGTCCCTCAGTTGTGTCCAACTCTGCGACTCCATGGACTGCAGCATGCCAGGCTTCCCTGTCCATCACCAACTCCCAGACCTTGCTCAAACTCATGTCCATTGAGTCAGTGATGCCATCCAACCAACTCATCCTCTGTCCTCCCCTTCTCCTCCTGCCTTCAGTCTTTCCCAGCATCAGGGTCTTTTCCAATGAGTCAGTTCTTTGCATCAGGTGGCCAAAGTATTGGAGTTTCAGCTTCAGCATCAGTGCTTCCAATGAATACTCAATACTGATCTCCTTTAGGGTGGATTGGATTGATCTCCTTACAGCCCAAAAGACTCTCAAGAGTCTTCTCCAACACCAGAGTTCAAAAGCATCAATTCTTCAGAGCTGAGCTTTCGTTATAGCCCAACTCTCACATCTATACATGACTACTGGATATTGATACTTTAGCTTCCAAAGAAAATGAGTCTGTGGCCATAAACGCATGGATGAGAGAACGAACCAGAAACCAATGCTCAAGGGCAAGTTGCAGAAGTCAACCACCAGAAAATGATGTGCAGGATGGCAAGGATAAGGAAATTGAAATAACCTAACCTGATTTTGCCTTTCATTTTGTGCAACCCTAGCCAAGTTTGGAAAGTCCTGCAGCCCTGAATGCTGTGGGGTATGCTGTAGATGCTCCTTTTGGCTGCTAAGTTTGGCAGCCAATGGCACACAGCTGCCCCCTTTCTGGTGTATTGCATCTGCAAGGCAGGATTTGCCTTGGCCTAAGGCCACATGTCCCCTCTCTAGCAAGTAATAACATTAGCATCCAAGAACCGATGGCCACAGATTTTCAAAGGCCTGGCCGTTTTGCCTTATAGGGAATGACTCTGGTGAAACTGATTAACCCAGGTGAACTGACTCTCCAGTCTGGACCACCTTGTACCTCTCCTTCTTTCCCTGTCTTCTTCTGCTGTCCCTCACTTGAGAGCTCTCTCATCAAACCACCCAAGAACCCTCCTCCAAGGCTCAACTTCTAGAAAGTGTTGGTTGCTCAGTGATGTCTGACTCTTTTGTGACCCCATGGACTGTAGCCTGCCAGGCTTCTCTGTCATGGGATTCTCCAGGCAAGAATACTGGAATGGGTAGCCATTCCCTTCTCCAGGGGATCTTCCCAAACCTGGGGTTGAACCTGGGTCTCCTGCATTGCAGGCAGATTCTTTACCATTTGAGCTACCAGGGAAGCCCACTTCTAGGAAACTTAGCTTACATATACGTAATACAAAGACATGACTAATAAGGCCAGACAGGAAATTGGCCTAATGTTTTAGACAGATACACTTGGAATTTAATTAATGGGCAAATTGTTTACCTGAATGTAATATTGCAGCCAGAGCTGAATTTTGAATTATTATAGACCTAGGAAATTATTACTGTTCTAGGGATATCAGAAGTATCCTCCTCGCTTCCTTATGTCTTCTTAACCAACTCATTCTCCATCCCCAACGCCCATCCCAAATCAGCAGTTCCCCACATCTTATAGTCTTCCCCAGAACTGCTCTCTACCTAATCACGTTCATCCCAATCTGAGGTATGCTGAATTTCTCTCATGATCTCACATTAAGAAACTCAGAACCTGAACCATCACCTATGATATGATATCATTTCAGAGCTGGGTGGCTAAGCCTGAACTAGATGCAAATGTGTCAGAGAAAGTCAAGGTCACTGCAGAGAGAGGGGGGGTCACATAGATCCAGGGAGAGAAGCAGGCGCTTGTGTTATCAATAACCTCAGAAAGAACAAGGGTGCAGTGGTTCTTGGCTCCCGACCTCCCGGGGCTTTGGAGATACACCTGCAATCTGCTTGTGCTATAACGGCTGAGTGAGGAGAGCCTTCTCTTGTTTTAACCAGCTCTTAAATAAGAGTGGCAATGGAGAATCAAAATAATCATGTCCCTTCATTACTAAAGGTATCATAAAAATACATAGTCAAGTATCAAATTTATTTAATATCTCAGTTCATGTAGAAATATTTACATGGATGTCAATATTGCTTCCTGTATCCAAACTGGAAAACTCATGGACATGACAATCAAAATATATCACTTAATCTCCACATCTTCTCTTCAGATAAGGAATTAAGAAAGAATGATCCTGTGAGTCCCTCTGGTAACCAACTCAGAATATATCGAATGGTCAACACATTTGATTCTGGAGTCAATAAAGAATGAATGTGATCAAGCCATTTAATTAGTTATCCTAATCCTGAAATGAACAGTGTGTTTATCACGATTCAGGTTGCTGATACAGTGAGAATATATTCAATATGTCTTTACTGCAGCCAAAACTAAATTGAATGGGAAGAAATTGTCAGTGATCATAGGCAAAATGTTTCTTCTTGAATAAAAAGAACAGAGAAAGGAGGAAAACTGTGAACACAGCAAGATCATAATCTTTCACTATCAAATAAATTTTCAAAGGCTCAGCCTTTGCAACCGGGGGGCTCAGAATGAAGAAGTTATCTGCATCTTATTTCTTGCTGGTTCTTTTTTCTTATATCAAGTGGAGGTGCCTGCCCCAGGAGAGAATCCAGCCATTCATCTTGATAGGTTTCGGATCACAAAGGGGTTCTCTGAATTTTTATTTAAATAAAAGTTTTTGAGAACTAAAAGAGCATTATGCCTCACTCTTTGATTCCCTCCTCACTGATAGAGAAGGAGTTTAATTTCTGCTAGACAGCTGGGTATGGATTACATTTGGATTTCAGTGAGTTAAGCAGTAAAATCCCTTATCTTTCAGACTTAGAGATTTTCCCAACAGAATCTCAAAGCTCTGCTTACAAGGCAATGTCTATTTTGTAGTTAATTACTGAACTAGATATTGCAAAAGTGCTTATCAGGTGTTTTGTGAGCATGTCAAAAAAATGACCTATGTCTCATTAATTCACATTGAATATTTGAAGCAATACCTTAATGTGTTTAAATGGAATGACTATCATTGTGGAAATAATGAGAATATTCTCATTATTGCTTCTAGTCCTTGGCTTAATTTCAAATGCTCTAGTTATTTTTAGGGTTTAGAAAATATTTTATACAAGGAAAACAATCATTTTAGAAAATATGGACAGGAAAAAATTTTAAGAGAATAAAAAGTCTGTAATTCCACCATTCATAGTTTATCAACGATAATATACGTGCTTGTGTTTTTACTTTAAAAATTGAAATAATAATGAGTAATAAGTACCCTGATTGTTTATTCAAATTAGGTTTCACATGTTATATTTTTATTAAAAACATGGTCATTAAGAGTCTTTTGAGTATTCACAAAAGGGAGGGGGTATATGTATACCTATGGCTGATTCATGTTGAGATTTGATAGAAAACAACAAAACTCTGTAAAGCAATTATCCTTCAATAAAAATTTAATTTTAAAAAAAGAGTCTTTTGAATATTCAATCTCATGTTATTCTTACAGATATTGAGTAACCTCTAAATGTATGTTGCCCTCTCTCATTCTATTTAGCTATCATATACGGAGAAGGCGATGGCACCCACTCCAGTACTCTTGACTGGAAAATCCCGGGGATGGGGGAGCCTGGTGGGCTGCCGTCTATGGGGTTGCACAGAGTCGGACACGACTAAAGCGACTTAGCAGCAGCAGCAGCAGCTATCTTCTTTCTATCTACTATCTATCTAAAGTCTACCGTCTTAGACCATTTGGGCTGCTATAATAAAATACCACAGACTGAGTGGCTTATAAACAGAAACCTGTTTCTCACAGGTCTGGATGCTGGGACCCCCAAGGTCAAGGTGCCTACAGACTCTGTCTGTTGAGGACCCAATTTCTGGTTCACAGACAGCTGTCTTTTTGCTGTGTCCTCACATGGTGGGTCAGGTGAGGGATCTCTATGGGTCTCTTTCCCAGGGGCACTAACTCCCTTCACGAGGGCTCCACCCTCATCATGCATTTCCACTTGTACTCTCCTGCCCCAAGCTTCCAATACACATTCTGCAAAACTAACTCTACTCAATGGTTTTCTCTGTATCTTTCAAAGGCTTTCTTTGAATATACAAACTTTCTAAATCCAATTTTTCATTCATTTTGGTTTTCAGGGTGAGTTCTTTTCAGTTTGGGGACTATATGAATTTGTGTGGCTTACGTATTTGGGCAAGCACATCCAATTCTCCCTCTGTATCAGGAAATAGAAAAAATGTATACATTCCTCACCTTATAGACAGAGCTTAAATATGTTTCCTTATCATTATATTTTGTAGCATGTTTCCATTACATTTCAGCAAGAAATGACAGTATACTTTAAAAATAACTGTAATGTGTTAAAAGCGTTTGGGTGGCCTTATATGACTGAGATGGCTTCCCAGGTGACTGAGTTAGAGAATCAACCTGCAATCAGGAGCTACAGGAGGCTTGGATGCAATCCCTGGTGCAGGAAGATGCCCTGAAGGAGGGCATGGCAACCCACTCCAGTATTCTTGCTTGGAAAATCTCATGGACAGAGAAGTCTGGAGGGCTATAGTACATGGGGTTGAAAGCATTGGGCATGACTGAAGCAACTGATCACACACACTGAGATAACTTAAAATGAAGCAAATGTGTTAAATCCTATCTTTGGATTCTAGCCTGAAAGACCCCAGTTCTTTTAGTGGGTATGGTGGAGGTATTTTATTTTTTCATTTCTTTAAATGTATTTGCTTTATTTGGTGGATAATTGCTTTACAATATCATGTTGGTTTCTGTCCTACATCAACATGAATCAGTCACAGGTACCCAGTTCTCATCATGGGAATTTTCTTTCTCAGTTTCAGGATGATGCCTTTACTTGCTGGCCTTGGGATGCAGGTTACATCAACTTTAGAGACAGTTTCCCATGTGGCAGTTGGGCCTTAATCTTTGTGGTGATGACCGTTCAAGACCGGGAAGGACTGGCCTGGGTCATTCTCACTTTTCAGGGTGTGCGGCTGGATGCATGAGAGTTGCTTCAAAGAATGGCTTCAAAGTTGACTGCAGGCCTCCTCCATCCTCTGTATTCCTCTGATAGAAAGGGCCAGGAGGGGAGGGCAAATAAACAAACAACCTCCCGTTGCCAGGTTACAATCTGCCAAATGCTACCTGTGCACATTAACTTATATAACCATCAGGGCCCCAAGAGGTGGTGTGACCAAGGACATCCATTTACAACGAGCTCCAGGGAGGTTAAGACACTACTCAAGGCTGCTCAAAGGGTCAGTGTTTGTCAGTAGACACTACTGAGTCTATGTTTGCTTAACTCTGGAACCCATGAGTTTCAGTGACCCCATCCCTCCTCTCCAAGGTAACAGCTCCCAACATCTGCGAGCCTGTCCTGCTCTGGCCACAGCTTCCTCCAGATGCCCCAAGAGATGGCACATGGGATTCTTCTCCCCCTGTGTTGTTCATGCCAGTTCTGCTGCATGGACCATCTCTTCTTCCCGGGAATGCACATTCTCTAATCACCCTCATCTTTACTTCAGTCACCTTCTCTTTCAGTCTTGCCTCGCCCTCTCAGAATAGCTCCACTCCCTCTGTCCCTTCCTTTCTGTTTTTCTTCTTTCTTTAGGGCACTAATTTTCTGAAACAGCATGATCAGCCCCAGCAGTGACAAAATATAAGGACGGTGTTAATGAGATCAGTATTGTATAAAAAATAATCCCTGGGTCAGTTTGATGTGTGACTCCTCATCTAGATGTCCCTGGAGGGCTCTTGACCAGGCTTTGGGGTAGGACACTTAACAAGAACATCTTGAGGACAGAGAAATACAGAAGGGAAGATAAATGAGGCTGTAGACATCATTTCCCCTGTGTGCTCTCTTTGTCATGCTTCTATTTTTTTTTCCTCATCATCTCCCCATCTTCTGTCATCTTCTAACCATGCTCCTCCTCCCCCTCGGATACTGAAATTGAGAATATTCAAATTCCTTATATAAAATCAGCTAGTGCCGTGGGCTCTCCATATCCGCGGGGTCCAGGAGCACAGATACAAGAGGGGGACTGTACTGTCATCACCCTGCATTCTTGAAAAATTTCCTTCTTTCCTTGGTTGTCAATGGTTCTGTGCAAGTACTTTGCAGGAAATAATGGTTATATACACTGCAGGCACAAACATAATTGCTTGGTCATATTCCGACAAGACCAGAGTTTAGCCATATTGGGAAGGGGCGCTATTCAAATATCTGGCACAAATGTTCCTTGATGGTCATTTTTCTGGGTTTCTCTGATAGCTCAGTGGTAAATAATCCACCTGCAATGCAGGAGACCCCGGTTTGGTTCCTGTTTTGGGAAGATCCACCAGCTTAGGAAATAGCCACCCACTCCAGTGTTCTTGCCATGAAATCCCATGGGCAGAGGAGCCTGGCAGATGACGTCCATGGGGTCACGAAGAGTCAGACATGAGTGAGGACACAGCACATAGGGGAGTGTATGCTGACCTTGAAGTTGTCTCTGAACCATTCGAGGTGAATTGAGTGATTAATAATCAAGTGTCTTAGAATATGATGTTAAAAGAAACCTCATCCTATACCTTTTATAAGATCAATTGCTTGGTCCTTCAGATTTTGAACTCCTGCCAAATTAACAAATCAGATTCCTTGCAAACAAAGGTCAGAAGCATTTCTCACTTATGATTTAGGTTGACATTATCAAATGCATGAGCACACAGACACAAAAAGAACTGCAGCACAAGATCTGGGATAATGAGCACATAAACCCACAGAGGAATCAAGCCTCTAGGTTCACACGTGCCTTTCTGGAGAGGCCTCTACTGAACAGAAATGTCAGAAGCATCAAGTAGAGCCTCGACCAGTCTGTGCCTCCTCTCAGGAGTGAGCAGGAATGATCAAACCTGTCCGTGATGACTCTCCCAGGGAAGTGTCACAAAGGGACAGTCACATGTGATTGTCCCAGTTCACCATACGTTTATACTCCCTGGAGAATCAGTGGACATCACAGGACACCCTGCATACTCAGGGTGGAATGGTTAGCTGCTGCTGCCTGAGGTCAACGTGGAAGAGTTCTCCCCATCACGTCTCCAGGTGAAGTCAGTTTGTAAGACCCTTATGAAGAAAACCTCAGAAAAGAAGAGGGTGCATAGAGTCAGGATTCTGTGATTCTGGGAGGAGACTTCCCTGAGTGAACATGAGGAACAGGCACAGAAAGGAAGAGCCTATCTCTAAAGGACTTGGGAGTTTACTACTTGAATTATGCACTTCCTAGAGAGACCTATGACTTCATTATTTGATTATACTTTTACTTTAGGTCAACTAAACTATTTACTTTCACATAAAATTTGTTAAATGAATCATGTGATTGGAACTTTATTATTAAAATTATTATTTCACTTTAAAAATTATTTTTATTATTATTTCATTTTTGATCTTCACCTTTTATTTTGGTATCTATCAGTACAGGAAAAAAAAATTTATTTTCACATATAGTGATGGTGATAGTGAAGTTGCTCAGTCGTGTCCAACTCTTTGTGACCCCATGGACAGTAGCCAACCAAGCTCCTCCGTCCATGGGATTTTCCAGGCAAGAATACTAGAGTCAATCCTGAAGGAAATCAATCCTGAATATTCATTGCAAGGACTGAGACTGAAGCTGAAACTCCAATCCTTTGGCCACCTGATGTGAAGAACTGACTCACTAGAAAAGACCCTGATGCTGGGAAAGATTGAAGGCAGGAGGCGAAAGGGATGACAGAGGATGAGATGGTTGGATGGCATCACAGACTCGATGGACATGAGTTTGAGTAAGCTCCGGGAGTTGGTGATGGACAGGGAAGTCTGGCGTGCTGCAGTGCATGGGGTTGCAGAGAGTCGGACATGACTGAGAGACTGAACTGAACTGACAGCATGAATGAATCTCAAGAACCACAAGCAAGAAGAAATCAGACACATACACAAATTCAGTCCATTCTCCATTCTGCATAAAAATTCAAGAGAAGGTAAAGTCTTGATAACCCAAATCAAAACAGTGGCTGCCCAAGATGGATGGGGATCAATAGAAAGGGGTTAGAAGGGAACTTTCAGGGTGATGGAAATGTCTGTCTTGATTGTTGTAGACATTGATCCAACCTCATTGCATTGTGTGCTTAACATCTGCATGTGACATAGAGAATAAGTATTGGAATAGGTTGGAATATTTATATAGAAATGAATTCAAGTAATATTAGCGTTAGTCACTCAGTCACATCCGACTCTTTGTGATCCCATGTACTGCCCTGCCAAGAATACTGGCCATTCCCTTCTCCAGGGGATCATCCCGACTCAGGGATCAAACTCGGGTTTCCCACATTGTAGGCAGACGTTTTACTGTCTGAGCCACCAGGGAAGGCACATTTATTTTCACATACTTTATATTAAATGGAACATTTTAAATGTTCCTATACTTCATAGTGGTTTTACTATTATTTTCCTACTCATGTTATGATTTCAGAAAAGGGTTTTCAACCTGAAGTTAAAATGTCATACAGTTTGATTTTCAAATGTGTACTTTTGAAATGAATGTTTCATTTCATGAAATGTTTAATGAAACATTAGGGAAAAATAGAATTTCCCTGGTGGCTCAGATGGTAAAGAATTTGCCTTCAATGCAGGAGACCCAGGTTTGATCCCTGAGTCAGGAAGATCCCCTGGAGAAGGGAATGGCCAGTATTCTTGGCAGGGCAGTACATGGGATCACAAAGAGTCGGATGTGACTGAGTGACTAACGCTAGTATTACTTGAATTCATTTCTATATAAATATTCCAACCTATTTCAATACTTATTCTCTATGTCACATGCAGATGTTAAGCACACAATGCAATGAGGTTGGATCAATGTCTACAACAATCAAGACAGACATTTCCATCACCCTGAAAGTTCCCTTCTAACCCCTTTCTATTGATCCCCATCCATCTTGGGCAGCCACTGTTTTGATTTGGGTTATCAAGACTTTACCTTCTCTTGAATTTTTATGCAGAATGGAGAATGGACTGAATTTGTGTATGTGTCTGATTTCTTCTTGCTTGTGGTTCTTGAGATTCATTCATGCTGTCAGTTCAGTTCAGTCTCTCAGTCATGTCCGACTCTCTGCAACCCCATGCACTGCAGCACGCCAGACTTCCCTGTCTCTCACCAACTCCTGGAGCCTACTCAAACTCATGTCCATCGAGTCTGTGATGCCATCCAACCATCTCATCCTCTGTCATCCCCTTCCCCTCCTGCCTTCAATCTTTCCCAGCATCAGGGTCTTTTCTAGTGAGTCAGTTCTTCACATCAGGTGGCCAAAGGATTGGAGTTTCAGCTTCAGTCTCAGTCCTTGCAATGAATATTCAGGACTGATTTCCTTCAGGATTGACTGATTCATGCTTTGGTTTGTATCAATAATTTATTTTTTTTAATATCAATGCATATTTTTAAAATATTTAAATCAGTTTTAAATATCAATGAATACTATTCTATTGTATTAATGTATCCTGACACTTAAATTCATTTTTCATTTGATGAACAGGTAGATTTTTTCCAGTTTTTGCAACTTATAGGAAAAGTTATTATGAACAAGACTTTTGGGGGGTTATTACCTTTCTCATTGCTAAACATTTAAGAGTGGGATCACTGGGTCACAGAGTTGGTGTAAGCTTATCAGAAACTCCAAACTGTTTTCCAAAGTAATATTTTAAGAGAGTTTCAGTTGCTCCAAGGCTACTCAATATCTGATGTTAGACTCTTTGATTTAACTCCTGGAAAGGTGGGAAATGCTATTTTATTGCAGATGCAATTTGGGTTTCCCTCAGGACTGATAATGATGAACATTTTTTCATGTGATTATTGATCTTTCCTGTCTTACTTGTGAAGCATCACTTCAAGTCTTTTGCCCATTTTTCCTTGCTTTATTTTCTTCTTTATATTGAACTATAAGAATTGTTTATAAATTCTGGGTCCAAGATGTTTTAAAAATATGCATATTCTATATATTTTCTCCCATCCTGTAGTTTGCTTTATTATTATTATTATTGATCATGACTTTTGGAAAAGAATTTCTAAAAATAACATCCAATGATCAATATTGATCTTTTGTGCTGAGTGGCCTGATCATTGCTACCTACACTGAAGATATGCCCTGATATTTTCTTCTACAAAATCTATAGTTTTAACTTTTATATTTGGGGATTCAATCAGTTTAATTGAATTTTGGTGTGGCATTTGTTATGTATTCCTGATGAAATGAATCTTTTTACATTAAAAAAATGTAGATTACTACCTCTAATAATACTCTTAATCTTGAATTGTACTTTGTCTGATATTAATAGAAAAACACCAGCTTCCTTATTCTTATTTTTTCATGGTATATATTTTTCTCCCCTTTTATGTTTCTTCATCTGTGATTACATTTAAGTGATTTTTCCTTAAATATATTTGCCTCTTGCTTTTTTATCTTGTCTTCCAATCTCCACCTTTTAATTGAAATGTTTAGTCTCTGTTTTTTAGGTAACAATTGATGTGTCATTGTTGTTTGGTTGCTAAGTCATTTCTGACTTTGTGACCCCATGAATTGCGTCACATCAGGCTTCCCTGTCCTTTATTGTCTCCTGGAGTTTGCCCAAACTCATGTCCACTGAATCAGTGATGCCATCCAACCATCTCATCCTCTGTCACCCTCTTATCCTGCCCTCAGTATTTCCCAGCATCAGGATCTTTTCTAATGAGTCAACCCTCGCATCAGGTGGCCAAAGTGTTGGAATTTCAGGTTCAGCATCAGTCCTTCCAACGAATATTCAGGGTTGATTTCTTTTAGAATTGACTGGGTTGATCTGTTTGCAGTCTAAGGGACTCTTGAGTCTTCTCCAACACCACAATTTGAAAGCCTCAGTTCTTCAGAGCCAAGCCTTCTTTAGGGTCTTTATACCTTCTTTATACCATGACTACTGGAAAAACCATAGCTTTGATTAGATGGACCTTTGTTGGCAAAGTGATGTCTCTGCTTTTTAATACACTATGTTTGTTGTAACTTCTCTTCCAATGAGCAAGTGTATTCTAATTTCATGGCTGCAGTCACCATCTACAGTGATTTTGAAGTCCAAGAAAATAAAGTCTCTCACTGTTTCCATTGTTTCCCCATCTATTGCCATGAAGTGATGGGACCAGATGCCATGATCTTAGTGTTCTGAATGTTGAGTTTTAAGCCAGCTTTTTCACTCTTTTCTTTCACCCTTGTCAAGAATCTCTTTAGTTCTACCACCTTGCAACCTATTTTCTTTTTATTTCACCTGGTTTTGATTCCTGTATTCCTCTCTTCCAGTCTTCTTTGGCTGTTAAAATCAATCATTTGCCATAGAAATTCTCATTCAACACATCTGTTGGCTTTCTGGTTATACCTTGTAATTCTTTTAGTGGCTATTCAAAGAATCAAATGATACTTTTTTTATTTATCACTGTCTGTTTAAACCTAATAGTAAAATTTAAAACCTTGCAAAGTACAATTTAACCTATCCACCTGTATTTTGCTACTGTCATAGTTTAATTTACCCACCGATTTCTTTATTATTGTGATACATTTTATAAAGTAATAAAGTTTATATGTGTTATAAACTCTACATTTTAATATAATCACTTATGCTTTAAATATTAATATTCTTTAAGATAAATTAAGGTCTTCATTTCCATCTAATGTCATTTTTCTCCAGCTTGAAAAGCTTCCTTCATTATTATTACAGTGCAGTTCTGCTGGAATTTAATTTTTTCCGATTTTATCTACCTTAAAAGTATTTTGACTTTGTGTTTTGCTTTATATATAATTTTCAGTTTATGTGTGTGTGTGTGCGTATAGTTAGATGTGTTCATTATTATTTGCAGAAGGTTGTTCTAATATAGACTTCCTTCCTTTGCATAAATCAGGAATTTCAGACCATTACTTTTAAATACAATTCAAAATAGTGTCAAAGAACTTTTACCATTTCCCAAATTCCTGTACAGCGTATATTAAGCACAAAGCAAAAGCATATTTAAATATAATTTTAAGGTTAAAGCACACTTAAAATTCATTAAATAGATCCAATTATAATTACAATAATTTCTTAAAACGTTGTTTTAATTATCCCTTACACTAAAATTGATATCCAGGTAATAACAATTCTTGTCAATAATGATAACTAGTTTAAATTATTCTTCTCTTGGAAAATAAAATTACAGAATTCTAAAAGGAATCCTTGGGTCGATTAGACAGGCTTCCAACAGAGAGAATCCAATTCATAAATACAAACTATTATTAAGCATCTCATAATATCATTGATTTTGTTTATAACTGAAGCAAATGATTTATCCTGATTCTTTTTGTGTGAAAGAAAAAAAATTTAATTATCATAATATAAAATATATGTGATCACTTAGTATTTATGCATTTTTATTTAATACCATTTGTGTCTTGATTCTAAAAACTCTGAGGTTGAAAGAAATGCTTCAAATTCCCTAAAAAAAAAAGTTTAGAAAGTACTTTTAAAATAGCTTAAAATACTTAAAAAATAGTGTTACATATATTATATGTGTATAATGGAACAATTCCATGAAAATATGTCAAGTTTTGCTGGTAGGTTAAAATGTATAGTAAGGTTTAAATTTTTACCATTTTCTAAGTATAAATTGTAATAAAATTCAAGCTATTGCCAGTTGACTGTTGTAGATTCTAAAGAAAAAGAATGCATTAAATGTCATATTATTAGAATCATAATTTTAACACAAAAGCACTTAGCATGAATGCTAATTATTTTTTGCTCATTTGTGGTCTTCCTGTTTATTAGGGTTTGGCCCAAATTTATTGATACATTGGAATCAGAGAATCAGAAGTCATCTTTCATAACAATCCATCACAGATCTTATGCTTCCCAATCATCAGCTCTCTAGACAAACTGTTATAGTTTAATTAACTTCCATACAAGAAAAGTTCTTCTTGATACTGAGCCAAAATATATCTTACATTAATTTCAATTTATTTTAAAAAATTGTATCTGGTCACAGATTATCAAACAAATTGCTTTCATGTCTTAGCGCAGAGCTCAGAGGCCACTCCTAATGTACACCCATTATATGAATAAATCCTATAACTACAAGCCTGAAAATATTTCAGAACAGCTCTTTAATTTTACAAATAATAAACCAAGAAGACTTTATTTCCCCCTATGCTATTGTATATGCTATTGTAGCTCCAGAAGAATGAGGAAAGATACCACCAAGAACAAGGGTATTGATTGTTTTTTGTTTTTACTATTAAAACCCTTGACTTTTTAGCAAGACTATAACTGTAAAAAGACATTGTCATGAGAGAAAAGAATATTGTGAATTTCCCACTTCCCCTGCATGGACACTGTGGCTCGTGAACTCAACCAATACTTTGCTGGTCTTCCTTGGTAATCTACACTGATTTTGTTTGGGGAGTACCTACTCTGGGAAGGTAGGTTCCAGGGAGCATCACTACGCTCTCACTTTCCTTCCTGGCATTTATTTGAAGACGAGTGTATGGCCCTGTTCTGGCCAATGGATGTCAGGAGAACTCTGCTCTGTATGCAGCGGCCAGATTTCTCAACTGGGTGGAAGAGAAGATGTTCCAGGAGAAAATCCACTTATGCCCGTTCCCTGAGAGTGTAACATCTCTAGCTGCAGTGGCTAACTTGTACCCAACAGGTGACAAGCTAAGCAGAAATAGAACGTCTAGGAGGGAACACAAGCAGACAGATGGCTCTGATGACCTCATGGAGCCACTCCCGCCTCCAGACTTCTCTCTGGGTGAGGTACAGTCCCAGGTCTCCCACATTTCAGGGGGATTCTTTACCATCTGAGCCACCAGGGAATGAGTTCATCAATTACACCCCAATAGAAAATAAAAAGTTTAAACTTAAAAAAAAAAAAGAATCAGTGTGGCATGGGTCCATGCATGCTAAGTCGCTTCAGTCATGCCCAATTCTTTGCAACTCTGTGGACCGTAGCCCGCCGGGCTCCTCTGTCCGTGGGATTTTCCGGGCAAGAATACTGGAGTGGGTTGCCATGCCCTCCGCCAGGGGGTCTTCCCAACCCAGGAATCGAACCCATGTCTCTTGTGTCTCCTGCACTGGGAGGCGGGTTCTTTACCACTAGTGCTGCATGAGTATCACCCACAAAGTCTGTGCTCACTGCCCTGTGCTCACCTAGGGGTGACTGCATCAGAGTAACATCAACAGTGACAGGCAAATAGGCAAGAGAACAATAGATTGATTGTAAACACCACCCCACCCCACTCCAGTATTCTTGCCTGGAGAATCCTATGGACAAAGGAGCCTGGTAGGCTACAGTTTGCAACAGTTGGGCATGGCTAAACCACCACCCCACCCCACATGAGGATGTCTCTGAACTTCAAGGGGCCCAGAGGCAGCTAAAGTGAGAGCTGGCCATTGTCCATGGCTCTAACAAGGTCCCAGGTGTGGTCACCTAGCCAGGGGACATGGCCAGGACTCGGTGAGAGATGATGAAAGTTCTGCTCAGTCTGGAGTACCATAGGACCCTGACCAGGCTGACCACAAGTCACACCCTCCATCAGCAAATGCCAGTGGATTGCCCAGGGCTAGCAGAGTGCCCAGAACTGGCACAGGGATCGGAATAACAGAAGCCTTTACCTGGATCCACCAACGCAGAGCCTGGGTTACCTAAAGGGGCTCTTCAGTGAAAAAGCCAGACTAGAGACTGCACTGCACTCAAATGACTTTCTCCCCTCTCTGCTCAGGGGGGATGGAATATGTGGGAAAGCTCAGAGGAAAGCTAATAGGAAAACGAAACAAGATTCTCTGCACATCTGAGTGTCAGGGGAGAGCAACTGCTGATGATACTCTGTCCCGTTGAAGCACTTCTTCTCCAGGTTAAATCCTCTCTAGAAGGCTCCACAAGAAACATCATCAGGTGGGTTCTGACCCCCAGGCTCTGCACTGGGTACCAGCTTTGATAGAATCTTAGTTTCTCTACATTATTTTCTAAAATTTAGTTTCAAAAACTAAGTGTATACTTTCCATAATCAAGTCTAGATTTCCTGTATGCTCATCAATAATTTAAAATTAGGTACATTATCTCTAGCTTCTGTGTCCCACTATCATTTAATTGAAATCTATCTCCCACCTATTTCCAAAATAGTTGGAATTAACTTTTGTTTTATTTTAAATTAATTTATTTATTTTAATTGGAGACTAATTACTTTACAATATTGTAGTGTTTTTTTGCCATACACTGACATGAATCAGCCAGGAATTAACTTTTAAATGAAGCCTTACTTAAAAAAAAAAAAAAAAAAGGACTTCCCTGGTAGCTCAGCTGGTAAAGAATCAGCTTGCAATGTGGGAGACCCTGGATTGATTTCTGGGTTGGGAAGATCCCCTGGAGAAGGGGACAGCTACCCATTCCAGTATTATGACCTAGAGAATTCCATGGACTATATAGTCCATGGGGGTCACAAAAGTCAGATATGACTGAGCAACTTTCAGTCAGTTTGGTTCAGTTGCTCAGTCATGTCTAACTGCGACCCCATGGACTGCAGCACGCCAGGCTTCCCTGTCCATCACCAACTCCCAGAGCTTGCTCAAACTCATGTCCATCGAGTCAGTGATGCCATCCAACCACCTCATTCTCTGTCATCCACTCACTTTACTTAAAATAGAACAATCAGGGACCTCCACTCACTTTACTTAAATTAGAACAATCAGGGACTGCAACTAATCCGATAATCCATCTTGGGGAGGTGGGGCAGGGTTCAATTAATTATCAGTCAATTAAGAAATAGAAAAGCTTGCAGCTGGTTAAGACAAATAGGGCAACTCAAGGGATTACAGGATTACACATGTATTAGGGTAAAAATAATAATAATAAATAAAACAAGATTATGACTGTGGATCATCCATCTGTCTGAACAGCTTAAGCAGATGTGTTCCCTTCCCTGAAAGTCTTATAAAGTGTGATTGTGTGAGACTTTATCTATGACTCCTGAGCCAATGATCAAAAAGAACATAAATGAGCACAAGTAATCATGTTTTAAATGCTTAAAAAATCATTAAACATTCCTACAGTTTATTCTTCCAACAATCAGTAGGTTAACAGGTTGAGTGGAGCCAGTTGCTGTTGTTCAGTCAACTCTTTGCGACAGCGAAGCCGGTACTCACCCCTATTTTTGACTGTATCCATGTTTGATAATACACTCACCCCAAGGTTCAGTGTTTCTTCATGCAATTCATGTCTATGTTTATTTTCTCTTCATTGGAAGGACTGATGCTGAGGCTGAAGCTCCAATACTTTGGCTACCTGCTGCGAAGAACTGACTCATTGGAAAAGACCCTGATGCTGGGAAAGACTGAAGGCAGGAGGAGAAGGGGACGACAGAAGATGAGATGGTTGGGTGGTCTCACTGACTCAATGGACATGAGTTTGAGCAAGCTCTGGGAAATGGTAAAGGACAAGGAAGCCTGGCGTGCTATAGTCCATGGGGTTGCGAAGAGTCGGACACGACTTGGCAACTGAACAAAAACTCCACTTGTTTGCTCTTGGGAAAAATATGTTTATAAGTAAAGAGCAGCTCTACCGCAGTAGGGAAGACAGATGTGTATGTGTGTCTGTGTGTGTGTGTGTGTGTGTGTGTGTGTGTGTGCATGTTATTAGATCTGTAATGCAATAATGAGTGTCTAGATTTAAGATTGTTTTTTTAGTCTCTGGCTTGCTAAGCTTGAAAGAGTCTTCAGCATTTCCCAGTAACAATGTAAAAGCGGCTTGTCTAGATAGAGTTGGCACTTAACCACATCAGGCCATTTAGAGGTTATTTAATCTAGGGCAATTGGGCCCACGAACCCAGCAGCCCTCCACACCACTGCCCCAGGTGCCACCTGGTGCTGAAGTGGGAGCTGAGAAAGTTGCATCTCAGGTGCTCACGTGAGAGAAAGCAGATTCTGTCCACAAGGTCAATTGATTCTCCTTTTGAAATATCATGTACAACTGACAATATTTAACTCATTTTATTTTAAAATGTATTTATAAATTTAGCATTCTATTTTTTTTTAGAAAAAGCCCAGTGTTTAGGAATCTATGTTCATATCATTGTAAATGATCATGCTTTTATAATAATGAACTACAAAATAACCCTGGATGCTAGTCATTCATCACACTGGATTAGTAAAAAAATTAAAAAAAAAATCATTTCAGAAAGTCTTTTACTTAACCTTCTAATATCAAAAATATTGTTTGATAACATTTCCTTTCTATTTTAGGAAAGTAATCAGGGTTGATGTAGCCTTACAGCCAGCTCATGGAGAATGGTTGGCCCAGGTACATGGAAGAGATTCCCAAGTGAGACGATGAATATCAGTTTTCCAGGTAAGGGAAATGGAGTGTGGGTGGATGGATGTGGGTGTATGTGTTGTAAAAAGTAAATGGAGGCACATTAAAAAATTTTAAGTGCTTTTTTTGAGCAGTGAGTGAAATCGCTCAGTCATGTCCGACTCTTTGTGACCCCATGGGCTGTAGCCTACCAGGCTCCTCTGTCCATGGGATTTTCCAGGCAATAGTCCTGGAGTGGATTGCCATTTCCATCTCCAGGGGATCTTCCCAACCCAGGGATCGAACCCAGGTCTCCCGCATTGTAGACAGACGCTTTACCGTCTGAGCCACCAGGGAAGTCCTTTTTTGAGCAGACAAGGGTTCTAATCAGACAACGCCAAACCCAAAGTGGATGGGAGTTTTCACCCCACTGAGGCATGAGTTTTCACCCCAGGACTGAGGCTCCACCAAACTAGGGTGGGGTTTTTACAGAGGACACAGAAGTGAAGCAAAGCAATCATTTGACTGGCTAGAGCTTCAGGGGTTATCTTATTTGGGATAGTCTGATTGGTTGTGAGTGATTGGTAGTGACTGGTGGTTCATGGGGTTCTCATGAAATGCTGGGCTGAATGAAACACAAGCTGGAATCAAGATTGCTGGGAGAAATATCAATAATCTCAGATATGCTGATGACACCACCCTTATGGCAGAAAGCGAAGAACTAAAGAGCCTCTTGATGAAAATGAAAGAGGAGAGTGAAAAAGTTGGCTTAAAACTCAATATTCAGAAAACTAAGATCATGGCATCTGGTCTCATCACTTTATGGCAAATAGATGGGGAAACAATGGAAACAGTGAGAGACTTTATTTGGGGGGGGGGGCTTTGAAATCACTGCAGGTGGTGACTTTAGCCATGAAATTAAAAGACACTTGCTCCTTGAAAGAAAAGTTATGACCACCTAGATAGCATATTAAAGAGCAGAGACGTTACTTTGCCAACAAAGGTCCGTCTAGTCAAAGTTATGGTTTTTCCAGTAGTCATGTATGGATGTGAGAGTTGGACTATAAAGAAAACTGAGCACTGAAGAATTGATGCTTTTGAACTGTGGTGTTGAAGATTCTTGAGAGTCCCTTGGACTGCAAGGAGATCCAACCAGTCCATCCTAAAGGAAATCAGTGCTGAATATTCATTGGAAGGACTAATGCTGAAGCTGAAGTTCCACTACTTTGGCACCTGATGTGAAGGTGGGTCCTTTCCAAGGAGGGTCTTTGGAAAAGACCCTGATGCTCGGAAAGATTTAAGGAAAAAGGATAAGGGGACGACAGAGGATGAGATGGTTGGATGGCATCACCGACGTGATGGACATGAGTTTGAACAAGCTTCGGGAGCTTGTGATGGACAGGGTAGCCTGGAGTGCTGCGGTCCATGGGGTCGCAAAGAGTCGGATAGGACTGAGTGACTGAACTGAACTGATCGGTAGTTCTTAAGTGTTACTTCCTCAGTTTCCAAGGCATCGACTCTAGGTTAGGTTTTGGTTTGCTTAGGTAGGGAATGCAGGCATTAGACCCACCTCTCTCCAATGGCCTCCCTTTGAAAAACAGTACAGAGAGGAGGGGTGCCATCTGGGCAGGAAGAAGCAAGCGAGTAGGTTCAGATGTGAGGTTGGGGAGTGGCAACCTCTAGGCTTGCTGCAGCTCACTTTATCTAGAGCCTAAATCAGGGTGTATGAAGGCATCAAGAGACAGCAGGGTTGTTCTAAGAGACCTGGTATTTCACAGGAGAAGGTAGCTTTCTTGCATAGGTAATGGGGCAGGACATTGCCAGATTTCTGTCACAGGTAGAACACTGAGGGGATGGATCTGAGCTGGCAGCAAGGCAGGGGAGCAATCCTGAAGACATGATAGACAAGAGAGTGGGACAAAGGAGGAGAAGGAGGCATGAGAAGAGACAGTGATAAAGGTGGAGAGACGACGGTTATTGGGATGTGGACAGGCGATAGCACAGGAGTGGAGGATTTGTCCTCGTTCTGGCTCATTCACGTTACAGATGGTCCTGGGGGCTGCAGTCCAGGGGGTTACAAAGAGGTTGGACATGACTGAGTGACTGAGCATGCAAGCATGCAGGCACGGAAGGGCTGGAAGGGTTGGCAGGCATGTTTTTGAGTCCAGTGTGGGACCTGCCACCTGTGATTGGGATACTATTTAAAAGGAAAGTGCTTAACTTAGGTATGAAGACCTGTGTCTATCACACGCTGCAACACTCAATGATCCTGCTTGAACAGTTCACTTGGGGTTCTTTTTGAAACCTTCCTCTGAAGAGTAAAACGTCCTGAACTTGTAATAAGGAACTCTGTTCATGAGGATCATACTAGTTAGAATCGGATTTACAGCAGTATATCACTTTTGTCAAAAATGCTAGCAGCGACAAAATCCAACAAGGCTATTCCCAGCCGGTGTCTTCATTTTCCTTCCCTTAATCTGGGTGTTGCTGCTTGGTCATTAGTGTGGCCACTTGCGCAGGTGGCCCACTCCACTCCATCCTCCCTCTGCTTCCGTTGCGTTCTCAGCCCTGGTCAAGCTACAGAAAGGATGAGGTTTTAAATGGACACAAACCCTGAGCGTCTTCCTTGCCTGGAATTGTTTTGCCTCTGGTGTGTGACTGGGAGCTACGGCATCAGATTCTGCTTTCTCTCGAGAAAAACTAACCCCAATGGTACTTTCTCTGCAAATTTTTTATTTTCCTGGACATGTTTATTTTATGGTTATTTTTCAGTTTCTCAGCTCGTATACGCGATGAGCTTTTGCTCTCTGGCGTGAATGGAACTAGTTCAATATTGTAGGAAAATCTTGCCATTTTAGGACCTGAAAACATTCTGAGTTTAAAAAAAAAATCAATGTGATGTCAATAGAAGACATTTATACACGTGTAACCTGTTCAAGACCTGGGTAGAATTTCTACCAAATCAAGTTCTGATTAAAGATCTAGTAGCATTATTTGCCGACTGTACTTTTTTTTTACAGAATAAAATCACTTCATATCTTCATTCTTCCATCTATTCATTCATTCACCAAGTCAATATTTATTAAGCATTTACTATGTGTTTTGCAAATTTAAGGTAATAGAGATATAACAGTGAACAAAAGAAACAAAATCTCCATCCCTTAATTAATTGACCTTCTAGTGAGGGTATTTTCCCCCGGTGGCTCAGAAGATAAAGAATCTTCCTGCAAGGCAGGAGACCTGGGTTCGATCCCTGAGTCAGAAAGATCCCTGGAGAAGGGAATGGCAATCCACTTCAGTAGTCTTGCCTGAAAAATTCCATGCACAGAGGAGCCGGGTGGGCTACAGTCCATGGGGTAGGAGAGTTGGACGTGATTGAGTGACTAACACACACTAGAGAGGGAAGAAAGGCCATGCTAAGTCGCCCCAGTCGTGTCCGACTCTGTGCGACCCCAGAGACGGCAGCTCACCAGGCTACCCCGTCCCTGGGATTCTCCAGGCAAGAACACTGGAGTGGGTTGCCATTTCCTTCTCCAATGCATGAAAGTGAAAAGTGAAAGTGAAGTCGCTCAGTCGTCTCCGACTCTTAGCAACCCCATGA
Source organism: Bubalus bubalis (assembly GCF_019923935.1). Classification (NCBI taxonomy): domain Eukaryota; kingdom Metazoa; phylum Chordata; class Mammalia; order Artiodactyla; family Bovidae; genus Bubalus; species Bubalus bubalis. Next base: position 65,744,552 of record NC_059175.1, on the reverse strand, counting down.
GCAAGCCCAGCACTGTAGCCTACAGATTTTTCCAGGCAAGAGTACTGGAGTGGGGTGCCATTGCCTTCTCCGAGAATGGCCATATTAAGATAAAAAAAAAGATTGGTGTGTCTACTCACTGCCATGACACACACTGAAACATTCTCACACTTGCCTTTACACCTAAGGAAACAGTGTTGTTGTTGTTCAGTCGCCCAGTCCTGTCTGACTCTTTGCGTCCCCATGAACTGCAGCACGCCAAGCCTCCCTGTCCCTCACCATCTCCCAGAGTTTGCCCAAGTTCATGTTCATTGCATGGGTGATGCAGTCCAGCCATCCCAGCATCAGGGACTTCACCAAAGATGCCTCATCCAACGACGCTGACGCAGCTATGAGCCATGCCACACAGGGCCATGCAGGGCCACCCAAGGTGGATGGGTCATAGCAGAGAACTCTGACAAAGCGAGATCCGCTGGAGGAGGGAATGGCAAACCACCCCAGGATACTTGCCATGAAAACCTCATGGACTATATGAAAGGAAACAGTACTTGTTATCAAATGCGTATGTACAAACCAACAATCTTTTTCTGCGTGTGTACCATTCCCATCCGCTCCCATATAAAAAAGCTGATTAAAATTCATCCCTTTACTCGGCCCAGGGTAATATAAACATTTTAGGAAAATGCTTAGACTAATGGACTCATTCTTATCATGTTACAGATAAACTGAAGCTCAGAGATATTTATAACATCTTCAAAGATCACCATACAGTTGGTGTCAGAGAGAAGCAAAAATCCAGCATTTTAACTTATTGCTGCAGCTAAGTCACTTCATTCGTGTCCGACTCTGCGCGACCCCATAGACGGCAGCCCACCAGGCTCCCCCGTCTCTGGGATTCTCCAGGCTATAACACTGGAGTGGGTTGCCATTTCCTCCAATGCATGAAAGTGAAAAGTGAAAGTGAAGTCGCTCAGTCGTGTCTGTCCCTCAGCGACCCCATGGACTGCAGCCTTCCAGGCTCCTCCATCCATGGGATTTTCCAGGCAAGAGTACTGGAGTGGGGTGCCATTGCCTTCTCCATTTAACTTATTACAAGAATATTAACAACCATTACAGCTGTGTGAATACAAGCAGTGAGTTTATTTTCAAATGCAAACATAAAACCACGAAGCAAACATGGTAGAGTGGCTTAACATCTTGAATTAAGTTATCCGAATTGAATGAATTCAGAATCGGGCAAAAATAGCCATGAAAGATGTCACAGCATTGTTTTTCCTAGAGACCACTTCTTGTCCCTCAAAGTACATTATTTAACAGTGTTAGAGTGTAATTGAATTATTCTCTCATTGACTCTTTTAAGGGACACCTAAAAGGATATAAAAGTAAAAGTCAAGGTATCTGAATCATTCAAGCTTGGTACATAAAGCCCCTCTCCTGATACCTCCCTAGGCAACACATCCGGAGAACACAGCTTGCTCTATGAGTCATGACTTTTTAGATCTCATTCTCAGGGCAGGAGCTGAGAAATCGATTCCTCTCACAAGGTTGTAGACGTGCGGGTCCTGGCGCTGATTAGTCATTAACTGGTTCTCACTCCCAGCCTCTCACAGAAGGAATTCCAGTGTCTCAGTGGTTCTTGAAACAGGTCCTAGGAACAAACTTTGGAATGGCAGTGGGCTTTTGTGAAAGGTCTGTCTCAAAATAATCTTCTCATATATCCAGGACCATAAGTCCCAATCAGTCACCTGAAATCAGATTTTAAAGATGAGTTTATTAAATATTGATCCCAGTTTTGTCACTTGAGAAATAATTTATCAAATAAATCAAGGAGGCAAGATTTCTCAAAGACAAGTCGGGAGCATTCCACACCAAAGGAGAAAGAAGATAAATATATTAATGGTCCATTCAGCAACTCTGATGCTCTAGAAAGTGAACTGCAGGGGAGCTCCTTAGTGAGCTGAAAGAGTCAATGAGGCTTCCCAGAGCCGAAACTGGCTTTGGTGGTGTGGTTTCTGTAGCTATAGACTCCAGTTCAATCAAAATGTAAATGTTATCTGGGTACACAAAACGTATTTCATGGTGATAATGAATCTGTTGACATACTGTTCATACTTTATTATATAAATTGTAGTGACGTATTTGCCAGAGAGAAAAATGAATCCATAGGGAAGTACTCTGCACTCAGCTCTACCATACGCTCCGGGTTGGCACACGTCTGTGTCTGTCCTTGGCACAGTTTTCCTGCCTGCCTTTAATCAATCAGAGTGCTGTGACATTGGGCAGAGCACAACGGCGTCCTTACTGACGAAGCTAATCTAACTGGGTTCGGAATAGGAACTAGAAGATGGGTTATTTTTAAAGCAAGGCCCATTGATTCAAAAATCCGGTTCTGCGGCATCATTATTTAACGGATGTGTAATCGCTCAGGTGTGTTATCATCTGTGTGAAACATGATCAGTTTAGCAGGCAGGGGTGCCTGCGGTCTGTCTACTGGAGGTCGAAGGGTCTGCCTGCTTGAACCGCAGCCTGCCGCCCGCAGGCTCTGCACGCAGGCAGGAATGCCAGGACAGCTCAGTGCCTCCTGTGAGTAGGACTGGCCCTCGAATTTGCAGGGCCCAAGGCAAAATAAAAATGGGTGACCCCTCATTCACAAATGATCAAGAAGTTCACGATGAGGACAGCAGGACTTTAAATCAAGTGTGGGGCGGCCCCAGGACAAGCCACACTCCCACAGGCCCACCATCCTGCCTTCGGGGTTCTAAGGATGGAAGGCTGCCCTCTAGCGCTGCACGAGAAAAATGAATCCTCCTTTCCAATGCCTTCCTCCTCCCCACTTCTTCAGGCCCAGTTAGAGCTTCCACAGTCAGTTTCTCTGTGTGTTTTGTCACAAATGCCTTGATACCGAGTGAGTTCATGGGAAACCCTTTGTTCTCTGTGCGTTACCCTTGGCATAGCCTCCCTGCCACCTAAAACTATGGAAATGGACTCGTGGACTCCTTAGGGTCCCTTGAATCACATGAGTCATGAAATCACAGATGTCATGCTCCTGGCTTTGTACTAAAGGGCATTTCTCACTCCACTTCACGCTGCTTGTGGATTTTCATTTCATGGTTTTCCTTTCTTTTCTCCCTCCCTTCAAAATAGAAACTGTTGTGAACTTTTAAAAAGGTATACTTGGTGCAATTGATTCTAAAATGCTGATAAAATAACTATAATCATTATATTGGTTCACATTTTATTTTGTATACATAGGTCCTCATAAAAATAAGCCCCTATGGCTGATTCATGTTGACGCATGGCAGAAACCAACATAACATTGTAAAGCTATTATCGTCCAATTAAAAATAAATTTTAAAAAATAAGCCCGCAAACTGAAACCCAGTGTAACCTTGGGAAGCCTGACATATTTTGATTATTATAGTATATTCCTTTCATCACCTGTCTACTATGGTGAAATTTAAATTGTATAGGGGAGTTGGGGATGAATGTTGATCTTTTCCTCATGTTCTGTTCTTTGTAGCCCTACTTTTCAAAGTACATTGGGAATTCCTAGAAGGGTCCTAGGCCTGGTTTATTTTCCCCTTGAACATTTGACATACTTGCTGCTGCTTAGTTGCTAAGTCATGTCCAGCTCTTTTGCGACCCCATAGGCTGTAGCCCACAAGGCTCTTCTGTCCATGGGATTCTCCAGGCAAGAATACTGGAGTGGGTTGTCATTTCCTTCTCCAGGGGATCCTCCCGACACAGGGATGGAACCAGTGCCTCCTGCACTGGCAGGCGGATTCTTTACCACTGAGCTACCAGGGACTACCTGACATCTGACATAGGACAGGCACAAAAGAAATATCTATTGCAGGAATTAACGAAAGAGTGAGTGATAAAAAAATGTCATAAGGGTCAAAGACAATGCTTCCTCCAAGCAGAGTCTCTTTTAAATTATATTTAACAAATCTCCTAGAACTCTTACAGCAACCCTATTTTACCATGTGGCGAATAGGTAGATAGATAGTGGTTGTTAAAAACACCCCATTGCCCCCTAGAGAGAAGGAGAAAATAATTAAATAGGTACTTTTCCCTCGCACCTTTCTCAGTACTTTTAACCCTAAACCTAAGTTACAGATTATTTACTTATCCTTCCTCCTTGAGTGGGTAAAGGAAGCCGTTTATGAAGGCAAAGGGTGAGGATGCCTCATGAATCAGAGCAGAGAAGTTACTGCAAGTGCAACCCAGACAGACCTGGGGCAGAGCCAGAGGAAGCAGAATCCTCAGGCCAGAAAATGCAACTTCCCACTCACCTGGGCTTCCTTAGGAGGCTCCGGGCTCTAGCTGTTTATACACAATCTGATTCATCAGAGCTGTCTTACAGCTTGCTCTCAGAACCACCAAAATCCTCAACTCCCTCGGTCCAAACCAAAGAGCTGAGCCCAGTGGGTGAGCGGACCCGAGGGAAACGCTAGGATTGGAATTCACCTGGTTAAAGGTCTATAGCCAGGCGCGGGCAGGCAAAGCCGCGTGAGGGGAGCAAACCAGGAGCTGGACAGAGAAGACAGTTCCATCCCCTGCCTGGGCGAGGGCCCTGGGACCTCCTCCCATGCGTTGCCGCCTCCCCTTTCTCCTCATCTGCAGGTCCAGGGCGGGAGGGCAGGCCCAGGACCAAGTGGAATCTGGAGGTCAGGGCCTCAGTCCAGGCTCTGGGGTCTGGGACACGCCCCCTCTGCCTACCCCATCGTGACCAGCGCCTCCCCCCCAGGTGGCCTGGCTGTGTCCTTCTCTACACGCCCTGAGCAGAGAAGGCATCAACTGCAGCTAAAAATACAGCCCTTAGAAAATACAGCCTAAAAATACAGCCCTCCGGGTCCTCCTCCGTCCGTGGCCTGGGTTTCGTGGTCCCTGGGCACGCAGCTGCCCGGCTCACATGCCCCTGCAGGGCAGGGGGACAGGAGTGCCCCAGCGGGCAGCGGGACGCTTCGGGAAGGTTTGCCAAGTGCTGGGCGGTGCCAGGGCTCAGAGGCCCCCTGCACCGGTCCCGTGTCCTGGGACGGACAACGGCACAGGATCACGCCCTGGGCTGTTTGCTCGAGCACGAGAGGGGAGGGTCGAGGTCCACTGTGCGGAGAGGTGGGCTTTGCTTGAACAGGAAGAACCCTCCAGAGAGGGGTGGGCTCCCTCGGAGAGCGCCAGCGAGCGCCCCCCACCGCCCGGGAGAAGGCCAGAAGTCTGGACTCCTGGGCTTGTCGGGATGGGCCCCTTCCTCGGCAGCCGCCCGCCACCCCCTCCTCCCCCCAGCCACGCGGCTCCGGCCGGGTCTCCAGCACCGCTCCCCCCGCCCCCCGCGCCCAGTGCCTCGAGGTGGCGTGGAGGGAGGGGGTCCCAGGGCACGATCCCCCCCGACCCCAATCCCCCACACCAGCGCCCTCTCCCCCGCCGCGCCCTCGCGGCGCAGCAGGGACTCGGCGGAGACCCTGGACCCGTCAGAGGGCTCCCCCTAAACTCCGAGTCGACAAACCTTGCCCCATGGGGTCCCTCCAAAGTGTGACTTAAGCTGAAACTGCAGGGCGAGAACGTGGCGGGGTGCAGCCTCCCTCCTGCATTGCGCACTTGGGGGGCTGTTCTCTGCCCCGGGGGTCCCTTCGCGCTCCAGCGCTTTCCCGCTCCCTGCAAGGAAGCCCCGGGCCCTCTAGATAGTTGAGGACCGTGAAGCCCCCAAGCCCTCTGCGCAGAGTCGAAGAAAACGAGAGTAGGAATCCCCTACCCAGGGTGGAAACCCCCTACCCAGTAGGGGATGAGGAGAGGAGGCAACTCCTCCTTCGCGTGCCGGGAGAGGCAGTCCCGGCGGTCCTCTGAGCCTGAGGTACAGAAGAAGGCGAGGTCTCCTCTCGGCTCCGCCAAAATCGGCAGGAGGGGGGGCGCACCCAGCCCCCCGCAGACCATTCAGAGCTGGGGCCACCAGAGGGTGGGAGTGCCCCTTCTCACGGCTCTTGGAGCTAGTGGGGAGCAGTTAGGAGCCCCCGCATCGTCCCAGCGAGGTGGGAGGTGGAGGGGTACGGACAGGGGGAACCCCCCCCCACCCCAGGCCGGTCGCGGACCGCGTAGGGGACGGTGGGAGCACCTCCCCAGCCCCCAGCCCAGGCCGGGACCGCGGAGGGAGGCGGCCCGCGCCGGGGCCGAGTGTGGGCGTGTCCAAGGGGCGGGCGCCCGGGTATCGGGGCGCGGCCGGTTCCTCCTCCCGGGCACCCGGCCCTCGTCCCCGTGCCGCCCCCAGCGCGCGCAGCCCGGCCGTCGGGGGGCGGCGGCGGCTGCGGCGGCGGGTGGAGGCCCGGGCTTCGCCGCGCGGGGTGGGGGCAGAGGCGGGCCGAGCGCCCCTGTCGCGCCCGCCCCCTCCCGCGCGGTGGCGGCAGCGGCGCCGCCGGGAGCTGCCCCCGAGGCCGCCGCCCAGCCCCGGGGCGCCGAGCTCCGCCCGCGCCGGAGGCCCCTGCGCGCAGCTCGGAGCGCGGGCAGCCCGGCCCGGCCGAGGCGGCGCGGGGGTGGCACGCGGGCGGGCGGCGCAGCCCCGGCCGGGCGCGCTCGGCGGGCGCCCCGCGAGCCGCCCCGATGTGGCAGGAGGCGATGCGGCGGCGCCGCTACCTGCGGGACCGCGCCGAGGCGGCGGCGGGCGGCGGAGACGGGCTGCAGCGGTCCCGGGACTGGCTCTACGAGTCCTACTACCGCATGAGCCAGCAGCACCCGCTCATCGTCTTCCTGCTGCTCATCGTCATGGGCGCCTGCCTAGCCCTGCTCGCCGTCTTCTTCGCGCTCCGCTTGGTGAGTGTCCTCCCCGCGCGCCCCCCGGGCTCCGGGAGGCGAGGGACGGACCCGGCCCGGGCGCCTCCCGCCCCGGGGGCTGGCCCCTCGGCCCGCGCGGCTCCCGGCCCCTCCTCGGCCCTCCCGCGGCCGGCCCGGCTCGAGCGAGCCCTGCGGGCAGGAGAAAAGTTTTCCTTGGGAGGTTCTACCCAAAAATAAAAGTTGCCGGGGTGTGTGCACCAGGTGGATCGCCGCGGCGTGCGTTCTCCATCTCTGCGCGCCCGCCGGCAAACTCGCTGCGCTTTCCGCGCGGCATCCGCTCCAGCGGGTCTCCATCCGAATCAGCACCGCGCCTCTTTTGGCGAGGCCGCTGCCCGGCTCCCGAGCTGGCGTTTTAGTTTGGATCGGACGTCATTTAAGTCTGTAGAAATCCTGCCTCGGGAAAGTGGTGAATGACAAGGGAAAAAAAAAAGAAATACAAGTATTTATTATCCATCTTTGCCTTTAAATCTGGCAGGTTTAGTCCCATAGGCAGAGAGGTGGGGGTGTTGACCTGTTGTGAGCCTGCATCCAGTGTCTAAGTCACAAGCATTGATGGACTGTCACCTTCCTATTTCTAGGGGGGTCGTTTATCGTGCCTGCTATTTGGTACAGGTTACTCAACTGGGTTTCATCGCTGGGACCGCAGTGCAACTCTACAGCTGATGTCAGTTTTGCCAATTTGTATTTTTCGAGCAGGAGCCTTTGGCTCACTCCCTTAAGCAGTGAGAGGAAATCTGTAGATGGCGGTAAACTTCCTGTTACTGATCTTTGTGTTGGTGTGGTTCAAACTTTTGCACCGCCTGTGATGTGTCTGTGCAGCTTGGGTGCCAAGCATTGATTAATCAGTGAGATATTTTTGGTCAGTGGTTGATCTGGGGACGTCTGGGAGGAATGCTGTCTTTTTAGCATAGAATATAAACATAAACCTATATTCCTGTCCTCGGAGCAAAGGCGTGGGTGTGTGCCTTTATTTCACCACGGCGTGCAAAATCTCTGTCCTTGGTTTTTGGCAATTTTTTCCTCATATCCTGAGCCAGATGGTGCTTAGATATTATGCATGGGAAAACTTGTTATCGTCATGGGTTCTTTAAAAAATGAAGTTTGCCTTCTCCCCACAATTGTCAAAGGTGTTGTCTTCTCATGGAATTCAACAAGATAAGGAAAAAAAAATTAGAAAGCAGAAGATCATGGATGCCACCGATCATAACTGGGTCTTATATTATGCAACACAGAGCAGAGAGCACCTTCATTCTGCATTCTGGGTGTGAGTTCAGGGCAGTCTTCACAATCTTCTTACCAGCCTGCACTGCTTCCTGGAATGGCATCTTTTTTTCTTCTTCTCACCACTTTTTAGGGCCAAGGAGGACTTGAGGAGAGACTTCTGCTCCGTCTCCTTGGCAAGCAGACTCTCTGAAGGCATCTCCTGTTCATTACCATTCCTGCAGGGGAGAAAACACGTCCCTCTTCCTCTGCAAATCTGTTCTGCCAGGACATTGCTGCTTGTGATTCTGGCGAATCTGTAATTCAAAGCGTTCTGGCTGGTTCTCTTCTAAATGGAAGAGGAGGAGCAGGTGATGGCCTATTTATAGCGCCATTAATATATTTAAAGACAAGTGTGAAGTTTGTGCCTCCCTGACACACACCACTTTGCTATGATACGGATCTCTAACTTCTTAAACCTTGATCTAGTTTGAACGCATCCCTGCGCCCTGAGAGATTCAGTACAGTCAGCTGGAAGCTCCCGTGTCTAATCTGCCTTTGATCTTTGTGTTTCTCTACTCAGTTCCTTTAGGGTTTCCCAGGTGGCACTAGTAAGGAACCCTGCAGTTGTAGGAGACATAAGAGACGTGTGTTCAGTCCCTGGGTGGGGAAGAGCCCCTGGAGGAGGAAAGGCAACCCACTCCTGTATGCTTGCCTGGGAAATCTCATGGACAGAGGAGCCTGGCGGGTTGCCGTCCACAGGGTTGCAGAGTTGGACACAGCTGAAATGACGTAGCATGCACTTAACGCATCCTGTTGCTTTACATTCTATTTCATGGGGAACAAATGTTGGAATGGCATCTTTTTGAAAAGTTTGCTCAGGCATCTTTATTTTTCTTGGTAAATCAATCATTCCCACAGTCTAGGCATTCAGCAAAATCACTTTAAGCAGAAATCGAGCACTTCTGTTGGTGTGGCTGTAGCCCAGAGGGAGGTCCAGAGATGATGGAATGGATCTTGATCTCTGCTCAGCCTAAGCCATGCTCGGTCATGTCTGCTCTTTGTAAACCCCTCTAGGTGATGAGCTGTGCAGAAATGTTCCAGAGTCAGGAAGGGTAATGGGGTCTGGTGGAAAGGTGACCTTCAAGCAGGAGCTGGGGCTGCTGGGCTGGGTGGGAGTTGGTAAACGCCAGGGAGGAATGGACCCTGTCCTTTGAAACTTGACCTTCAGAAGGACTGGATCGGTTCTGAGGTCTGGACAGCTCGTTTCTATTTTGCTTTTAGTAATAACGTAGATAGCAGTTTTACTTTGCAAAACCATATTCTCTATCCCTGCCGTTCAAGGTCAGGAGCTTTGGAAGGCAGTGCAGCAGTAACAGAGGCCCATGCGCACAGGAGGTGAGGTGAGTTCATTTCTCAGAATGACCAGAGTGTGGCTTCCCAGAGATCTACCTCGGGAGACAGAAATAGCTGCTTGGGGCAGGCCCAGGTTTCCACCTTTACTAGAATTGCTAGGCTCTGATGTAATTCAGGAGCTCGGCAGATCTATTTTTGCTGCCTGTAATCTTGGACAGATTCCTTCTTTCCTATGAATCTGCCTGATTTTGATTTCCATTAGACTTCTACCAGTTCTTGTAGTAGGAAATGTCTGGCAACTTACTTAATGCACAGCCATGGTCTCCTGGAACATTTGGATCACAAAATGATCCTAACATCATCTGAATACATGGTGATTTTTTTGCAATATTGTAATTGCTTTTGCGTGAAGTGACTGGAAATATATCTTTAAAAAAGTAAGCTTCGTCTTGACTTTGTATTCCCCTTTGTTGTTGTAGTTCAGTCGCTTAGTTGTGTCCAACTCTTGGCTTCCCTGTCCTTCACTGTCTCCCAGAGTTTGCTCAAACTCATGTTCATCGAGTCAGTGATGCCATCCAACCATCTCATCCTCTGTCGTCCCCTTCGCCTCCTGCCCTCTAATCTTTCCCAGCACCAGGGTCTTTTCCAATGAGTCGGCTCTTGGCATCAGGTGGCCAAAGGATTGGAGCTTCAGCTCCCTAATTGTGTTCCTGTAATTGACATTATTCACAAACCTCTCTCACTTAATTTCAATCTGTGGTCAACCCATGCTTTTGCATCATTGATCATGAAGTTAAAGTAATCTGCAAAGTATTTTTATTATACTGTAAAAGTAAATTCTGAATTAAAACTTTACCATCTTGCTTAACTGCTTTTTATTTTTTTACATAAAAAGCTGTTAAATAGGTTTAACCCCATATTTGCTAAGAAATATCAAGACATGAAAACAGTAGCACATATGATACCATGACTTGAATTTTAATATCTTATTTAATAATATGAAAAATGCTTTCTTTTTGCTTATGTTGAAGGTTTTTGACGATACTATGGGCATGCTGAACAAAATTAAATTGCCCCCTGGCATCAGAGACCCTGGAACTAATGAGACCAAACTTGTAAGTTCTGAGTCTTATGAGTTAACTTCATTGTCCAGGACTGGTTCTTATTACTAAATGCAAGACAAGCTCATCTCAGAATTAAATCCTCTCTCATTTATTATGTCCCAAAGCAGCCAACTTTTCTCAAAATTTGCCTATTACAGTTAGGAAAGGTTGACATAATTTTTTTAGGCTAGCTCTGGCCAGATTTGCGTTGGCTAAAATTTATGATTAGGGGTGGTCAGTATTTCAACTGGAAAAATTTCATTCCTATAAATTTTAAATAGTCAGATATTGCAAGAAAACTGATTTTTTGGTCTATTTTTTAGTTAACAAAATCAAATAAGCTTTTATTAAATATGTAATACATATGATTTTTCAGATTATGGTCTACCTTCTTGCTTTCACTGTGACTGAGTATGCCAGCTCTTTCCAGCGATGACCACAAGTACTTCAGGACATATCAGTTTTCCCAGCATCAGGTGTTTTTCCTCAGGGCAGATGTATCAGAGTGTTTCTTTTCTCTGTACATGGATAAAGAATCTTAATTTTTCCAAAACAAATAAATGAAACCAGTCTTGTAGAGGGAAATAGTTTTATGATTGCAGGGACTATTTCAGTGCCCCCAGTGGGTGGAAGAATCAAGAATCTTTTGACAAGAAAGTCAGTCTTTCACCCCTTTCTTGGGGAGTGGAAGGCTGGAGAAGGCAGATGAACATGTCTGACATCTCCTCTGGGGAGTAGGAAATTCTCTGCGTACTTTCTCCAGTCTCATCATTCTGGGGCTGGGGGCGGGGCATCGGGAGGGAATAGTGCATGCTCTCAGGAATTGGAGTGGAGGAATCTCAAGGTACATCTTTCTGTGAATGTCTCTATCCATGCAGGAGACTTACTTGGCAGGTATTTGTAATCACAACCAGTAATTCAATGTCATTTTAATTATAACTTCGCTGTGGTATAAACAAAAGACAATGAAAAGCTGTCATTTTCTGCAGAAACGTTGGCTGCAGTTTACAGGCCCAGCAGGAAAAGACTTGCAAGCATCCTTTGGAGAGTCAAGTGTGTGCTGTGCGGCTTGTGTGCTCAGTCCATCCTTCAGGTCTGACTCTTTGTGACCCCTTGGACTGCAGCCGGCCAGGCTCCTCTGTCCCTGGGGTTCTCCAAGCAAGAATACTGGAGTGGGCTGCCATTTCCTGCTCCAGGGTACTCTGCTTCTGCCTGTAACTCAGTGTTGGCATCAGCACCATCCGCTGGACAATCGGCTTATTCTTCCTTCAGTGATGCGGATGGAGTGTCCGCTGGGACCAGCACTGGGGTGGGCATCCCCCCGGGGGGTATTCCGTCCTGGAGCGGCTCGTCTCTGGCCCGCTGCCGTTGGCCTCTCTGCTCTGGGTGGTCGGTCAGCCTGGACTCCACCTGCAGCTGGTCCTCTCTAGCTTTGCTCTGTTTCCTCCAGTGCATCCAGTGCGTCCCCTCGCCTGGAAGCCTCCTCCTCCCTATGCCGCTTGTCCAAGTTCAAGCTCTCCTCACGCTTCAGCAGTCCGGCCTGTGCTGTGCATTCCTATCTGTACTGGATGCCTGCAAAGCTCATCCATTCTTGTTGTTGTGGTTCAGTTGCTCAGTCATGTCCGACTCTTTGTGACCTCATGGACTGCAGAATGCCAGGCTCCACTGTCCTTCACTATCTCTTGGAGTTTGCTTAAATCTATGTTCGCTGATTCAGTGACGCCATCCAACCATCTCATCCTCTGTCACCCCCTTCTCCTCCTGCCTTCAGTCTTTCCTAGCATCAGGGTCTTTTCCAGTGAGTCAGCTCTTCGCATCAGGTGGCCAAAGGATTGGAACTTCAGCGTCAGCATTAGTCCTTCCAATGAATATTCAGGGTTGATTTCCTTTAAGATTGACTGGATTCATCTCCTTGAGCTTGCTGATTACATGAAATAATTTTTCCTCTCTATGACTATTGTCTGACCTGCAGAATACTTTGTTGAGTTCATCTTGTCTCCTCAACTACTTGTTAGTTCTTCCAGGGAAGAAACTTAGCACCCCCAATATTTAATGCAGCACTAACCAGATGGAAGGTGTGTAATTAACATGTACATTTTAGGCGATAGATATGTTTTCTTTAGCAGCTGTCATTCCCATCGTGTGGCCTCTTGTTAAGAACATAAAACTGTCACTAGACCTGGATCTGGTCTCAGTGTTGCCACTTAGTGTTCCTGAAAAATTGATTTGTCTGCTGTGGACCGAAATGAATAACGCGACCAGGCTCATGGAGTTCGTTTGGGAACTGAGTAAAATGGACCCTGTGGACATTTAGCACAGAGCCGGGCACCCGTCTTACCTACAACAAATGTGGTCATTTTTGTTATTATATTTGCAGCACCCAGGTTTCTCCTGGGTAGATGTATTTCAGGCTGACAACTAAATGAATACTAGAATTTTAAAATCTAGGTATAAAAAATGGGATGTTTTTCTATTTACATGATAAGTATGAATATAGCTTTGAGTTATTTTATAAAAAATAATCAAGAATCATAGATAGTTTAATTAAAGTAATATTTTGACACATTACCAGTCTCTAGCACTAAAATTCTGCCAAATTGACATTGACGTGAATTGACATTCATATTTTTAAATTTTGTTAGCTTTGGATAATGTTATATAAATGAACAAGAGTGATAAGATAATATTTACCAGGGCTTCTGTGGTAGCTCAGCTGGTAAAGAATCTGCCTGCAATGCAGTAGACCCTGGTTTGATTCCTGGGTCAGGAAGATCCACTGGAAAAGGGATAGGCTACACACTCTAGTATTCTTGGGCTTCCCCTGTGGCTCAGCTGATAAAGAATCCACCTGCAATGTGGGAGACCTGGGTTTGATTGCTAGGTTGGGAAGATCCCCTGGAGAAAGGAAAGGCCACCCACTCCAGTATTCTGGCCTAGAGAATTCCATGGACTATATAGTCCATGGGGTTGCAAAGAGTCAGACATGACTCAGCAACTTTCACTTGTGCTCCCTGGCATCAAACTGTCGATGGGAAATTGACACACATCTGGCAGTTTTGGTTTGCAGCCCCCAGTGCATTTGGAAGGAGAGAAAAGGGTTGTTGAATCAGCACATGTGTTTGATCCATTTGGCCCAGTTAAGACTTTGATAATGTTGCTTCAGTGCCCTCTTTGTATAAGGATCCAGTAAAAACCACAAGGATGGGAGCCCAGAGAGATTTGCAGTTTGGAGGTTCACATTACAAATTATCATGTCACTTGGGCTTACACTTCCATCCCCAGGTGCCAGCTTCAGGAGAGAGAGAGTGATGGGCAGAGTAGAGAACCCCAGCCTAAAAATCCCCACAAGCAGCTTTGCCGGCCAGCTTTCTGATTCTTCCCAGGACTGTGGAACAACAGTGCCAAGACAGAGGGGATGAGACTACAGACCTGGGTTGTTATTGCCCTATCGCCGTTAAAGATGCAGAAGTCCAGCTGTATCTCAAGAGTTGAACCAAATCCTTTTAAAAACCATCTCATCCTCTGTCGTCCCCTTCTCCTCCTGCCCCCAATCCCTCCCAGCATCAGAGTCTTTTCCAATGAGTCAGCTCTTCACATGAGGTGGCCAAAGTACTGGAGTTTCAGCTTTAGCATCATTCCTTCCAAAGAACACCCAGGACTGATCTCCTTTAGAATGGACTGGTGGGATCTCCTTGCAGTCCAAGGGACTCTCAGGAGTCTTCTCCAACACCACAGTTCAAAAGCATCAATTCTTCAGCGCTCAGCTTTCTTCACAGTCCAACTCTCACATCCATACATGACCACTGGAAAAACCATAGCATTGATCAGATGGACCTTTGTTGGCAAAGTAATGTCTCTGCTTTTCAATATGTTCTCTAGGTTGGTCATAACAGGCTGCAATCACCATCTGCAGTGGAAACATACAAATATAAAGTACCATAGCTTCTTCTTAGAACTTGAAATTCTTGAGAGGATTTCTCAAGATGATGACTATTATCAGAGAGGAGCTTAGGAATAAGTCTGTGTCTAGGGTTTCCACCTTCCTGAAGGTTCCTGCTGGAGACAGTGGTGGACCAGGCAGGGCTCTGGTGATGAGAGCCCTGATGCAGGGTTTCAGGATGAGAACGTCTCCCTATTGGTACCAGCATCCTTTACTGTCCCTCAGACATTATGATCTTGGGATAGCATGGCCAGGACAAGTATAATATCACAGGTGCAGGCTTCCATTCCTACAGGCTTACTGCAAAGATTGAATTATTGCCTGAGTATTTTAACGTACTATATTATCTTTTAAGCTATATAAAAAAGGGGAAATAATTAAGATTTCAAGCTACTAGTGATCTGTCAATATTATGAAAGAATGGAAGTTTTAGACTGGTGCATCAGTAGAACAAAAGCCATGTGATGTTAAAAATGAGGAGGATAAGGAGATCAGATGAATAAAGACGAAAGAGGTAATGAAGAAATGTTAGCATAGTTCAGACATACAGTTGATCTAACATCTACTCTTTCTCAGTTGTTGACTTGCAGTTAATTCAAACCTATAACACCCATGTTCTTCAGAATTGGACTTCAGGTGCACAGAATGGGATTTATCATTTGACTAATTTAATTAAACTTTGATTATTGAGCTCAGTTTTCACTGATAACGTTTGTTTGTTTACACTAAAAATAAGCACCCATGTCCCCAGTCCAAACTAGAATACCCCGTAATGTCTATCAGCCTGTATGCTGTACCTCTCATTTCCCTACCGACCCTCAGAAGTAGACTTCCTCTGTACTTCTTGTCATTTCGTTCTGTTCTTTATCCATTTTGTCATGCATGCCTGTATATACCATGTGGTATTTGTGAGGTGTAAGGTCATGATCAAGATCCGTTTATGTCAAGCATTTAACAGGAGGCTTCCTGTGTGCTGTTTTGGATCTGTCAGGGATTCTCTGTTCCTTATTAGTTCCTGAATACTCAGGAATTGAGAGGAGAGGCAAGCCTCTCCCGGGGGCTGAGGAACCCAGGCATTTCCTTCATTAGTTTTTCTATAGGTGATAAGTACCCTCTTCCTTCTTGTGAACCATACGGTAAAAGTGTTTACAACTCTCTCTCTCTTTAATATGGATTGCCTAGGCTTTGTAAGTCTGGAATTTTAATCTTTATCTTTGCTGAGAATAACTACCTTGTAAGACAGTATATATGCACACACCATGTTGATTAAAACACCTTTGCTCCATCAGAGCTCTGGTCCCCGTGTCTGTCTTTCTCTTTCTCTCTCTCTCTCCCTCTCTCTCTTTTTCAGGCTGATCCCCTGGAGCACAGAGTCTCTCTGAGTTCACTTTCCTGCCCAGGCTTCTAAGACCCTCTAGAGAAGGCACTCTGCGCCTTCACCCCATCGAGAGGGCGCCTGAGGCCTTCGTGAACAGAGCAAGCCCCATGCAGGGGCTTTATTGGCTTTCTGCGTAAACCAAGGAATATCATTCTCTTTCTCTCCTTTACTTTCTTATCGGTTGACTCCAGACCACCAGGTTCCGGTCCATTGAGGGACCACAACACATTTACATGCTTTTTTCTTGTGGAGAATTGATTTTTACTTATCCATTTCAGTTACTTCTTTCACCATATCTGTTATAAATCAAAATTCCATACACAAATGGTTTGTTATGGGTTATCTTTTCTGCTTTATTGGTTACATTTTTTCTTTTTTAAATACACATGCACAGAGTATAATTAATAAAGCTTTATAATAAGTATTTATATTGGGCAAGGGAAATAACATTCAACTTTTTGAAAAGCTTTTTGGTTATTCTTGACTTTTTCTTCTTCCATACAAACTTTACAATCAACTTATTTTAACCTCAATATAAAAAAAACTCAAGTAGGATCTTATTAGTGTTATATTTAATCTATTGATTCATTTGCTGAGAATTCATATTTTGTGATATTAAATTTTTCTATTCATGAATATGGGCCATCTCTCCCATTCATTTATGTGGTTCAGTAATGTTTTATAGTTTTCCATAGGTTGTTCTTACTCCTTGATACCAAAGGATATTGTGTATTTTATTGCTTACTGTAAGTTGTATTTTAAAAATTATGAAATTGGGAATTTCTATTCTTTTGTTGATGCTGTAAAAGAATATAATTTAATTTTGGATATGATTTTATATCTATACAACTTATCATATCCTTTTTATTACTAGTAACTGAAATGCAGACACTTTCAGGTTCTCTACATAGACAATCATATCATCTGCAAATCAGTTCAGTTCAGTTGCTCAGTCGTGTCTGATTCTTTGCAACCCATGGATTGCAGCATGCCAGGCCTCCCTGTCTATCACCAACCCCTGGAGTTTGCTCAGATTCATGTCCATTGAGTCGGTGACGCCATCCAACCAGCTCATCCTCTGTCACCCTCTTCTCCTGCCTTCAATCTTTCCCAGCATTAGGATTTTTTCCAGTGAATTAGTTTTTCACATCAGGTGGCCAAAGTACTGGAGCTTTAGCGTCAGCATCAGTCCTTCCAATGAGTATTCAGGAATGATTTCCTTTAGGATTGACCTCCTTGCAGTCCAGGGGACTCTCAAGAGTCTTCTCCAACACCACAGTTCAAAGCATCAGTTCTTTGGCAGTCAGCTTTCTTTATGGTCCAACTCTCACATCCATACATGACTACAGGTAAAACCATAGCTTTGACCAGACAGACCTTTGTCAGCAAAGTAATCTCTCTGTTTTTTAATATGCTGTCTAGGTTTGACATAGCTTTTCCTCCAGGGAGCAAGCATCTTTTAATTTCATGGCTGCAGTCACCATCTGCAGTGATTTTGGAGCCCAAGAAAATAAAGTCTATCACTGTTTCTATTGTTTCACCATCTATTTGCTGTGAAGTGATGGGACTGGATGTCATGATCTTAGTTTTCAAATGTTTTTAATTTTTCTGCAAGTACTGAGAGTTTTATTTTGTCCAATACATTTATTTTTTCATTTCTTTTTCTTGTATTATTGTGTTGGCCTGAAACTAATGTGCTATTGACAAAAGTGGTGATTGTGGGTGCCCTTGCCTTTTTTTCTGGTTTTAAATAGAATTACTTAATAGTTTATTCATTTAAGATGATGCTGGTTATAGATTTTTATAGATATTCTTTGAGATTCCCTTTGGTTAATTTATAGAAAAAGTTTAAATATGATTGTTTAGTTTTACCAAACTGAGATAATCAAAAGATTTTTTGATGCATTTTAAAGTCAGTGTAATGAATAATAATTTTCCATTATTGAGCAATTTTTATATTCATGATAAAAATACAGTTTTTATGATAGAATCCTATAAAATGCTGGATGTGAAGTGCTAACATTTTAAGGTTTTTGCTGACGTAGTCTTTGGTAAAATGAATTTGGAATATTTCTTTATCAGATTGGCATTTTTCTTTTTTATAAGTTTTTCTGGTCTTAAAAGTCAGGGAGTATGCCTTTATTTTTAGTTTCCTAAAAGTTTTCATTATGTTAGAAAGAGTTGAAAGAATTTACTTAGAAAACCACATGGGTTTGTTGCTTTCTTTGGAGAGAGATTTTAAAATTTTTGCTTTAGTATCTTTGATAGTAATAGGATTATAGTATTTCTAACTTTATTTCTTGAGTCAGTTTCAATAAGCCTTTTCTAGGACTCTTTACATTTCATCCCAATTCTCAAGTTTGATGGTAATATTTGATAATACTTAGATGCTTTCTTTCTTTTTTAACTTAATCTTACTAGATGTCTGTTTTGTCTTAACTTTTTACAAAAAAAAAATTGTCTTTTTTGATATACTCTGTTGCATTTTTGCTTTCTGTCTTCATTACCTCAGTGTCAATCAAAACATATTAGATTATGATATGCTATGGAAACAAACAACTCCAGAATCTTAGTCACTTAACACAACAAAGGTTTATGTTTTGTTTGAGCTGCACAGTAAATGTGAGTCAGCAGAGGAATTCTCTCACATCAGTTACTCAGAGATTTAGAATGAAGGAAGCTGCATCCCACAGCATCCTTCCTTCCTGGATTGCTGTGTTGTTGTTGTATAGTTGCTAAGTTGTGTCTGACCTGTGACCCCATGCAGCACGCTAGGCTTCTCTGTCCTTCACTATCTCCCGGAGATGCTCAAATTCATGTCCCGTGAGTCGGTGCCATCCAACCATCTCATCCTCTGTCGTCCCCTTCTCCTCCTGCCTTCAATCTTTCCCAGCCTCAGGGTCTTTTCCAGTGAGTCGGCTCTTTGCATCAGGTGGCCAGAGTATTAGAGCTTCAGCTTCAGCATCTGTCCTTCCAGTGAATATACTACACTAGAGAAGAAAAGAGTGCTTCTCTCTGGCAGTTGACATCATCCACATGGAAGTGCCCCATCAGTTTCATTTTTCATTGACCAGACTTCAGTATTCTAGTTATCTGTTGCTGCATAAAACCCCCCACATGGTTTAGTGATTGAAAACATTCACATATTTGATTTTCCTCCTGAATCAGCAGTTTGGCAATGGTAGTTCAACCCTGCTCCCTGTGGCTTCCCAGACCAGAGGCGGACTTCTTGCAGCATGTCCTGGCCAGTGTGGGGCAGGAGGGGGCTCTGCTCACCTGGGCTGGGCTGTAGGAGTCCTCCTCATGACGAATGCTTCTTAATCGTTGCACCATGGAAAGGAAGTGCCAGCAGCCTCACAATGGCTTTTACATCCCTCTGCCTGGGAGAGAAACACTTCACTTTTATTCACTTTTTTTTTTTTTTTTTTTTTGGCTCAAAATGGCTGCTTGGAACTTCAAAAAAGGTTAGAAGGTGAATCCAGAAGGAACCCAGAAGAAAGAAATAGGAAATATTTTGGAAAGTCCCTGACCACCACATTTTCTTTCTATTTGGTTGTCCCCAAAGTTTCTTCGGGTTTTTCCATTGTGGAAACGTGTGAATGACTGTTTGGGCCAACTCAGTGCTTGCTTTGGGCTTCCTCTGTTCTTTTCCAGATTTCTGCAGTGGGATCTTTAATTCATCAGTTTTCAGCCTCCTTTCTTTGCATGAACCTTGGCAGCAGCAGGGAGCCTTGAATCAGTAGAGAATCCCTGGGCAGTCAGGGCCTGTGGGGTTCTCCAAAAGCAGAGCTTGCTCACCCATCAAGGGAGCCCCATCAGGATGGTCTCTAGTGGGGACCCTGGTCTGACTGACCTGGTTGGAATCCTGCACGTGGAGCACAGAGCCGGACTGGCTGGGCCCCTCCAGGCTCCTACCCGCGTGTCTCAGCCGCATCTGATCCTACACATCGCCCTTCCTGGAGCGGCTTGGCGTCCGCCTCCCAAATCTTGGGCAGGCCTCTCCGAAGGCCCGCTCTCACTCGGGAGCATTCCAGGAAGAGATTCTGGTGAGGACTTGCTCCACGTCCCCCTTCCAATTCTGCCACAAATTCTTCTTCTATTCAACTCTAAGCGAGAGCCGTGGAGGGAAAGGGGATCTAAGAAATGCAACTCCCAGTAAGGCCAAGCCGGCAGTAGGAGGATTGAGTCCAACTTGTAAGATGCCCAGTTTCCCTCTGAGCACCACTTTCACTGCACAGTACAGGTTTGCTCATGGGAAGACTTTTGGAGTTTTTCAGGATTATTTTGCATTTTGCCTTTAGATCTATGACCCATTCTTCCCCAGTAGCTCAGTTGGTAAAGAATCCGCTTGCAATGCAGGAGACCCTGGTTTGATTCCTGAGTCAGGAAGATCCTCTGGAGAAGGGACAGGCTGCCCACTCCAGTCTTCTTGGGCTTCCATGGTGGCTCAGTTGGTAAAAGAATCTGCCTGCAATGTGGGAGACCTGGGTTTGATCTCTGGGTTGGGAAGATCCCCTGGAGGAGGGAATGGCAACCCACTCCAGCATCCCGGCCTCGAGAATCCCATGGACAGAGGAGCCTGGCGGCTACATCCACGGGCTCACAGTCAGACATGACTGAATCACTGATACTATTGATAAAATTAAATGTGGAGGAGGTAGACAGAAGAGAGAGTGGAGAGATGGTGTGCAGGAGGGAGGAGGACAGATTCAGAGCAGGGGGGTGGTGGGGGGTGCCTGAGGGGCTGCAGTCCACGGGGCTGCAAAGAGTCCGACACGACTGAGTGACTGAACAGCAACAACAACAGAAACGTATTTTACATTACAGTGTCCTTTGCCATCTAAAAGGAAAACAGTACTGTTTAACAAAAAGAATGA